>NW_028270151.1:70007250-70314088 GCF_037043375.1 Chiloscyllium plagiosum
TTTTAAAATTAATCTTATTCTGACCAAATAAGAGAGTCAGTGGATGAAGAAGGGGAGGCAGCAGATTTGTCCTTACCTGTGATGTTGGAGGTTCCATTGTGACCCATAATAAATTGGGGACCCACACCTAGGGACTGATCATAACATGAACAAGGTGGTCATTATCCTAACTCTCTCAGAAGGTGACAGAAGCGATGAAAACCAATGGGAACCTTTACTGCATTTGGTCAGAAATGGTTTGTTGTGCCCTAATGGTTTTGTTAACAAATCTGTCTCACAATGTCCATGTAGAGCTTGACCATCATTATGCAACCAACAATTCTGTTCACATTGGCCAGGAACATTTGAAATGTTTATCTCTTAAATGACATTGCTCAATGGAGATTGTCTCATCAGTCGCACATTGCTGTTGTGGGCCCTCAGAGAGTGCAAACACCAGGTTCATTAAATACAAAGCACTTTGGATGGGTTGGTTAACTCCAATGATTAGAGGTTGGTGTTTAACATCAAGTGTGAGGTTCAGTCCATGCCCCAACTGAGATAGTTCTGTATTAGCCTCTTCCATTTGCCCCATTCTGATATGGCAAAGAGATGAGCTTACAGCCATGGTTACCAGACCTTGAACACCAGCTGGCACTGTAGTTTGGCAGGTTATTGAAGCTGCTATATAAGTGCGGGTGTTCTATTCATTGTCCTTAGCTAGACAATGCCGTATCAATAGCCTTTCCTTTTTGCTATTGTTCCCCCCACGTCCCCAACCCCCCCCCCCCGCTTCCTTATTTCAAACTAACCAGCCTTCATGAAGAAAAAGAGAAGAGAACATGGGGCAGAGTATCTACAATGGAATTCTAAGAGTCATTAAATGTTCAGGTCTTTCAATGTGTCTCAGGTAATTCATGTTAATGATGGCAACCAAACCAGCAAACTATGTCCCAGAACCTGTAGGATTGTGTTCCAATAATGACCGAAATCGGTATGTGGCAAAAGTAGCACAAGTTTGAGATGGCATTAGAATCCCAAAATACAGTTCTTACACGACCCCCTTTATACATGGTACTTCCACATATTAAAATTCCATTACTATGGTGTTATGTTGTTTTATCAATACTATACAAAGGTTTGAGGGGTTTCTATCATTGTGCTAAGTGCTGCTGCTACTCCGGAAAGGATTAAGAGTCTCTGTCCCGTCTTCTTGCATTATTAAGAGGCGTGTTAGTCTATTTGTCTTTTGAGTTAGTAAAAATACTAGGCCTATATGCTCCAAATAAGTTAGAATTAAGTACCTGTACTTAATAAAGAAATAAAGGATATTAAACAGTTTACCATAGCTGGGTTGTGAGATTTGTTTACTATTTGCTGATGTGAATTTTATTCATTCATGCAATTTCACTTCAGCTCTGCTTTGACAGTTAGTTCTCAAAGAGGCAATGGGACCAGTCAAAAGGTATATAACAAGTACATACTAATTGGGGAAACTGTTTGATGTTCTGCAAACTATTCATGCCCAAGAGACAGTTGGTAAGGGCTGATTAATAAAGCCTGGCCTGCTGTGCTTTTTCAGCACCACATTCTCAATTCAGATCTCCAGCATCTGCAGTCCTCACTTTCTCCGAGCTGATTAATATTGTAATTTTTCATGGAGATTTGATGGGGGTGATATTGTTTACCATAATGACACCTATTCAGAGGTAGCTTTTGATGTAGAAATAGACCTGATAAGGGTTTATGGTGAAAGGGGTGTTTTAATTTTAGTCTGCTCTGTAATAGTAAGATATACTACAAAACATGGTTTTGTAAATGAACAAATGAAACAGAGTTATAGTAAACAATGGGTTAGTAAAGAGTTATGAATGAGTGAACAGGAATCCAGTACTAATGAATATAGCGAGCTGGTGAGTGAGTTTGTAAAGATAACCTAAAACACAATACTTCACAGAGCCCCCTTTCGATTTTACTGAGACTTTTCAAAGAGAGTCACACAATTCTTGTCCTCACTCAAATAGACCACTTGTGTCTCTTAAATATTGGAGGGACTTGCAAGGACATGGGTCACAGTTGGGGGTAGTATATATTTTTAACAGTTTGTTTGCAACTGCACTTTTCAAAAAGAAAACATGCACTGTTAGAATAACAATAATCGTGGTGGTCAGTCAGTCTCTGGTCCCACTGTTCCACTTAACAAGAGATACAATTTCTGTAGTAAACCACGGTTTCCCTACCTAATCACTTCCTCCCTGCCTGACAGGGACATATCTATCAAGGAGACGCAATAACTGTTCCTTCAACCAGCTCCACATTTTGATTGTCCCCATCCTCTGCATTTTGCTACCCTATTCTATGCCTCCTAAGTCTTGATGAACCACATTATAATTGCCCTTCCCCCATCTATCACTTTGTTCCTGTGGCATATACCTATCCCTTTCCATCACTAAACTAAATGTAACTAAATTATGGTCATTCTCTCCAAAGTGCTCACCTACCACTATATCAAACACCTGGCCTGGTTCATTACCAAGCACCAGATCCAATGTGGCCTCCCCTCTTGTCAGCCCTTCGACACACTGTGTCAGGAAACCTTCCTGTACACTTGAACAAAAACTGATCCATCCGACGTATTAGAGTTATAACATTTCCAGTCAATGTTGGGGAAGTTGATATCTCTCCCTGTTTCTCCCCTCGCTATCACGTGGAACGGGTAACAAACCAGAGATGATAACTCTGTTTGTTCTAGCTCTGAGCTTCCACCCTAGCTCCCTGAAATCCTGCCTTACATCCATATCCGTCTTTCTACCTATGTCATTGGTACCTATGCGGGACTGGTCACCGTCTCCCTTCAAGAACCCAAAGACACGATCCAAGACATCATGGACCTAGGAAGCAAAACACTAACTGGGAATCTCTTTCATTCCCAACAAACCTTCTATATGTCCCTCTAACTATTGAGTCCCTAACGACTAACACTCTCCCTCTTTCACCCCATTCCCTTCTGTACAACAGGGTCAGACTCTGTGCCAGAGACCTGCACCCCAATGCATGCCCCTGGTAAGGCATTCCCCCCCCCACAACAGTATCCAAAACAATACACTCATTTTTCAGGGGAATGACCACAGTGGATCCCTTCACTGACTATTTTCTCTCCCTTTGAACAGTTACCCAGCTTTCTTCATGCCTCGGAGTAACTACTTCCCTGTAACTCTTATCTATCACAGACTCTGCCTCCCGAATGATCCGAAGTTCATCCAGCTCCCACTCCAGTTCTCTCACGCAGTGTTGGAGGAGCAAGAGTAGGGTGCACTTCCTGTAGATGTACTTGGATGGGACACTAATGGCGTCCCTCACCTCAAACATCATGCAGGAGGAACCTTCCTCTCCCTGCACTGTCATCCCTGCTAGTCCCCTTATCAGAAAGTAAACAAGAAGAGAAGCTTACTTGATGTGTTCCTGGTGTTTAAGGTTAGAGGAGGTGGATGGGTGGGAGGCCCTACAAGGGCAGGTTCTCGGGTTTAGAAAACACTCACTTAAATAGCTGACGGGAAAATAAAATGTCCTTCCTTTCCCAGAAACCTCTGCTCTCCGATGTCAGATAGAAGATTTAAGTTAGGGACTCGCCTTTCCCAGCAGGCCCTTGCTCCAAGCTCCTGCTCTTCCTGCTGCTGAAAACAGAAAAGGAGCATTCCGACACTCAAGGTAAGGTTTAAAGATTTAAATCAGTGAATCACACTTCCTGGCAGGCCCTGACAGGCATTGAGATGGTTCAGATGAGGCAATGGAGAGTTACAGATTAGCTAGGAAAGATTCAAAGAGAGAGTTAAGAAGAGCATGGAGGGGACATGAGCAGTCTTTAGCAGGTAGGATAAAGGAGAACCCTAATGCTTTCTATAGGTATGTGAGGAATAAAAGGTTGACTAGGGTAGGAATAGGGTCAGTCAAAGACAGAAGTGGGAAGTTGTGTGTATACCCTGTGGAGATCGGAGAGGGGCTAAATGAATGTTTCTTACCTGTTTTCACTCAGGAGAAGGAGAACATTGTAGAGGAGAAGATTGAGATACAGGCTATTAGACTAGAAAGGATTGAAGTTAGTAAGGTGGAGGTGTTATCAATTCTAGAAGGTGTGAAAGTAGATCAGTCCCCTGAGCCAGATGAGATTTATCCGAGGATTCTCAGGGAAACTAGGGAGGAGATGGTGGAGCCTTTGGCCTTGATCTTTGAGTTGTCATTGTCTACAGGTTTAGTACCAGTAGATTGGAGGATTACAGTAGAGATAACCCAAGTAATTATAGACCAGTAAGCCTTATATCTGTTGTAGAAAAGATTTTAAGAACAGATTCTAAGAGATAGGATTTATAGCAAACAAGAATTTAATTTGAAATAGTCAACATGATTTTGTCAAGGGCAGGTCATGTCTCACAAACCTCACTGAGTTTTTTGAGAAGGTGACCAAGCATGTGGATGAGGATAGTGTCTGAGGTACATGGACTTCAGTAAAGCCTTTGATAAGGTTCCACATGATAGGCTGATGGAGAAAATGAGGAGAAAGTGAGGTCTGCAGATGCTGGAGATCAGAGCTGAAAATGTGTTGCTGGAAAAGCGCAGCAGGTCAGGCAGCATCCAGGGAACAGGAGAATCGACGTTTCGGGCATAAGCCCTTCTTCAGGATGGAGAAAATGCAGAGACATGGGATTGAGGGTGATTTAGCAGTTTGGATTAGAAACTGGCTTTCTGGAAGAAGGCAGTGAGTGGTGGTTGATGGAAAATATTCAGTCTGGAGACCGGTTACTAGTGGTGTGCCACAAGGATCTGTTTTGGGACCACTGCTCTTTGTCATTTTCATAAAGGACTTGGACGCAGGCATAGGTGGATGGGTTAGTAAATTTGCAGATGACACTAAAGTCGGTGGAATAGTGGACAGTGTGGAAGAATGTTAGTTTGCGGGGGACTTGGACAAACTGCAGAATTGGGCTGAGAGGTGGCAAATGGAGTTGAGTGCAGATAAATATGAGGTGATTCACTTTGGAAAGAATAACAGGAAAGCAGAATACTGGGTCAATGGAAAGATTCTTGGTAGTGTGGATGTGCAGAGGGATCCTGGTATCCATGTACATAGATCCCTGAAAGTTGCCACCCAGGTTGATAATGCTGTTATGAAGGCATTCGGTGTGTTAGGTTTCATTGGTAGAGGGATTGAGTTCTAGAGCTGTGATGTCATGCTGCAACTGTATAAAATGCGAGTGCAGGCTCACTTGGAATATTGTGTACAGTTTTGGTCGCCCCATTACATGAAGGATGTGGAAGCATTGGAAAAGATGCAGGGGAGATTTACCAGGATGTTGCCTGGTCTGGAGCGAAAGTCTTATGAGGAAACGCTGAGGGACTTGGGTCTGTTCTCATTGGAGAGAAGAAGGGCTAAAAGGGGATTTAATAGAGACATACAAGATGATCAGAGGATTAGATAGGGTAGACAGTGAGAGTCTTTTGCTTCAGAATATGACATCAGTTTGTATGAGGGGGCATAGCTACAAATTGAGGAGTGATAGGTTTAAGACAGATGTCAGAGGCATGTTCTTTACTCAGAGAGTGGTAAGAGTGTGGAATGCCTTCCTGCCAATGTAGTTAACTCAGCCACATTAAGGGCATCGAAACAGTCCTTGGATAAGCATATGGATGATGATGGGATAGTGTAGGGGAATGGCCTTAGATTAGTTCACAGGTTGGCGTAACGTCGAGGACCGAAGGGCCTGTTCTGTGCTGTAAAGTTCTATGCACTGTGAGCTGCCTGTTTGATGTGGGAAACATGAATCCAGGCCTTCTTTCCTTGGACCTTGACAGCCAACTGGGTGATCAACAGCACCTAGTATGGTCCTTCCCATATCACATCAAAGAGTTCCTTGTGGATCTTTTTCACAAGAACCTACTCGTCTGGTACGGTATCATGACCTCCCTCCAGCGGGTCTTTCCAGGCAGCCGATACCAGTGAGGAGGCAGAACTTACAGCATCGGTTAGTCTCTGACAGTAAGATAATGGGGCGCCACTCATGAGATAACACTCTGCACCATAGCGTGAGTCTGTGTAAAAGTTGGCAGATTGATCCTCTGCTGTTCTGCAGGCTTCAGTCAGAGCCTGTAATTCTGCTGGCTATGCCGATGCTCCAGGGATTAGGCTCCCTGATGTCATGATAGCGTGTGGTGTTGTGATGGCCCATCTGGTTTTCCTGTGATCTGTACTTAATATCCATTATTCACTTGCCTTTCACACTGGCCACACTGGGCTGTTCAAGGTACTATGGGTTTTTTCCTGTTTGGTGCAAGATGGAGATGTTCTTGTAAAAGTCATGGTTCCATTTGTAGTAACCCGCGGTCATCCTTGTCTCTCGCACAGATGAGATGGTCTTTTTGTCCTTCCCTTTGTAGGATTCTGATGGACCATGTTATCTGTCCATCATTGAAATTTAAAGTTGAATTTAGCTGGGTGAGGATATCCATCCCGAGCAGCGGCTGGGGTACAGTTCCTCCTCAGATAAAGTTTACTAACTCGTTGGGGCCAAATTCAAGTTGTATGGGTTCAGTCCATTTGATTTCAACCCTGTCAGCTCCTGCTCCATAAGCTGCCCTCACTGTCCTGTCTAGCGGGAGTTTGGCCTCATACCTCTGGGGCAGGCCCGTCAATTCTGTGCTTGTGTCCAAAAGGTACTCAATGTCTAGTTCGCCTGCCCTCACGTTCACATACAGTCCATCTCCCCTCTGATGGCAGAAAGCCAGTAGGAGTGTAGAGGAGCACGGGGCAAGCTCTTTCCATTTTTTTGTCATTTTTAGCAGCTCCTGCTGCTGCTGGATGGTTAGTTTTTTAAAGTGTTCTGGGAGCCAGGTCTTATTCCCATCTTCCAGGATCTCCTCTTCTTCACTGTTTGTTGGGCGACTTCTCCCTTTTCCCCTTTGCCAGCACCCCGGCCCAACGGTCTTCCTTCCCACAGATGTAACATTTCCCTGGGCATTTATCTTGATCTTTTCAGGGTTCCTGAGGGTCTCTCCCATTTGTTCTATCCGTGGGGCTCGCAATTCGGCACCCACATTTCTGTCGAGTTGATGGGTCCACAATGTCATAGTAATTAGTCGCCCCCTGGTCCAGTCCAGTTTAGTCAGCTTTAACATTTTAGTGAGCTCAGGTTTAAGTCCAGCCATTAAAGTAGACTTCAGCAGGCCGTAATCACAACCTTCAAATTACCTGTCATTCAGCACTTTTGGGACTCCTGCATATTCTTTCCAGGTCACCCTAAACCTTTCCTCATATTCTGGGACTTTTTCTGTGGACTGTTGACAGCAATTTGTGACTTTTCGGTCTTCATAGAATCCCTACAGTGTGAAAACAGGCTAGTTGGCCCAATAAGTCCACATTGACCCTCCAAAGAGTATCCCATCCAGACCCATTACCCTTCACATTCCTGAACAATTTAACATGGCCAATCCACCTAACCTGCACACCTTTAGACCTTGGGAGAAAACCCATGTAGACGCAGGGAAAATGTGCAAATTCCACACAGACACCCGAGGCTGGAATCTAACCTGGACCCCTGGTGCTGTGAGGCAGCAGTGCTAACCACTGAGCCAGCATGCTGCCTATGTGGACTATACCCCTGTAACCAATGTTTATTGCTGTCAAGCCAGCTTGCAACTCCTGCTCATACTCCAAGTGCACCATTGATATCTTCATGGAGGAAGCATCCTTCTCCTTTGGTAACAATCACATTCAAAATTTGTATCCCATCTGGGGATGGAGCATATATATTCCCCTTAACCGGTCTAGGCTTTCCCACAACTTCATTGGCCCCTTTTTTGGGTGAGGCGTTTCTTTAGACCATCTGTCTATGTTTTCAGAGGTCGCAAGGCCATGCACAGTGCGCATTTCAGTCTGTTGTACCAGAACATCTACCTCAACGCCATCCTCTAATCTCTGCCTGACCAGTTCTTTCTATCTTTACTTTCCTGGTTTTACGGGGCCGTAAGAATCGCTTTCACTGATAGAGTCCCTCTGTTTCCCAAGGGCAATAGCTTTGTGTTTCCAAATCACTTCCTGGATGTCTTGGTGACTGTGTACATATTCTGTATGGGCTTGGCAACTAGGGAAGACACTGACAGGACTGTTATTTTGTCCTTCAGTTTCTTGTTCTCTTTTTCAGGTTTCTGACGTTTAAGGTGCGCGATTTCCCATTTGGATCTTTCTTTCTGCAGCTGTTCATTGACTGCTTTTAATTGCTCTTTAAGTTGGGTTACTTCATGATCATGGGCTGATCAGGACATGACTTCATTTCTCTGGCAAATTTGCCCCATTAATGTAAGGGACCATTTAATTCTGTGTTCATTTTTCTGTCGAGCAGTTTTTACCCAGACCCGTCTCATATCATCTAGGGTCCACTGTCCTTGGGGTGTATTATACTTCTGCCTGAATTTGGTCGGGGTCTTCCCTAACGAAAACTGTGCCTCAGGGTAGTTCTGTAACTGCTGCACCATTTCTTCCTCAGTTATGTCAGGAGAGGCTAGTCTGCCTCTGGACATCATAGGCAGCTTCCCTGGGTCACTCATAATCACCCTAATTCATATGTCACCAGCAATTCTCTGCCATAGACTATGTTACCTGTTCTGAAGTCTAGACGTGGGCTATTCAAAAAATTGGTCAACTCACAAAAGGTTCAGGATCATGTTCAGGGCCTAGATCAAGACTCTAAGAAGGAATCTTCTTATCCTCGAAGAAATGTCAGTGACCAGTCAATTTGGACGGTGTCCCCAGCGATCCTGTCAACTATGCCAAGCTGCGGGATCATGTTCAAATAACGAACAGAATCAGGGAGTGGTGAAAATTGCCTCCTTTATTCAGCAACAGCAGTAGCACAGGCTTGATGCGGCAATAGAATCCCAAAATACGGCTCTTACAACAGCCCATTGACACACAGTTCTTACAAATATTAAAATTCCATTACTATCCCATTTCCTACTCCAAATGAAATGATAAACTTTGTGGAAACTCACCTGAATGTTTTCCTGAAGTTTTGTCTTTCTGCTAGTGGTTTTCTGTCAGCTCCTTTGTGAAATGTGTAACAAGTCTGTGAGTGGCAATGACTGAGCAGGGACTCAGAGACCTTTGCAGCTAATTTCAATCATCCATTGACAAAAGTGTCAAGGCTGTTACTGATGCCATTTGTGCCAGATCATATTGCTTTAGATTGTTTCCCTGTGATAAGGTCAGTGCTGCAGCTCATCGAGTTGATTTTGGCAGCATCGGAGGCTTTGCCCAGGTTTAGGTGCACACACATTGCATGGAGAGAGCCATATCATATCATAACACAGCTGAGTTTATCGACCAAAAAAGGAACCAATGTGAAAATCATTTATGATTAGGAAGTCTGTGCCAGTCACAATGGAGTTGCCATGATATATATTCTTGAGAACACTCATGTTCCAGCTGCATTTAAGGGACCACATGCCTTGCATGGACAGTTACTAATGGACAGGGGATTTCCTCTGTGACCATGTCGATGACTCTGTTATGCCACTCCCTGACTGAAGCTGAGAATCATACATTGCAGCCCAGTCTTGGTCCAGAGCCATGGTGAAGCCATGATAGGTATCCTGAAGATCAGTTTCTGATACTTGGATATGTCTGAGTTGGGGGGTGGGTGTTGCTTACAGTACGTTCCTGACAGAATATGCCAAGTAATCCTTGCATACTATGCACACGAGAACAGACAGAGAATGGATGCGACAGAGGTTCATGAGCTGGGACAGAGGAAGCAGTTAGAGTCCGAGGAGTTAGATGAGGACATTAAAGAGGGGGAGGGACATCAGCTTTGGCAAATAGAGTGCAGCAGCATCAAGCATTACAAGCCAGACTGGATTTCATTAACGTTAGGTTCTAGTAGATGAGAGCTGGGTGCAGTAATCATTCATTAACTATAAAATTGTGGTGTTCAACAGGCACACAATTCCCTTCTGTTCCAATAGGCAGATTCCTTTTTTTTCTGTTAGCTTTAGCTAATAATAGTGACTGCTTTGAAGTGGTTGAAAGCTTTCCTATATGTGATTGTCCCACATTAAAAAACAGTAAGATGCTGGGCTACACTTGGCGTTGGGGAAAGAGTAGCAGAGATTTAGAAAGGGTTATAAGATGGGATACAGCCAGCTAAGGTTAGGTAAGCTGTGTGCCTTGGCGATTAGTGTGATGTATGTGGGAAGGTGCTGTGTTGGTGTAATGATGTGTCAATCGTGCTATATGTGTGCTCTGAGAAGCGTTGAGTTTTGGTTGCTATTCCACCATGTGAGCAATGTTTGGCATCTCCACACTGCCAATCATTGATCATGTGCATGGCTGGCTTTCAAAGATGGCACCAGCCTCAAGCTTCCCAGGGTATGATGGGAATGGCGAGTACCAGCCTATGACAAGTGAGAGAGTATAATGAGTGGGATGCCATAATAAGGTGAATTTGGGACAAAAATTTAGGAAAACCCACTGGGCCTCACATAGGCCTTGAAACTCACCAAAAATTACACTTAGTTGATTTCTGGACCATAATCCAAGTTTGAGTAGGTGATACTGAATTAATGCTCCCATTAAAAAAATTATTTCCTTTGAGCTAATTGGTCTTTAGTAACACCAATGCTCAATGCCACTCCCTATGGAACAACAGTAGATCAATCATGCTTCTTTGTTAAATTAGTGGGAACTTGATCAAGGGCTATATGGATTGACCACTGAAGCATGAAGGTGTTGCTTCACAGACAGAATTCAATTGTTCTTTGTGAAATAACAATCACTATCCTTCATGGTTCTGTAGTTTGTGCCAAATGTTGGTAGAATAAGCTGGAATCCCGCTGAACCTGTCTGTATGAAATAGGATATATCAAAGATTCACAATAGCATATTAATGAAACTACTGCTTTTAAGTTTGTGGCAAATGATTAGTTGATTCAAAATGTACATATTTCACTATTGTTTTTATGTGCAGCTTTTGATTCATTTCTTTAATTAATAAAGGAATAGATTTTTAAACATCAGTACAGTTTACATCATGAACCCTTTAAGGTTTTCAATGAAAAGATGACATTAAAAATTATCAAATTTAGCAGACAATCAAGTATTAAACTTGGGGCAGCACAGTGGCTCAGTGGTTAGCACTGCTGCCTCACAGCACCAGGATCCCAGCTTTGATTCCAGCTTCGGGCAACTGTCTGTGTGGAGTTTACACGTTCTCCCCGTGTCTGCGTGGGTTTCCTCCGGGTGCTGCAGTTTCCTCCCACAGACCAAAGATGTGCAGGTCAGGTGAATTCACCATGGTACGTTGTCCATAGTGCGAGGCACATTAGTCAGAAGGGGAATGGGCCTGGGTGGGTTACTCTTCGGAGAGTCGATGTGGACCTGTTGGACCAAATGGCCTGTTTTCACACCGTAGGGAATCTAATCTAATCTAAACACGTACCAAATACTTGGATCCTGAAAATACTTTGATCACGGTTTTTCAGTTCTGTTCCAAAGTAGTCAATGTGTATTTCATACTCACCGGTGTTATTAACTTCTAAGTTATAAAGGATCATGAAACCTGTGTGGATTTTAACTCTGTACCTGTACAGTGGGTGCACAATGTGCAATTTCTCTGGATTGCTGGACTTCCATGTGAAAATTTTAAAACTTAGTGGAAATCTCAAACTAAACATTACATTGTACTGATCGCTGCCTTGGTACTGCAAAGGAAACAAGACCTTTTCTCCTGCAGTGACATTGGTTACTGTATCAGGTACAGTGAGCAATGATTCACACAGAGCAAATAAATGAAACACTGTAAAACATAAACATAGATTGTGCAAAACATTTTTTGCTGTTAATCAAAGAATGATAAAATGCATTATCAAATCCTGGCAAGAGAGGGTGGAGGAACAAGTTTTTTTAAGCTTGATTTTGTTTAAAGATAGAATACCAAGATAGGAGATGGGTACATACTAACTTTCTGGATGGAAGATGCAATAATTTAGCGACGAAACCATGGGGGTGTTTAATGAGAGCTGAAGGGATTCACTGGTTAATGGATTCTGAATGTAGTTCCTGTACTGGTGAGCTCCAACATGGGAGCAGCTTTGACTCCAGCTGCAATGCTATGGATATTTGTTAAAAATCACATAACACCAAGTTATAGCTCAACAGGTTTATTTGGAAGCACTAGCACTAGGCAGCTACCTGATGAAGGAGCAGTGCTCCAAAACCTAGTGCTTCCAAATAAACCTGTTGAACAATAACCTAGTGTTGTGTGATTTTTAACTTTGTCCAACACAGTCCAACACCGGCTCCTCCACATCATGGATATTTGTGGAATAAGTGGAGAGGAAGTGAGCAGGATGGGTGAGTTCTTATTTTTCCATTCAGCAGCCACATTTTACTGTATATGTTGCTGTTGACCGATTAACCTTCCCTCTACATATGCATTGTAAATTGTAGGATGGATTGTCACTATTAACAATATATTGACATGAGGTACCTGTGGTAAGTTTGAAGTTCTGAAGGTTCAACAAAGTTGAAGATTTCATTTTCCATTTCTTGTCCCTTTCTTCATCCAGGAAGGCTGATCCTTTAAAAAGAGAAAATATAACAATAGTGCCTCATTCTGCTCCATCAGCAATAAGATCTTGATGACTGTTCAATTGTAACACCAATTCCACATCCTCCAGTCTCAGATCTCTCAATCTGCCTTTGTGTCCAAATATATAACAATCTCATAATTGAATATACTCAATAGCTGAGCAAAATACCATCAGAGTTTAAAAATTTTAAACATTCACAACCATCGACAAAATCTCTCACTATCTCAACCTCAATGGCGAATTCCCCATGCTGAGACTATTACCCTTCTCCTCCATAATAAGATTATTATCTCTAACCCCTATGCCTAGACCATTCTCCCTCACCCTTGTGCTGAGACCATTCCCCTCACCGCTATGCCTAGACTATTCCCCTCACCCCTGTGCTGGGACCATTCCCCCTCATTCCTGATGAAGGTCCTTTGCCCGAAACATTGATTTTCCTGCTCCAAGGATGCTGCCTGACCTGCTGTGCTTTTCCAGGACCACTCTAATCTTGACCCCATTCCCCCTCACTCCTGTGCTGGGACCATTCCCTCTCCCCCCTGTGCCTAGACTATTTCCCCTAACCCCTATGCCTGGACTATTTCCCCTAACCCCGGTGGTGGGACCATTCCCCCTCACCCCTATGCTGGGACCATTCCCCCTCACCCCTGTGCTGAGACCATTCCCCCTTACCTCTATGCTGGGACCATTCCCACTCACCCCTGTGCTGGGATCATTCCCCCTCACCCCTGTGCTGGGACCATTCCCCCTTACCTCTATGCTGGGACCATTCCCCCCTCACCCCTGTGTTGGGATCATTCCCACTCACCCCTGTGCTGGGATCATTCCCTCTCACCCCTGTGCTGGGACCATTCCCCCTCACCCCGATGCTGGGACCATTCCCCCTCACTCCTGTGCTGGGACCATTCCCCCCTCACCCCTGTGCTGGGACCATTTCTCCCTCACCCCCGTGCTGGGACCATTTCTCCCTCACCCCTATGCTGGGACCATTCCCCCTCACCCCTATGCTGGGACCATTCCCTTTCACCCCTGTGCTGGGACCATTCCCTCTCACCCCTATACTGGGACCATTCCCTTTCACCCCTGTGCTGGGACCATTCCCCCCTCACCCCTGTTCTGGGACCATTCCCCCTCACCCCTGTGCTGGGACCATTCCCCCTCACCCCTGTGCTGGGACCATTCCCCCCTCACCCCTGTGCTGGGGCCATTCCCCCTCACCCCTGTGCTGGGACCATTCCCCCCTCATCCCTGTGCTGGGACCATTCCCCCCTCACCCCTGTGCTAGGACCATTCCCCCTCACCCCTGTGCTGGGACCAATCCCCCCTCACCCCTGTGCTGGGACCATTCCCCCCTCCCCCCTATGCTGGGACCATTCCCCCCTCACTCCTGTGCTGGGACTATTCCCTCTCACCCCTGTGCTGGGACCATTCCCCCCTCACCCCTATGCTGGGACCATTCCCAGTCACCCCTGTGCTGGGACCATTCCCCCCTCACCCCTGTGCTGGGACCATTCCATCTCACCCCTGTGCTGGGACCATTCCCTTTCACCCATGTGTTGGGACCATTCCCCCTCACCCCTGTGTTGGGACCATTCCCCCTCACCCCTGTGTTGGACCATTCCCCCTCACCCCTATGCTGGGACCATTCCCCATCACCTCTGTGCTGGGACCATTCCCCCTCACCCCTATGCTGGGACCATTCCCCCTCACCTCTGTGCTGGGACCATTCCCCCCTCACCCCTGTGTTGGGACCATTCCCCCTCACCCCTGTGCTTGGACCATTCCCTCTCACCCCTGTGTTGGGACCATTCCCTCTTACCCCTGTGCTGGGACCATTCCCCCTCACCCCTATGCTGGGACCATTCCCTTTCACCCCTGTGTTGGGACCATTCCCTCTCACCCCTGTGCTGGGACCATTCCCTCTCACCCCTGTGCTGGGACCATTCCCCCTCACCCCTATGCTGGGACCATTCCCTTTCACCCATGTGTTGGGACCATTCCCTCTCACCCCTATGCTGGGACCATTCCCCCTCACCCCTGTGTTGGGACCATTCCCCCTCACCCCTATGCTGGGACCATTCCCTCTCACCCCTGTGCTGGGACCATTCCCCCTCACCCCTATGCTGGGACCATTCCCCCTCACCCATGTGTTGGGACCATTCCCTCTCACCCCTATGCTGGGACCATTCCCCCTCACCCCTGTGTTGGGACCATTCCCCCTCACCCCTGTGCTGGGACCATTCCCCCTCACCCCTATGCTGGGACCATTCCCCCTCACCCATGTGTTGGGACCATTCCCTCTCACCCCTATGCTGGGACCATTCCCTCTCACCCCTGTGTTGGGACCATTCCCTCTCACCCCTGTGCTGGGACCATTCCCTCTCACCCCTGTGTTGGGACCATTCCCTCTCACCCCTATGCTGGGACCATTCCCTCTCACCCCTGTGCTGAGACCATTCCCTCTCACCCATGTGTTGGGACCATTCCCTCTCACCCCTGTGCTAGGACCATTCCCTTTCATCCCTGTGTTGGGACCATTCCCTCTCACCCCTGTGCTGGGACCATTCCCTCTCACCCCTGTGTTGGGACCATTCCCTCTCACCCCTGTGCTGGGACCATTCCCTCTCACCCCTGTGTTGGGACCATTCCCTCCCACCCCTGTGCTGGGGCCATTCCCTCTCACCCCTGTGTTGGGACCATTCCCTCTCACCCCTGTGCTGGGGCCATTCCCTCTCACCCCTGTGCTGGGGCCATTCCCTCTCACCCCTGTGTTGGGACCATTCCCTCTCACCCCTGTGCTGGGGCCATTCCCTCTCACCCCTATGCTGGGACCATTCCCTCTCACCCCTGTGCTGGGACCATTCCCTCTCACCCCTGTGCTGGGACCATTCACTCTCACCCCTATGCCTGGACTATATCTGCAATAAATTCTGTTGGTTGTGAATCCTATCAGATTGAATGGTTCGGTTGGAGAGACAGTTAGAGGCAATGAGGAATTTACGAGAGTAAGGGGATGTGATGGATGTGATGGATGGCAGTTGTATGAAGTGGGAAATGTCACAGATACAGTGACATAGATGGGTTATATCCAGGAAAGGTAAGGGAAGTAGGCAGGTTCTGCAGAAGTCTTCTGTGGCTATCTTCATTTCAAATAAGTATGCTGCTTTGGAAAATGTAGGGGTGATGGACTCTCAGGGGAATGTATCACAAACAGCCAGGTGTCTGATATCAAGACTGGCTCTAATGTAACGTGAAGTGCAGGGGTTCCAAGCGATCAATTGTGATCGGGGACTCTCTAGTCAGAGGCACAGGCAGACATTTCTGCGGCCGGCAGCGAAAGATCAGAATGGTATGTTAACTCCCTGGTGCCAGGATCAAGAGAGGGTGCAGAATGTTCTCAAAGGGGAGAGGGACCAACAGGAAGTCATTGTACACATTGGAACTAATAATACAGGAAGGGAAAAGGTTGAGATTCTGAAGGGAAAATTTAGAAAGTTAGGCAGGATTTTAAAAAGGAGATTCTCAAGGGTTGTAATATCTGGATTACTCCCGGTGCTACAAGCTAGAGAGTGCAGGAATAGGAGGATAGAGTGGCTGGGGAGCTGGTCCATGGGAGAAAGATTCACATTTTTGGATCATTTGAATCTCTTTTGGGTAGAAGTGAACTGTACAAGAAAAACAGATTGTACCTAAATTGGAAGGGGACTAATATTCTGGTAGGGAGATTTGCCAGAGCTGCTCGGGAGGATTTAAACTAGTAAGGTGGGGGGGGTGGGACCCAGGGAGATAGTGAGGAAAGAGATCAATCTGAGACTGGTACAGTTGAGAACAGAAGTGAGTCAAACAGTCAGGGCAGGCAGGGACAAGGTAGGACTAATAAATTAAAGTGCATTTATTTCAATGCAAGGGGCCTAACAGGGAAGGCAGATGAACTCAGGGCATGGTTAGGAACATAGAACTGGGATATCATAGCAATTACAGAAAAATGGCTCAGGGATGGGCAGGACTGGCAGCTTAATGTTCCAGGATACAAATGCTACAGGAAGGATAGAAAGGGAGGCAAGAGAGGAGGTGGAGTGGCGTTTTTGATAAGGGATAGCATTACAACTGTACTGAGGGAGGATATTCCCTGAAATACATCCAGGGAAGTTATTTGGGTGGAACTGAGAAGTAAGAAAGGGATGATCACCTTATTGGGATTGTATTATAGGCCCCCTAATAGTCAGAGGGAAATTGAGAAACAAATTTGTAAGGAGATCTCAGTTGTCTGTAAAAATAATGAGTGGTTATGGTAGGAGATTTTAACTTTCCAAACATAGACTGAGATTGCCATAGTATAAAGGGTTTAGATGGAGAGGAATTTGTTAAGAGTGTGCACTAAAATTTTCTGATTCAGTACCTACTAGACAAAGTGCAAAACTTGACCTACTCTTGGGAAATAAGGCAGGGAAGGTGACCAAGGTATCAATGGGTGAGCACTTTGGGGCCAGCGACCATAATTCTTAGTTTTAAAATAGCGAGGGAAAATGATAGACCAGATCTAAAAGTTGTAGTTCTAAATTGGAGAAAGGTCAATTTTGACAGTATTAGGCAAGAACTTTCAAAAGCTGATTGGGGGCAGATGTTCGCAGGTAAAGGGACAGCTGGAAAATGGGAAGCCTTCAGAAATAAGATAATGAGAATCCAGAGAAAGTATATTCCTGTCAGGGTGAAAGGGAAGGCTGCTAGGTATAGGGAATGCTGGATGACTAAAGAAATTGAGGGTTTGGTTAAGAAAAAGAAGCATATGCAAGGTATGGACAGGATAGATCGAGTGAATCCTTAAAAGATATAAAGGCAGTAGGACTATACCTAAGAGGGAAATCAGGAGGGCTAAAAGGGGACATGAGATAGTTTTGGCAAATAGAGTTAAGGAGAATCCACTGTTTAAGAAGGGTGCTAAGGATAAGCCAGGGAACTATAGACCAGTGAGCCTGACATCGGTGATGGGCAAGTTGTTGAAGGGAATCCTGAGGGACAGTATGTACACGTAATTGGAAAGGCAAGGATTGATTAAGGATGGTTAACATGGCTTTGTGCATGGGAAATCATGTCTCACAAACTTGATTGAGTTTTTTGAAGAAGTAACAGAGAAGATTGATGAGGGGAGAGCAGTAGATGTAATCTATATGGACTTCAGTAAGGCGTTCGACAAGGTTCCCCATGGGAGACTGGTTAGCAAGGTTAGATCTCATGGAATACAGGGAGAACTAGCCATTTGGATACAGAACTGGCTCAAAGGTAGAAGACAGAGGGTGGTGGTGGAGGGCTGTTTTTCAGACTGGAGGTCTGTGACCAGTGGAGTGCCACAAGGATCAGTGCTGGATTCACTTCTTTTTGTCATTTATATAAATGGTTTGGATGTGGGCATAAGAGGTATAGTTAGTAAGTTTGCAGATGACACCAAAACTGGAGGTGTAGTGGACAGCGAAGAGGGTTACCTCAGACTACAATGGGATCTTGATCAGATGGGCCAATGGGCTGAGAAGTGTCAGATGGAGTTTAATTCAGATAAATGTGAGGTGCTGCATTTTGGGAAAGCAAATCTTAGCAGGATTATACACTTAATGGTAATGTCATAGGGAGTGTTGCTGAACAAAGAGACCTTGGAGTGCAGGTTCATAGTTCCTTGAAAGTGGAGTCACAGGTAGATAGGATAGTGAAGAAGGTGTTTGGTATGCTTTCCTTTGTTGATCAGAGAATTGAGTACAGGAGTTGGGAGGTCATATTGCAGCTGTACAGGACATTGGTTAGGCCACTGTTGGAATATTGCATACAATTCTGGTTTCCTTCCTGTAGGAAAGATGTTGTGAAACTTGAAAGGGTTCAGAAAAGATTTACAAGGATGTTGCCAGGGTTGGAGGATCTGAGCTACAGG
Organism: Chiloscyllium plagiosum; assembly: GCF_037043375.1. NCBI lineage: Eukaryota > Metazoa > Chordata > Chondrichthyes > Orectolobiformes > Hemiscylliidae > Chiloscyllium > Chiloscyllium plagiosum. The sequence goes on from NW_028270151.1 coordinate 70,025,786, forward strand.
GAGAGGCTGAACAGGCTGGGGCTGTTTTTCCTGGAGCGTCGGAGGTTGAGGGGTGACCTTATATGGGTTTACAAAATTATGAGGGGCACGAATAGGATAAATAGACAAAGTCTTTTCCCTGGGGTCGGGGAGTCCAGAACTAGAGGGCATAGGTTTAGGGTGAGAGGGGCAAGATATAAAAGAGACCTAAGGGGCAACATTTTCACACAGAGAATGATCTGTGTATGGAATGAGTTGCCAGAGGATGTGGTGAAGGCTTGTACAATTGCAACATTTAAAAGGCATTTGGATGATCTATGAATAGGAAGGGTTTGGAGGGATATGGGTCAGGTGTTGGCAGGTGGGACTAGATTGGGTTGGCATATCTGGTCGGCATGGATGAGTTGGACCGAAGTGTCTATTTCCGTGCTGTACATCTCTGTGACTCTGTGGTCACCCCAAAAGCCACTTTGAGCTAGATTTAATTACTCGCAAATGCCAAAGCACCTTCAAGACAGGACAACATACCATTTTATTTCTTCTTTGTTCACAACACAATGCGTTAACTCTCTGCGAGTTCCAGAACTTGCGAGCAGTTTAAGAGATATCATGGGTGAATGCAATTGCTTTGAAGATGGTGTAGTTTCTTCCATGTGACATGTTGCCACATAGAAAACTGAATAGATCACCACATTTGTGTTGAACAGGCATTTGAAATCACTTTAAACTTTGGTGCGTGAATCACTGACAAAGAAAAACAGGAAAATATTGCTGATTTTTTTCCTTTCACCAGAAGCCATGGAGCCATGGATCAGTCGCTAACACTCACTTTCCAATCACAAGGTTCTGGTCTCAACGGCTGGAGGATAATAATCAAGGTTTACACATTCACACACATTCATATTGCACTCACTCACACTCTCAGAGTCTCATACACAATGTTACATAAATGGCCACTCTCATTCTGACGTGTGCTCTCTCTCTCTCTCTCACACACACACACACACACACACAAACACACACACACAAACACACACACACACAAACACAGACACACACACACACACACACATACACAGACAAACACACACACACACAAAAGCAAGGGGTATGTGGTTGATCACTTGACAAAATGGGTTTTGGCTCACATTCGTTATGTGGACACAAATCATAAATTATTGGTAAAAAAAAGTGGTTATTTGTTTGATTATATCCAGTTTATTGAATAATGCTCCACACACTGCAAACAAATAGAACACTAAGACACAAGTCCAGATTGCACACAAACACACGCACGCAAGCACACAGACTCAAACGATTAACACAGCCAATAAAGTACTCTTGCAATCTCTCAAGCAGACAATCACTTGCATTCTCTGGTATACACACAGACTGAAACTCATGCACAATACACTCCCTCACACTCGAACACTCTCTGAGTCATGATCTTCCTGACAAGATGTTAAACTGAGATTCCATCTGCCCATTCAGGCGAATGCAATCTCTTATGACACCATTTCAAAGAGGGGTAGGGTGGATTGGTGCATTTGTCAGTATTTACACTCAACAGACATTATTTTTTAAAAATCTATTTAGTAATCACAATGCCATTTGCTCAATACAAGTTATCTGCTTCATTTCCTACATTACAAAGCTGTCTATGCTTCAAGAAGTACTTAACGGGTTGTAAATTGCTTTGAGATGCCCAAGGCTCATGAAAAAAATGAATTGTACTGAATTGATTTTATTGTCATGTGTACCGAGGCACAGTGAAAAGCTTTGTCTTGCGAATAATACAGGCAGATCACATTGTTTAGTAGCATAGATAGTAAATAATAGGTAAACAGCAGCAAAAACAAAAAATATGTACAGGCGAATATTAAAAGTTTGTGAGTCCATTCAGTATTCTAACAACAGTGGGGTAGAAACTGTCATGAAGCTGGCTGGTGCATGTGTTCAGGCTTCTGTACCTTCTCCCCGATGGTAGAGGTTGTAGAAAAATATTGCCAGAGTGAGATGGATCTTTGAGAATGCTGGCAGTCTTTCCTTAACAGAGGGCCTGGTAGATGGATTCTATAGATGGGAGGTTGGCCTTTGTGATTGTCCGGGCCAAGATCAACACTCTCTGTAACCGTCTCCAATCTTGAATGGTACAGTTGCCATACCAAGTAGTGATACATCCAGACAGAATGCTCTCGATGGTGCTCCTATAAAAGTTGGCAAGGGTATTTGCCGTCATGTCATATTTCCTCAGCTGCCTGAGGAAGAAGAGATGTTGTTGGGCCTTTGTAACCAGTGCGTCCACATGAAGAGTCCAAGAAAGCTTGTTGTGGATGACCACTCCCAGGAGCTTGACACTCTCCACTTGTTCCGCCTCTGTGCTTTAATGTGTAGGGGGGCATGAGTAACATCAATTATTTCTTGCTCCCACAATCAGTTAATGCCTGTACGATATTGCCCACAGAGTAGAATTAGCTGAGTCTCTCTTCCCTTCTCCGTTTCTTCCCATTTCCCTTTTCCCCATTTCCTCCTCCAAATGAAATGATAAACATTGTGGAAACTCACCTGAATAGTTTCCTGATATTTGTCTTTCTACTAGTGGTTTTCTGTCAGCTCCTTTGTGAAATGTGCAACAAGTCTGTGAGTGGCAATGACTGAGCAATATCTCAGACAGCCTCATTTCTGTCTGTTCACACCCACCAGCTCATGTCCAGGGGCTGCTCCCAAGGTCCAGATACTGACCAACTCTTCCATTTGCAGTATATCCATTTGGACGTCCTGTAAACTGGTCTGCAACTTAACAATCTGCAGCTCCCTTTTCAACTGATTTTCAATAAATAGTCGTCTCAAGTATTAAGTTAGGGTGTAACTTGACATTGTTTCCAAATTTATTCTGAGTTGAGCTTCCTGTCAATACCTGTCTGGAATGGTCAATTCACTGTAAAAGACTGAAAAATGAACAATTGATTTGAAAGGACTTGTCCTTTCCAATGTTAAATATGGAATCAGAATTCTTTTTTACAGAAATGGTTTGTTTAGTGCTTGCTTCATTATATCTGTAATTGGTGTAGTTACAGAATTAATACCTTAAGGTTCATGGGCTGAATTTTTCCAAACATTGGTTAGAGGTCCTTTTTTTTGAATTTCATGGAAGGTTGCTCTCTGCAAGGCCTAATGGGTTTGCTCACACTATTGTCTCAAACTCACCTCATTACCTATGCACCATCCCCCTTTACAATCCTGCTTGTTGCATTTTTTAAAATCACTATAGCACTGTAAATGGAAGTATTCCCAACTGCCAGGATATTTTGGATCTTTGGTATCAACACCATCTTTAAGATGTAGCCATGCACCTGGTCAAGGACTGGCAGTCTGGAGTTGCTAATCAATGTGCAAGTAGTGAGTGAGCAACCAAAGCTTCCTCGGGTGCATGGGTGTCACAGCTGATCATTCATTGCACATAGGAGTGCACGTTCTTACATCTATAGCTATTTAAAGGTTCAAGCCCTGCAGCTTAACTGTCACTTAGTCACATCTCATCTTATAATGCTATTGAAGTCAGTGTTGCTGTTTCCCCAAAGCTCACTATAGCACAGTTCCTTCTCATTGTTCAACGTGGGACCATCACATACAGGAAAGCTTTCAAACAGTGCCAAAGAATCATTTTTATTCAGCCTCAAAAGTGAACTGAAAATACATTTCCACTGCATTTGCCTCCTGGAACAGAAATGGACTGCTTGACTTTCAAGTACTAATAAATTTATAATCAAAGAGTGATCATTGAACCAAGCCTTCATTTTCTGCAACTAGGTCTCAGTTAAGGTCTATCTGGATTGTTACAACTGAAGCTGCAGAGCTTTATCATACAGAAAGCGATGTATTTCTTCTTCAATATCCTCATCTTCTTCCTCTGAAGACTGCTGCCACTTTACCAGTTCTTCAGCGTCCATTATATCCTCTCTTTGTCTGTCCCAGTTATGCGAGGCACAACATGCAGGGATTATGTGGTGGACTCAGTCCAGAGTGTAATGTAATGTACTCCACCCAGACCAATCCAAGCATTGAGCTTCATGTTTATGTTACTGAACATCTGCTCCACAATGACCCTGGTTGAAGAATAGGCTGCGTTGTATCTACACTCTAATTCAGTCAGCGGAGTTGTGCAATGGAGTCATCAACTGTGCTTAAAGAGGGTTGAGCTTTTCTCTCAGTAACTATCTGTGTAAGGCATCAGGCTCTTGTAAATAATCTGGTATATAAGAATTCTCAAGGGTATTGACATCACGGCAGCTCTCACTTTACCTGGTGCAGACTTCTCAGATGTGTTACTGATGATCACAGATGACTTGTACATTGGTGGACTGAAACTCCTTTCTCTTGGTGAACACTGTTGGTTATGATACAGCTGTCTCTAAGCAATGTGTATGCAATCTGTAGGACCCTGTACCTGGGAAAGCTAGCAGTATTGGCAAAGCCTACAGCCCTGGCCTTGTCATAGGTAAATGTATTAAAACAGTGAGATCTGACCCAGATTACATTGGTAACAGTATGATACATTTGTGGATTAAGAATTGAGAGATCCCACACAGATTTCCTTGGAAGCAACCATTTTCATCAATATTTAGCATAGCTGTCACTATACCAGAAATAGTATACCCAACCTGAGAGGGCATAAGTCCTGTTCCACAGGTTGGCACAGTTCTGGAATGATACCCCAGAACAATTTCAGTCTGTGCTTCACAGATCCAGAGGAAACAGAATTTAGGATGATACACTCTGGGTCCCTTCCATTTCCTGAGGGGATCTTCCTTCTTGTGGAGGTTGTGCAGCACCATCTAGAGCCTGCTGCTGCTCCTGGGCTTCTTGGTACATCTGTTCCTCCTCCATTTCTGTGCAGCTTTATTGGGTTTCAGCAACAGCAATGATAACCCGTGCTGTAGATTGAAACATAGCAAGCTGCCTGCAAGGAGCCTGTACGTGGAACTTAAGAAACAGAGCAGCTCCTTAGTAATGTGAGCTGCCAGGATTTGCGTCACTCACTAATAACTGTTTAACATTTTCCTCCATAGAGTGGGACATGGAGTATTCCAAAAAGCGAGCCATGGAGTGTCTCTGTTTGGAAAGTTGACATGGTGATCTTATTCTGATGGAAACAGAAGCAGTTATATCATAGAGACAGTTTGAAATTGTACATGCTGTATCAGTCGTGACACCTTGACCTCCCAGCCAACAACACCCAACAACGTGTGTAAGAACATCCTGCTAAATAGTTATTTTTTTTATTTCAAAAGTATACTTTATTCATAAAATAATTTGATGGTCTGTACAGTTGGTCATGCCATACATATGTAAACATGTACATACAGAGATCAGAATTTATCATTTTTATACAGGTCTGTACATTTTTTGATCATATGCCCATATAATTAGCTGAGGCGTCAGCAGAGCCCAAATGACTGCATGGGCCCCCTGTTCTTCATTAGGCAGGCAGACTTTACACAGTGGTCTTTCCCCACCGCGCCTTGGCGGCAGCTGCCCCAAGCTTCAGCGCATCCCTCAACACGTAGTCCTGGACCTTGGAATGTGCCAGTCTGCAACACTCAGTCGGGGTCAACTCTTTCAGCTGGAAGATCAGCAGGTTTCGGACCACCCAGAGAGCGTCCTTCACCGAGTTGATGATCCTCCAGGCACAGTTGATGTTCGTCTCGGTGTGCGTCCCGGGGAACAGGCCGTAGAGCACGGAGTCCCACGTCACGGCGCTGCTCGGAACGAATCTTGACAAACACCACTGCATTCCACTCCAGACTTCCTCTGCATAGGCACATTCCAGAAGGAGGTGTGTGACAGTTTTGTCCCCCCCGCAGCCGCTTTGAGGGCAGCGTGCGGTGCGGCTGAGAGTCCGGGCGTGCATAAAGGATCTCACAGGCAGAGCCCTTCTCACCACCAGCCAAGCCATGTCTTGGTGCTTGTTGGAAAGTTCTGGCGATAAGGCATTCTGCCAAATGGCTTTGACAGTCTGCTCAGGGAACTGCTCGATAGGATCCGCCCTCTCCTTTTCCCGAAGGGTCTCAAGGACACTACGTGCTGACCACTTCCTGATGGACTTGTGGTCAAAGGTGTTTTCTTCATAAACTTCTCCACGAAGGACAGGTGATACGGAACGGTCCAACTACTTGGAGCGTTCCGCGGCAGCGAGGCCAGGCCCATCCTTCGCAACACCGGGGACAGGTAGAACCTCAGTACGTAGTGACACTTGGTGTTTGCGTACCGGGGATCCACGCACAGCTTGATGCAGCCACACACAAAGGTGGCCATCAGGGTGAGGGTGGCATTGGGTGTATTTTTTCCCCCGTTGCCCAGATCTTTGTACAGCGAGTCCCTTCGGACTCGGTCCATCTTTGACCTCCATATCAACTGGAAGATGGCCCGGGTGACTGCAGCGGCACAGGTTCTGGGAATAGGCCAGACCTGTGCCACATTAAATAGCAATGACAGTGCCTCACACCTGATGACCAGGTTTTTTTCCACGATGGAGAGCAACCGTAGCGTCCAACTGCCCAGTTTCTGCCTCACTTTGCTGATACGCTCCTCCCAAGACTTGGCGCACGCCCCAGCCCCCCCGAACCAAATACCCAGCACCTTCAGGTGGTCGGTCCTGACGGTGAAATGGATCGAGGATTGGTCGGCCCAGTTCCCGAAGAGCATGGCCTCGCTCTTGCCCTCGGTTTACCTTGGCCCCCGAGGCCCATTCGAACTGGTCACATATGCACGTGAGTCTGCGCACGGACAGCGGATCCGAGCAGAAAACGGCGACGTCATCCATGTACAGCGAGGCCTTAACCTGCAGGCCCCCGCTGCCAGGAATAGTCACCCCTCTCAGGCTCGCATCCTTCCTGATGGACTCGACAAATGGCTCTATGCAGCACACAAACAAGGCAGGAGAGAGAGGGAAGCCCTGCCTGACTCCAGATCTGACTGGGAAGCTATCTGATTCCCACCCATTGATTGAGACTGCACTGACAATGTTGGTGTAGAGCAGTCTGATCCATTTGCAGATTCCCTCCCCAAAGCCCATTTTGGAGAGAACATCTCTCATATACCTGTTTGATATCCTGTCAAAGGCTTTCTCCTGGTCCAGGCTGATCAGGTAGGTGTCCAACCCCCTGTCCTGCACGTAGGCGATCGTATCCCAGAGGAGTGCGAGACTCTCAGCGATCTTCCTGCCTGGCACAGCACAGGTTTGGTCAGGGTGAATCACTGACCCTAGAGCAGACCTGACCCGGTTGGCAATTACCTTTGACAGAATTTTGTAATCAGCATTCAACAGTGAGATTGGTCTCCAATTTTTGAGTTCCTCCCTCTCCCCCTTCCGCTTGTAGATGAGGGTGATGATGCCTTTCCTCATGGATTCGCAGATGGTACCTGCCCGAAGCATACTGACATACACCTCCAGCAGGTCCCGGCCAATCAAGTCCCACAGAACGGAATAGAGCTCGACCGGTAAGCCGTTGCTTCTGGGAGTTTTATTCTTTTCGAAGGACTCCAGTGCCTTGGTCAGCTCGTCCAGATCCTGCTAAATAGTTATAGTTCAAGTGAAGGGGAATCAGTTCTCTGTCTTGTGCAACCTCTGGGATCTTGCATTTTCTTTGCTGTGTAGACCAAAGGTGCTACTTTTAAAGTTGTTGTGATTACTTCTGCTTCAAAGGGATGACCAGCTTAAATGTGCAGTGGCCAATGGCATGGTCAAGATTGGTGTAACAAGTTGCAGGTACACAGGCCAGTAAATAAGGCGTTAGGCACAGTTGCCTTCATTAGTCATAACATTGAGTATAGGAGTTGAGATGTCACGTTGCAGCTGTAGAAGTCATTGGTGAGGCTGCTTTTGGGGTACTGCATACAATTCTGGTCACCATTCTATAGGAAGGATGACATTAAACTTGAGAGTGTGCAGAAAAGATTTACAAGGATGTTGCTGGGACTGGAGGGTTTGAACTATAGAGTGAGGCTGAATAGGCTGCGGCTTCTTACCCTGGAATGTTGGAGGCTGAAGGTTGACCTTATAGAGGTTTATAAAATCCTGAGGGGTATGGATAGAATGAATAGCCAAGGTCTTTTTCCTAGAGGGGGGGGGGGGGGAGAGTCCAAAACTGACAAAGCAAAGATTTCAAAGAACCTAAGGGATAACTTTTTCATATAGAGGGTGGTGCGTGTATGGAATGACCTGCCAGAGAAAGTGATAGAGGCGGATATAATTACAACATTTAAAAGGCATCTGGATAAGTACATGAATAAAAGGGTTTAGAAGGATATGGGCCAAATGCTGGCAAATGGAACTAGGTCAGACTGGGACGTGTGGCTGGCATTGATGATTTGGACCAAAGGGATTGTTTCCGTGTTGTATGACTCTATGACCAGATGAGAAAAGGAACCTGGTCCAAACCAGTGTGGCCTGAGATCACTTATGCTGAAACATTCATGTCCTGACCACAAAGAAAGAATCATTGTCTGTTGCTGTGCTACTCTCCCATCAGATGAGGAGGAACTTCTTCAAGTAAAGGGTTGTAAATCTACAGAATTCCCTGCCCGGTGAAGTAGATGAGATTCCCTACAGTGTGGAAACAGGCCATTCAAACAGCCAACAACTCTACACTGACCCTCCAAACAGCAAGCCACCCCCTTCTGACTAATGCACCTAACACTATGGGCAATTTAGCATGGCCAATCCAGATGACCTACACATTTTTGGATTGTGGGAGGAAACTAGAGCACCCAAAGGAAACCCACACAGACAAGGGGAGAAAGTGCAAACTCCACACAGACGGTTGCCTGAGGGTGGAATTGAACCAGGGTTCCCAGCGCTGTGAGACTGCAGTGCTAACCAGTGAGCCATATGTAGCTGAAGCTACCACATTAAATATTTTTAAGGCAAGGTTAGACAGATTTTTGAACAGTTAAGGAATTAAGGGTGATGGTGAATGAGTGGGTAAGTATAGCTGAGTCCACAGAAAAATTCAGCCATGATCTTATTGAATGACAGAGCAGGCTTGATGGGCCAGATGGCCTACTCCTGTGCCTCTTTCTTACATTCTTATGTCCCGAGAGATATCGGGGGAGCCTGTACATGGCTCTTCCTCTGACTGGGTACACTCTGTACCGAAGGACTTGGACAGGTTAGGTCAATGGGCAAAGAAGTGGCTGATCGAATACAATGTGGGAAAGTGTGAAGTTATATACTTTGGTTGGAAGAAAAGAGATGTAAACTATTTTCTAAATTGGGAAAGGCTTTGGAAATCTGAAGCATTAAGGGACTTAGGACTCCCAGTTCAGAATTCTTTTAAGGTTGACAGTTAGGAATGCAAATACAATTAAAAGGGCTAAAATATAAGAGCAAGGATATACTGCTGAGGCAGTATAAAGTTCTGGTCAGATCCCATCTGGAATATTGTGAGCAGTTTTGACCGCTGTATCAAAGGAAAGATGTGCTGGCTTTGGAGAGGGTCTGGAGGTCCCAAGGATGAAGTGCTTTTTAATATGAGGAGTGATTGAAGATTCTGGCTCTATACTCAATGGAGCTTTGTAGGATGAGAGGAGATCTCACTAAAACTTACAGAATACTGAGAGGCCAGGATAGAGGGGATGTGGGGAAGATATTTTGTCGAGCAGAAGAGACTAGAACCAAAGGTGTACAATCTCAGAATGAGAAAATGACCCTTTAGAACTGAGATGAGGAGGAATTTTTTCAGCCAGAGAGTACTGAATCTGTGGAACTCATTGTTGCAGACGGCTGTGGAGGCCAAGTCACTGAGAGAATTTAAGGCAGAGATTGATAGGTTCTTGATTAGTGAGGGGTTCAAAGGTTATGAGGAGGCAGGGGAATGGGGTTGAGAAACATACCATCCATGATAAAATGGCTAAATTCCTCTCCTATATCTTATGGCATTATGATCATTCCGGATTTGATTTAAGTTTCAATTCCAGCATGGTGTGATTCAAACCTAGGTTGGTGGATTAATAGTCTAGCAATAACACCACCAGGCCATAACCTTCCCATTTGGATACAACAATTTATGATAAAAACCAGGACTGATGTTGAAGATGCTGATTGGTGATTGCCAGGACTGGTGCAGCTACCATGTTTGCTACCACCAAGTGAAGCATATTGAGAGGAGGAACTTATTTTATTACAATGAAGTTTAATGTAATCAGGTACAAGTTATAATAGTACAATAAATATTGTAACTGTGATTGAGGACACCTACAGTATAGATCTTCACTTTGTTAGATCCGAGCTGTTCTGCTTTATCACCACCCCCTTCCCATGCCAGCATGACATCAGAAAATTGGGTGAGGCCTAATGTATTTTATAACATTAACTCTTTCAGAAAGTATTATCTTATGTAATGACTCTCCATTTTTCTCCCCAATAGGAGTGAACAATGTAGTATACCTGGATTTCCAGAAGGTATTTGATTATGTGCCATATGGCAATATAATCATGATTTTTTGTACTTTTCATCTTCAACTTTCAGAAGGCCTAGATTTGTCACAGGAAATGTCTACTGAAAATGAAAGGAATGATGTAGCATCCAACAATCGGGAGATAAATGCATCCACTGTTTCTAACAATATTTATGCTGCTAAATACTGTGAAATAAGCTGGATCAACACTGTATAAATTATTTTTGTGACTTTTGGTAATAAGTATATTTATGAATTATGAGCACTGGAAAATGGGCATTACTGGCTTGCAAAGGATATATCATGTGATGACTTGGAATTGAAAAGGCATTGGTACAAGGAGACTACGATCTATTTTCTATTTACTGTACAAAAAAAAGTGACTTTGGAAAGCACTGTGATTATATTATTGTCAATAAGGAATTTTGCATATTTTCACTTCTTTTATTATGCAATTGCTTGCTTAACAGTTTTCTAAAGTCTGTGTCTGCTGCTATTTGGAATACTTGATCTACACTTAAATCCTCTTTTGAAAGAACTTTATTGAGTGAATCATATTAGAGACCAATCAGAACTTTGTCACGAATGAACTCTTGTTATATGTTTTCATGGCTACCAAGTTCAGGTAAGAAAGGGATTAAATGACATTATTGCAAAATAACTTGCAGAGCAATATTTAATGGCATACAGTTGTGAGCTGCTAGCTGTGGATAAACTGGTAAGGACACAAATAATATATGGGACTGTTTGTTCTAGGAGCCAAATTATCTGCAAGGTAGCAAAGGAATACTAATGTTAATGTTCACAGCTATACAAAGAGGTTGTGGTTTTATTGAATCTCTGAGCCTTGAAATAAATCATTAAAACACAAGAGAAATCTGACAATGGAGGACAATTGATACAAGTCAAACGCTAACCGTTATGTTAAAAACAAATTGTAACCGATAGTGCAATATATGATCTTATATTACAAATAGACAGTTGTACCTATGTAGTGACAGGTTTATTGTACTCTTATTCTATGCATGATGTAAACCTAATCAATAGCAATGATTTATACAACTGTACACTTTATTGTATATGCTAATTTCTTGTGAGCAAATCCAAGAGTATAACTGTTTCTATAATTCTTTGTTTGGTATCTCCAGCGTGCCATTTTTAGATATTCTGGAGTTCCTTGCTATAACTCGTAATAAAGGCGAATCTCTGTCTGGTCACTCTGTGAATAAGGATCGGGGAGAGTAGGGCAACTATGAGACCCTGGAAATGTCCACAACAAAATGGCACATTCAACATAAGTTTCAGTTTTCTTTTACCAATATGACTTACTTCCCTCCAAGGCCCCAAGGGACCCTTCCATATCCACCACAAATTCACCTGCACCTCCACACACATCATTTACTGCATCCGCTGCACCCGATGTGGCCTCCTCTATATTGGGGAGACAGGCCGCCTACTTGCGAAACGTTCCAGAGAACACCTCTGGGACACCCAGACCAACCAACCCAACCACCCTGTGGCTCAACACTTCAACTCCCCCTCCCACTCCACCAAGGACATGCAGGTCCTTGGACTCCTCCAACGCCAGACCATAGCAACATGACGGTTGGAGGAAGGGCGCCTCATCTTCCGCCTAGGAACCCTCCAACCACAAGGGATGAACTCGGATTTCTCCAGTTTCCTCAGTTCCCCTCCCCCCACCTTGTCTCAATCAAATCCCTCGAACTCAGCACCAGCCTTCCTAACCTGCAATCTTCTTCCTGACCTCTCCGCCCTATCACCCTCACCTTGACCTCCCTACACCTATCGCATTTCCAACGCCCCTCCCCCAAGTCCCTCCTCCCTACCTTTTATCTTAGCCTGCTGGACACACTTTCCTCATTCCTGAAGAAGGTCTCATGCCCGAAACATCGATTCTCCTGCTCCTTGGATGCTGCCTGACCCGCTGCACGTTTCCAGCAACACATTTTCAGCTCTTCATCAGCGATGCGTTAAAGACATTCCCTTTCTGTGAAGGATTTCCCAATGATCTGTGGCTATAGACTTCCTCAAACTGGTTTCACTCCATAAAATTCAATAACTTTTTGACTGTCTTAATGCTGTCTAACATGACATCATTGGTGCCGATGTTTTTGCATCAATGGTATTTTCAGGTCAAATTCAAGAGCAGATGGTCAGAGACTTAAATTTTTTTTATTTTAAATTTAAAAAAAATATATATTAATGAATAACATCAATAGAACTACTTCATTGTTGAACAAAAAGTTGCAATTGCCATTCAAGACAAAGAACAAAGAAAATTACAGTACAGGAGCAGGCCCTTCGGCCCTCCAAGCCTGCACCGATCCAGATCCTCTATCTAAACTGTTGCCTATTTTCTAAGGATCTGGATTCCTCTGCTCCCTGCCCATTCATTTATCTGTTTAGATACATCTTAAATGATGCTATTGTGCCTGCCTCTACCACCTCCGCTGGCAACGCATTCCAGGCACCCACCACCCTCTGCGTAAAGAACTATCTCCCTTAAACATTTCCCCTCTCATCTTGAACTTGTGACGCCTACTAATTGACTCCCTCACACTGGAAAAAGCTTCTTGCTATCCACCATGTCTATACCTCTCATGATTTTGTAGACCTCAATCAGGTCTCCCCCAACCTTTGTCGTTTTAATGAAAATAATACCAATCTACCCAACCTTTCCTCATAGCTAGCACCCTCCATACCAGGCAACATCCTGGTGAATCTCCTTGGCACCCTCTCCAAAGCATCCACATCCTTTTGGGAATGTGGTGACCAGAACTGTACACAGTATTCCAAATGGGACCGAACCAAAGTCCTATACAATTGTACATTACCTGCCAAGTCTTCTTTTCAATTCCCCATCTGATGAAGGAAAGCATGCCATATGCCACCTTGACCACTCTATCAATCTGCATTGCCACCTTCAGAGTACAATGGATCTGAACACCCAGGTCTCTCTGTGCATCAATTTTCCCCAGGGCTTTTCCATTTACCGTCTAGTTTGCTCTTGAATTGGATCCTCCAAAATGTATCTCCTCGCATTTGCCTGGATTGAATTCGATCTGCCATTTCTCTGCCCAACTCTCCAATCTATCTATATTCTGCTGCATTCTCTGACAGTCCCCTTCACTATCTGCTACTCCACCAATCTTAACATCAACTGCAAACTTGTTTATGAGACCACCTATACCTTCCTCCAGATCATTTATGTATATCACAAACTACAGTGGACCCCAACACACACCACTGCTCACAAATCTCCTTTTGAGAAACTCCCTTTCACTACTACTCTCTGTCTCCTGCTGCAAGACGGTTCTCTATCCACCTAGTATGTACACCCTGGACCCCATGTGACTTCACTTTCTCCATCAGCCTACCATGGGGAACCTTATCAAACACCTTACTAATCATAAATAATTTCCCTAAACTCATTGTTAGGCTCTTATATTTTGAATTGCAATAACAACTTTTACTTCCCCATTTCTTGTTTTAATTTTTCCAATCACTTTTCTCTAAACCTGTACCTAAAGAATGAATTGAACAAACTGCTGTAATTGTTTTTTGGGGGAAAAGACCTTTTTCTTTGCTTCTTCCCTTGGGTCAAGACTCAGGCTTCAAAGTAACGCATTATTACACATTTAATACTAAATACTGCGCTACATGGCAATCATGGATACACCAGCACCTGATTTATAATTGGAATGTACCGATGAACCCTTGTACACTCATATACAAATCTTCTAATCAGTCTTCCAGTCTGTGTTCCTGCAATCTAGTAGTCTTCTTCTAGGGAATGCAGTCTTCCAGAGTGTAGAGTGTTCTAATTCTACCCAACCTGTCTGTGTCTCAAAATAGTACAATGATTAATTTCAACTGAGCATACTCATCTCTGCTTTTTATCAAGTATGCATACATATGTACAATACACAAGTCAGTTTTTTTAAAATACTGAATAAAAATCGACATTTTAAAAGATCGTTTTTCCATTTAACAACACACTTTTTTGTGTGTTTTTAATGTTTTTACCACTTATTTAAAATTTAATTCTGCGATTTTGTACTCAATGCCAAGTCTCATGACATCATGGTAGTGTTACAACAAAGTCCTTACTCAACACTCTTAAATACTCATATGTTACAGGTCCACAACCAGCATAAAAAAATGCCAATTAATGCCTCACAATTCATTTTTTTTGTCAGAAAAGCAATAGTCAGCATAAGATAAAGCTAGCTATCCAATCTATATACAATTCATTTACAGTGGTTAAATTATGAGGCAAAATGATATACTGGAATACATAAATGAGTAGAAATCATATGCAAAATGTTCATTTAAATTTTTCAAACATTGAGCTTTCTCTACGTAAAATAAATTCAGTTCCAGCAAAAAATTCTTAAATGCAAGTTTTCAAGGTTTTTTTCAGTGGAAAACCCGAACCTCTTTAAGCCCATTGTTAGTGAAAGTTTCTACAGATTATGCATTTCAACCAACTCCAAAAACTTAAAGTATAATCCATTAAGCTTAAAAGTCTTTGAATTATGTGGTTTTAATTTCATTAATGACTCGGCATCAATTGATTGCTTTCCAAGTGCCATTAAGGCAATGGTATGCAAAGTGAAATTTTGTGTGAAACCTTAACTCTTTTTCACATTGGCGTGGCACATGGGTAGACAAGTGCCAATGGAATTCAACCCAAAGATCTGTGAGGTCTTGCAACTGGAGAGGTCATAAGAAAACCAAGGAATATACAATTATGGGGATAATGAGGAGTAGAGCAAGTGAGGGACCTTGGGCTGAATGTTCACAAACTCCTAAAGGTAACTGGATAGATTGATAAGGTGATTAGGGAGACATATTAAGGAGAATTCTTTCCTTGTTAGCCAAGGCATAGAAATATAAGAATCTGAAGGATATACTGAAAAGGCATTAGTCACTAGTAAGGGCAAAGTTTGAGCACTGTGCATAGTTCAGATCATAGGAAGATATCACTGCAGTCTTTGACAAAAGAATAGATTTTAAGTAGTGCCTTAAAAATGAAAGCAAGGTAGAGACGTTTAGTGAGGGATTTCCAGACCTTCTGGCTTTCACTGCTGAAGCAATTGAAGAAGAAGATACCTTGTCAATGAGGAACATGCCTCAATGTCCCATTCACCCACCACTCTTGTGGGAAGAAGTACACTGGCCCTTGGGAAAAAGAGTGCTCTTGGCATGGAATGAGATCCATTTATACTCTAACAGTTTGAGAAAGAGATAGACATTTAAGTTTGCTGACTATACAGAAAGGAAAACAGCGTTGTAAACATATGTGTACACTGATGGGTTAATGATGGTGATAATGAGATTGTAAGATGCATCATGATGTAACAGTGACGTTAGCAGTCACATTGCATGAGATTAAGAGGAAAGTTGGAATAATTTGTATCAGAGACAGAAGTAATTACGATGGGATTTAGAATATAGAACAGTTTCAATAAAGGAGTTTTAAAAAGGCATACTGATGTTGTCACTTCAAGGGAAGTGGAAATCTTCTCAATCCAGTGATTGGTAGAAAAGAGATCTGAACAAACTACCGTGTCTCTGATGATGGCTCCAATTTAAAACATTTTGTTGCTGTTTTTACAACACCATGGGGAGAAATTGGAAGAAGACTTCCAAAGCAAAAAAAAACTTCCATTGGTGAAGTGCCCACAGAGAATCAGTAGTGCTGTTGGTATAGTTCCATCCCGAGATATTCAACAACATTGACGGTTCACAGAGTGGGCCAGAGCTGGGAGCTTTGGAAAAGGTCATTACAAAGGTGTTGGGACTGAGTGGGGAAAAACTGAATTGTTAAGTTTTCATTCTTGTTTTCAAGTTGCTTCATGGCCATGCCACTCTCTCCATCTCTGTAATCACTTCCAGAATACAAGCCATTTCTGCCACAGAAATTCTGCTCCATGATTCAATATTATCAGGGTTGCTCATCCAATTCAATACCCCATACCTACTTTCTCCCCATGCCCTCTGATCCCTTTAGCCATATGTGTTGTACTTATCAGCTTCTTGAAAACCTTCAATGTTTTGGTCTGAAACAGTTTCTTGGCAGAGAATTCCATCAGCTCACCACTTTGTTGATGAAGAAATTTCTCCTCAGCTCTGTCCTAAATGGCCTACCTGCTATCCTGAAGAAGGGCTTATGCCCGAAACGTCGATTCTCCTTCTCCTTTGATGGTGCCTGACCTGTTGCGCTTTTCCAGCAACACATTTTTAAGCTACCTGTTATCCTTAGACTGTGACCCCTGATTCTGGACTCCATAGGTATTGTGTATATCCTTCCTCTGGTTACCCTGTGTACTCCTGTTAAAATTGTATTTGTTCCTATGAAATCCCCCCTCAATTTTCTAAATTCCAGTGAATATAGTCCTAACTGATCCTATCTCTCATATTCCATGAGTCCTGACATCCCAAGCATCAGTCCAGTTAACCTCTTTCTATGAAAGCTAACATGTTGCTTGCCTTCTTCAGTGCCCACCCCATCTGCCTGCTTACAGTCAGTGACAAATGTAAGAGGACACCCAGGTCTCTTTGCACCTCCCCCTTTCCTAATCTCCAGCGATTCAGATAATGGTCTGCCTTCCTATTTTTGCAACCAAAGTGCACAACCTTTCAATTTTCTCCAATTATTCTTCATCTGTCATGCATTTGTCCACACATTCAACTTGTCCAAATCACACTCAAACATTTCTGCATCCTTCTCATATTCACCCTCCCATCCAACTTTGAGTCTGAAATCTTGGAGATACTCTATTTAGTTTCCTCATCTAAATCATTCACATATACTGTGAATAGCTGGGTCCAAGCACACCTTCCCTGCAGTATCCTACTAGTTTTAGTGACTTGAAATTTCAAATTTAAATTGGAACTGTGATAGTTTCTTCTGGAGCTTAAATAACCAAAATGGGGATCTGTAAACACAGAGTCTCCAATGGTGGTCGTTGTGACCTCTGGTCCTCATCATTCTCTTGATCGCGCCATGCACAGGTCCTTGCATCCCAATAGGCCTGCGATCACTGGGCTTGTGATCTTCATGACATATGCTATATAGGTAATCATGGGAAGTTTTATGTTGTGCCCACCAGCATCTGAGTGGGTCTGGTCTTCTCTGTCTATTTGTCCCATTTTCTCATCATAGGGAGCAAAGAGGCTAAGGTCTTGATCCTTTCAGTTTGGCTGTGGACTAGTTTATACTGCATTGAGACAAAGGGAGGGAGTGAAAATGCTAGAATTGAAAAGAATAGCTGTTAAATGGTGATGCATGAGCCAGGGAAATCGTGAGACACCCCTAGTGTGATATGACGTGTGTTTATGTGTGGCATGTGGATTTTGGTCCATGTGTCTGATTGATTTCTAAGTGCTTTTGTAATCATTGTGACGTCTGCTTTTTAATAACAAATGGGAGAGAGACATTTTCTGGTGTGTAGTGGAACTTTGTTTTCATTGGGACTGTTTTATGAGTGAACCGAACATCTGTGCACTTGGCTTATGTTTGAAAGGTCTGGAATTTTTTTCATTTGCCTTCGGATAAAGAGCCATTTAAATAAAACTTCTGTTTCAGTTTGGTGCAGTTTGCAAAAGCCTTGGGTGGAGTTATATGTGTGAAACAATTACTCCTTTAAAAAAAATGTAGTCTAGAACTATTAAAAAAATAAATTATCTCATTGTAAGGAGTCCAATTAGAGGCTAGCAGATTCTTAAGACTGGGAGTGGAAGCCAAAGCCAATTCAAACCCTACATATAATAGAGAAAGGAGTTCTGGTGATCCAAGATGGTGGCCGTCTGAGTGGTCTGCTGTGCTGGGCTCTCTGCCATACCCCTGGGCAAAGTGGACTTTTATCCCCCCTCAATTTTTAACCACCCCAAGGAGAAAAAAGTATTAATTGAAACTTACTGATTATTTTGAGCTGCTGAAATCTCCTGAGACACCTTCAAGCCAGCATGAAGGAAAGGAAAGGAGCCTAAAGGAGGACAGCAGACAGGGTACTCCCCTACTGCATCGGGGGTGCCTGCAGCCAGTACTCAGTCTCCCGGGATGGCCCTTTTGGATCCAGCAGGACAGCAATACTTACTCTCGGAATTTGTTAAACTCCGAGAGGGGATTCAAGCAACATTAGAGCCACTTTCTGCCATGCTAAAAAAGCATGAGCAGGAAGTGCGGCTCCACTCCTGGAGGCAGTGGAGGAAAGGACCGCAGCAGAGGAGACCCTGGCTGAAGTCTCGGGAGGAAGGACTCGAATGCAGGAAGACCGGGTTCGGGTCCTTCAGGAACAAATCGATAATCTAGAAAATAAAAATAGAAGAAAAAAAACTTATGGATCGTGAGCCTCCCGGAATGTGAAGAAGGCGAAGATCTCGCTGACTTCCTGCAGGGATGGCTCCCAAAGTTTTTGCAGCTAGAGCTGGATTCGGGCCTGGTAGGTGTTGAGCAGGCCAACACAGCATGCAGGTCCAGGCTGGAACAGCGCCCCCATGTGGTCATAGTGCAGCCCCTGTATTATAAAGAAAAACAGTTAATAGTGGAAGCAGCAAGAAGATTGGAAAAGCATTCACAAGTCTTAATGTATAAAGGTTCAAAGAAGATGTTTTTTTCAAGATTTTTCAGGAGCCCTGGTCAAGAGGAGAAGAACATTTGATGATGTTAAAAAAAAAGGAACTTAAACATCCAATACTCCATGAGCTACCCAGACGTTTCGCATCTCACCCATGGAGGAACGGTATATAACTTTGACTCTGCTGAAAAGGTGTAGGACTTTGTGAAATCTCTGAAATGAAGGACCTGAGTTGGGACGGGAGGGGAGAGGGCATTATTGTGAACATTGATTTGGGGGGGAAGGTTTCAAATTACCCCCCCTTTCTATTTCCCTTTACCCCTCTCTCTCTTCCCTTTTTTTGTGATTGTCGGTTGTACTTGTGTGGTGTTTTTTAGATTATATTCCCTACAGTGTGGAAACAGGCCCTTCAGTCCAACAATCCACACCAACCCTCCGAAGAGCAACCCACCCAAACCCATTCCCCCACATTTACCCCTGACTAATGCACCTAACACTACAGGCAATTTAGCATAGCCAATTCACCTAACATGCACATCTTTGGACTGTGGGAGGAAACCGGAGCACCGGGAGGAAGCCCACACAGACACGGGGAGAATGTGCAAACTCCACACAGACAGTCGCCCGAGGCGGGAATTGAGCACTCGTCCTTGTCACTGTAAGGCAGCAGTGCTAACCACTGAGCCACCATGCTGCCCTACATTGTAAATTTGTTAAAATGGAACTATTTTATATATCAGCTGGCCGGTTAATATGTAGGATCTTTTTTTTTAAATGCTGTCGCTTTGATTTTGCATTTGGGGTGACTAAGACATGTGGGGGGTGGGGGGATGGGTAATGTGAATCCACTGTTTCAGAATGTAAACAATAAGTCTTTATTATTTGTGAATTGCTTGGGGCTAGGCCTCAGCTAGAGTGAGTTAAGATGGTAGTAAGGATTGGGAAGGGTACCCTCTACAGGCAGGGGGGATGATCCCGAGCGAATGGCGGATTATTTGCGTATTTGTTTCAATTAAATGTAGTGTTTATTTTCTTAGATATAGTTGTTTCTGTATGAATAGTTCTTAGATTTTATAGAGTTAGTACCTTTGTAACTCGTCACGCCTCAGATAAGTTCCTTCCTCCTGGGAAACCACGGGCTGTCTTAGATGATGGGCTAGTGATTTGTTCAGGTGGAATATAAAAGGGAGTCATTCTCCTGTTACAAGAAAGAAGGTCTTGTCGAGCCTCAGGAAGGAAAGGTTGGATATTGCCCTGCTGCAAGAGAAGCAGCTCACGGACTAGGAACATTTGAAACTACAGCAGGGGGTTTATGACAAGGTGTTTTTCTCATCCTTTACTTCTAAGAATAGAGGGGTAGGTGTTTTTCTCATCCTTTACTTCTAAGAATAGAGGGGTAGCTATACTGATAAGAAGTAACCTCACCTTCCAAGTAATGGAGCAGATTAAGGATGACGATGGAAGGTTAATTATTTGGAAAGCCCTAATACATGGAGACAAATACGGTTTCTGAATGTGTGTTGTCCCCCAGCGCACCCGCTTAAATTTCTAATCAATGCAGTGGCTACATTAATGAATCTTGGGTTCGTTGTATGATTATTGGAGGAGATTTCAATCCCCTTATAGATCCAAAGATTGACAGGGTGCCAGAGGGCCTGGCAGGTATGCCCGCACAGTTTAAACAGTTGGTGGGCGTGTGTGATGAGTTGGGATTAGTGGATGTGTGGAGGTACCTCCACCCTAACAGAAGAGATTTCACATTCTATTCCAACCCACACAAATGTCATACGCAAATTGATATGTTTTTTTATGCCATCTGATGATCTGGACAGAATTTCTGCATGTAAAATAGGGAATTTATAGCTGTTTTGGATCATGCGCCAGCATACTTAGATATTAAAGTCAAGGAAGCAAATACATGTCACTGGGGCGTGGATTCATTTTTGTTTGGGGATAGTAAATTTATTGAATATATTACAAGGGAATTCAGGACCTTTTGTGATATTAATTCAGGTATGGCTAGTAATCCGGCAATACTTTGGGAGACCACTAAGGCATATTTACAAGGTCTGATTATTTCATATTCAGCACTTAGAAAAAGGCAGAGAGAGGAGCAACAGGAGTTGCCAGAGGCCCGACTGAAGGTAGCTGAGAAAACATATTATAATAAACCGTCATTGGTTAAACTTCAGCGGGTCATAGCTCTCCAGGCTGCCCTCGACTCAGTACACACACAAGTGGCTAAAAAAGAGATCTCATTTGCCAAACAAAGACTGTTTGAATTCAGCGATAAGCCTGGTAAATATCTGGCTTATTTAGCTCGGAGAAAAAAAGCCTCCCAATGTATTACCTCTGTTAGGGAGAAGACTGGTACGATTACCCATGATTCAAAAAAGATCAATGCTAGGTTTAGGGAATATTTTGAAGAGCTATATCGGAGGGGAGTGAACATAGTACAATGGGAATGCAGTCCTTCTTTGAAAATCTGGCCTCCCCAATGTGAGTAAGGAGCAGGCTTCACTTTTGAATGCACCTCTAACAGTACAGGAAGTGCAGGAAGCAATAAGACATTTCCAAGGTGGCAAAGCACTGGGGCCAGTCGGATTCCCAATTGAAGTTTATAAGGAATTCATAAACATATTAGTGGACCCACTTCTGGGGATGCACAAATAATCTTATATACAGGATTGTCTGCCGTCTACTCCTAGGGGAGCTAATATCACCCTTATTTTAAAGAAATGGAAGGACCCAGAAGAATGTACTTCATATAGACCAATCTCGCTACTGAATGTAGATTTCAAAATTTTATTGAAGATGTTGGCTCTGAGGTTGTAGAAGATTTTGCCCCATATTACAAAAGAAGGCCAAACAGGTTTTATTAAGGGCTGCAGTTCCTCCAACAAAATTAGGAGAGTACTGAATATAGTACAGGTATGACAGCAAAGATTGATTCCAGGGTTGGTGGTCTCCTTAGATGCAGAAAAAGCCTTTGATCAGCCATATCAATTTGAGATTCTAGAGTGTTTTGGTTTTGGGGGGATTCTTTGCCAGATGGGTAGCAGTACTGTAAAAGGATCCTAAGGTGGCAATTATTACAAATGGTATTAAGTCAAATAATTTTAATATTAGAAGAGGTAGTCGACAGAGGTGCCCTTTATCACCGCTGCTATTTACCTTGGCGATTGAACCATTAGCCGAAACTATTAGAAGAGACTTTGAAATACAGTAGTAGAGTCAAAGGTGGGAATAGGATAACATAATATTACCTTATATGCTGATGACTTTCTTTTATTCTTGGACGATCTGGAGAAGTCTATTCCCTCGCTGATCCAAACAATTAATTAATATGGTAGTTTTTCGGGTTATCGGATCAATTTCACAAAATTGGAAGCCATGCGGGTAGGGGGCTTGTAGGGGGCTTAGTGGAGATGCCTAACTTGAAGGATAAAATGCAATTCCCATTTAGGTGGTCACCAAAAGGTCCATATAGATTAGATTCCCTACAGTATGGAAACAGGCCCTTCAGCCCAACAAGTCCACACCAACCTTCCGAAGAGTAACCCACCCAGACCCATTCCCCTACCCTATATTTACCCCTGACTAATGCACCTAACACTATGGACAATTTAGCATGGTCAATCCACCGAACCTGCACATCTTAACCTGGACTGTGGGAGGAAACCAGAGCACCCGGAGGAAACCCATGCAGATACAGGGAGAATGTGCAAACTCCACGCAGGCAGTCGCCCGAGGCTGGAATCAAACCCAGGTCCTTGGTGCTGTGAGGGAGCAGTGCTAACCACTGAGCCACCCCGCCGCCCCATTCTGTATTTGGAAATTTTTATTACCCCTTCCTTCCACCTGCTATATAAGGCTAACTTTGTACAATTACTAGAGAGGATAAAACAGGACTTGCAGCAATGGGAGGGATCACTGTTACCATGGCTCGGCTGAATAGCTCTGATCAAGATGAATGTCCTTCCTCAAGATGAATGTCCCATGAGAATGCTCCTATTACTGTTATCTAGACAAGTACTACGGAGAATTAATGGTTGGCTAGGGTCCTTTATTTGGTGCCATGGACATCCTCTAATTAAATTTCCTAAATTACAGTTTTCGCAAACTGAGGGAGGGGTGGATCTTCCGGATTTGAAGAAATATCAAATAAGTGCTTTGTTAACATGTGTTGGTGACTGGGTACGGGGGAGTTTAGAATCGATATGGCTTGATATTGAAGCCTCATAGTCGAAATGTCCTCTAATTAACTTATTATTTATGGAAGTCCGTGACCCAGCAATGCAATAGTCCAATTATCTTGAATATGGTGAACGCTTAGAGGATAATGAGGCAAGACAAGGGCAATTGGTTTAAGACTTCGCCATTTACCCCATTGGTAAGAGCCCAAGGATTTAAACTGGGGCAATGGACTCTGGCTTTAAAACATGGGAGAACAAAGGAATTCTATGTTCGGGAGATTTGTTCGAGGGAGAGGTCCTGATGTCATTCAGTCAGTTATGTCAGAAATATGGATTATCCAATAAGGACCTTTCCCGATAATTCCAGATAAGAGACTATATACAGAGAAAGACCACACTCCTGGCCCAATGTTATAAATCAGATGTAGAGAAAAGAGTACTCTGGTGTACAGATAATCTTTCACTTAGTACTTTATATCATTTACAGAAAGGCTGTGCTCTGGGGAATATGGAAGGACTCTGTAAAACATGGAACCAAAAGTTAGGATAGGACAGTTCACTGGAGATATGGGAAGATACCTGGGAAATGTAAGGAAAATTTCAGTATGTAACAGAGAACAGGCTATGCAATTGAAGATCTTACACAGGGATTATATGGCACAAGAAAGGGTAGTTAAGTTTAAGAGAGGAGTGTCACCAGAATGTCCGAAATGTAAAGTTAATATAGGTACTCTCACACATTGTTATTGGTCATGCTACAAGATGCAAAAATATTGGAGTGCTATAATAAGGGAGTTAAAGGACATTCTGGGGACTGAAATTAACATAGATCCAGTAATTCTTCTTTTGGAGCTGTCAAACTTGCCCTCTCTGGGAGAATATGGGAAGAGACTGTGTAATATCCTTGCCCATTGCATGAGGAAGAACATTTTACTAAATTGGATGTCAGAAAAACCACCAGGTCTAATAGGGTGGCATAAGCTGGTAATGGAGCATCTCCCCCAAGATTACCTCACAAATATGGTGCACCACAAAACGGACTAGTTTTATAGGATGTGGCAGCCCTTTTTAAATTAAATTGAAACTGACTTGTCGGCAATATTAGTCAGGGCCGTGTGAGAGCTGTGGGAACCTTTATGGGCGCCCATGGGTCCCCGGGAGGAGGATACTGGAAGGAAAAGAATATAGGTACTGAAGGGGGTACTCCCAGGGATAGAAGCCTCAGTGGATGAGTGATGAGTAAGACAGAACAAAGTAGTAAGACATTATATAATTTAAGTAACTTGAATGTAATTTAAGCTTGTATTTATTTAATGTTTGTAGTTTAGTTTTAGTTAAGTAGATAGGTTTGTTTTGGTAGAATAGTGGGTTGTTTAATAGCAACAGTACTATGTTATGGCCTTGTTCCTTGTACTTTTTTTTTCTATTTTGATGGTGTTACTTTTTCTTCTTTATATATGAATGTTTTGTAAAAGATTTTAAAAAGCTTTCCAATAAAAATATTTATATAAAAAAAGAAAGGACTTCTCTCAGGTGATTGAACAATGTAAAGTGACATTTTTGGGACTAGTGGGATTGTATTTTACAACGTTTCAAAATATTTAACAATGTGTTATGTGTAAATTCTTTAGTTTAGTCTTTTTATCTTCAATTCATTTGCATTATAAACTTCTGTTTAATGGTAAAAGTGAATCTGCAGCATTGCACACTTATGTTTTGGAGAAAGATCATCTTATTAAAACTGCATAAATAAATATGATCCATCAAGGCAGAGTTCAGCCTGGGATCTGACTTGTTCTATAATGACATCAGCTGGGATTATAAGATTATTGAGTGAGTCCGAGGTGCAGAGGGCAGGGATGGTTAGCCGTTGTAGGGGATGAGGTGTGGAAAGAATGTTGCATGTGAGACTGAGGATTGTAGACCATAAGACTTGGTGAGTTACATTTGCTGTGGCAGAGTTGGATTATCTGTTGGCCCTGTAGGTGTGATGGAGAGAGGAGGTAATGTCACGTACCATGGAATGTAGATCATTATCTTCTTTGCAGCACTGCTGACCAGCCCTTTTGACATGAGTGTCAGCACTGACAGGTGCAGTATATCTGTCCAGACTGGCTGGGTCTGGTGGTGTGCCCCCCATCTCCTGCAGTCAGGAGGACTGACCTCCTCTCCATCACCCTGGCCAGCAGAACCTCGAGATCCTTACCTGGGAAGCAGGGGGGCAGTTTGGCTTTAATCAGCACCAGTTGTTCGCAATGTTGCACCTGGCTCACAGAATCTGTGTTGTCCATCATAAGCATGGTATTGCAGCATTGTGAGCTGGAGGGTGATGGCAGGAACAGGAACATCCGTTTTATTTCACCAAGTAATGAGCCTAACATCTTGTCTGCATAACAAATAAGTTAGTTCGGTCAATTTCACTCAACAGCAAGTCCCGGAATGACGTGTAATCGAAACTTGAAATATTATTGGACCTTATGTTTTACTATGAGGGTTTCAACTATGTTCCACGGGGCGGAGTATGTTTTTGGAAAAAGGTGGTAAGTCCATGACTATTTTTGCCAATAGTTCGAGTAGGAGAGAGCTAATTCCTTGAAAGAACAATTGATGGATTTGCAGAAACACGGGCGGAATTGAGAGAGTTCAGGCTGTCACGAACTCCTTAAACTTTCCGCAAAGGAGCTGAATCAGAACAATTATTAGAAAAATACAGAATTTCAGGGAAGAGTTCAGGTAACTTTCCACATTCCAGTTTACTTTTACTGGCGGGGGCGGGAGAGGAGAGATGGGTTTATGCGTTGGCTAGGAATATAAAAGGGGAATGGACCACTTTCATTGTCTCTCTCACTCAGTCTCTGTGGACGCGTGTGCCTGTACTGTATGTCTAAGCGCCTCTCTGTTTCTGTCCATGTGTCACTGTGGGTGATGTGTCTGTTTCTCAGTGTGTCAGTCTCTCCACCTCCTGCCGATTGTGTGAGTTCCGCTGTTTTAATTTACTGGACAAATCACCTCCACATTATTTTACTGGGTCTCAGCAGCCATTCACTGAATGAATGAATTAGTAATTGAAGGACTACATGCAGGAAGTACGGAATCTACCAGTGGGCATAAGTGAACGAGCAAACCGAACGTTTTGAACATTTATCCTTTATTTCCGAAGAAAGTGAGGATGCCGGCTGCTTTAAATCGTAAATGGAATATATCACAATATACTAACATGAAAAATTGAATTTTAATTAAATTGGTATCAACAATCTATTAATATTCAATGAAACACGAGGTTTCAGTGTTATCTGTATTCTACCATCAATAGCTTCAAAAAGACTATTCATTATAAAATACTTCAACAAAGTAGTCTCACTGAGTTTGAATCTAATTCTAAATTGATTGAACCGAAAACCCGGAATTCACTAACATTGTCACTGTGCCCAGGCCAACGGTTTTTTAAGCTAATTTCCGGTCTAAATTGCAGAGGTTTTCCCGCCACTGTTCGGGTCAAGGAGTGGGTGGATGCAAATTTCCAATCCGATATAAATGTTCTCCTTTTCTCAAGTATTGTTTCGTCAAATGTTGTGTTCCATATTCGTTCACATTTGGGGATGAGGACCAAAGTGCGGTGGCTGTAGTGTACCTTCTGCCTCATCACTTTCAGATTTCCTGTTCCTTGGTCTCATCGGGCTTCTCACAATCCCGATCCCACTCTCAGTTTTCATAGGCGTGTCAGGACAATTTCCAAACCTCGAAATGTGGTCACAAATGGGTCGCGGAAGGATTGAGAAATACTGGCATGGATTCATAGATTCTTCATCAACATACTGCTGATTATTCATAGTGTAATCAAAATTGTACTTCAAAAAATAAATATTACATTGACTTTTAAAGAATAATATTGTGTTTTTTTTTATTACAAACGGGCTATTTAAAACTAATAAAGTCGAGAGTATGATATAAACTACACTAACCAAGCCAATGCACCCACCCAATACAGTCTATTATATGTGGAGAAATGGGAAGGGTTAAGGGCAAGATTTGTGTTCAGCTATAAAATCACCTGCCAAATCTGAAAATAATAGATTGTGACGACCCCACATTACATAGCAGGGAGAAAAGTTAAATGGAGAAGAAATGCAAACCATTGTGTGGTACAAGAAACCTATTATTGGTGAATAAAAGTATCCCTAGAAAATTTTAAAATATTCAGCACAATAGTTGTTTCCTTGAATGTTACATGTTGTTTCACATTTGTACAATCAACTGAAAAGTGATGTTCGAATTGCAGTCATACAGACTGGACATTTATTGCTGTATCTACTAGATACATATCAAGTTTGGCTTCACAAACATCACTCTAGAATTAACACATTTGACAACACCTAATCACTAAGTTCCACAAGGTGAAGATCAATGATGACACCAGCAAGACCACAGACCAGCTCAACTAGTGAACTGGATACAGGAATGGTCAAAACCGTAAGGCAACTGGAGACAATTTGGGTAAACTGTTAAATAATGTGGCAGAGCAATATGTGAAGCAATTGTTAAACTGATAATATTTGGGTACACCATGCAGTTCGCGTAGGAAATGTCTACAACACAGTTGAGCTTTCTCTTGTTTGTGTTAATGACTCGCTGGCCAATCCCTTACCCTGTCCCTTAACCCTGATCCTATCCCCTTCCCCATTCCGGTCTCCTGCCCTGGCATGCAGCCAGGAAAGGGTGGGTTGCAGATGGCCCTGGAAAGGGTTGAGGATGCTGAAAATGTGTTGCTGGAAAAGCGCAGCAAGTCAGGCAGCATCCAGGGAACAGGAGAATTGACGTTTCGGGCATAAGCCCTTCTTCAGGAATCGCTGAAAATGTGTTGCTGGAAAAGCGCAGCAGGTCAGGCAGCATCCAGGGAACAGGAGAATCAACGTTTCGGGCATAAGCCCTTCTTCAGGAATCGCTGAAAATGTGTTGCTGGAAAAGGGCAGCAGGTCAGGCAGCATCCAGGGAACAGGAGAATCGACGTTTCGGGCATAAGCCTTCTTCAGGCTTATGCCCGAAACGTCGATTCTCCTGTTCCCTGGATGCTGCCTGACCTGCTGCGCTTTTCCAGCAACACATTTTCAGCTCTGATCTCCAGCATCTGCAGACCTCACTTTCTCCTCAAGGGTTGAGGATGGCCATGGAAAGGCCAGGGATGGCACTGAAAGCTTTTTATTTTTGATCTTTGTCTAAGCAAGACTAGCTGTGGGAATTGGACTAAAGTCCTTTCCTTAACTTGTGAGAACTTCCAAATGTTTCCACTGACATGAAACGAAAAGACCTTTCCTAACAATGTGAGTGACTAAGGGAAGAGAGAATCTGGGATTAGCAAATTCCTCCTCTATCACTGCTGTGGATCTGGGTGTCCAGTTCCAAAGCAACCATCACCAGGAAATGAGGAGTATTAGGAGTTTAACTTGATAGCTATAGGAGTTTAAGAAAGCTTGGCATTTGATTGTCAGTCATCATTAGCTGTGGGTGCATTCTCCAATGCAACAATTAGGTAAAAACAACGACTGCAGATGCTGGAAACCAGAGTCTAGATTAGAGTGGAATCGATGTTGCGGGCAAAAGCCTTTCATCAGGTATCCCCGAAACGTCAATTTTCCTGCTCCTTGGATGCTGCCTGACCTGCTGTGCTTTTCCAGCACCAATTTAATTGCTATTAGTCTCTTTTGTTTGCCCCATTCTGATATGAGCTTAGAGCCATGGTTAATAGCCCTTGAACACTACCTTACATTGTATATTGGGAAATTATGGAAGCTGCTATATAAGTGTGGGTCTTCTTTTCATTGTGCTTAGCTAGCTGATACCTTTAACAATAATCTGATGAGCATCTTCCTTTTTGCTAATTTTTCCCCTCTCCACATTTAGGATCAACCAGCCTTCATGAAGAAAAGGAGAAAAGGACATAGTGGAGTGTCCACAATGAAATTCTCAGCGTTATTAAATGTTCAGGTCTTCCAACTTGTTTCAGGTAATTCATATTAATGATGGCAACCAAACCAAAAAATAAGTGACAACTTTCCACCTCCTGTGTCCATGTAACATTGACCTCTAAAGAGTGTAACCTCTCTGACAAAGGAACATATTACATTACTGAAGTCTGAAAACTGGATGTGCTGAATGCAGAGACATAGGGTGGAATCTTTTTTTTGGTTAAGTGTGAATTATGACAAGTTTTATGGAGGGATTCTAGCCGCAAGCCCTTCAAGATTTCTCAACGTATCTAATCACATGTGTTTCATTAACTGTTGTAGTGTTCTTCACATCTGATTCATGCTCCATTTAATACTTCCCACTTCCAGAACAATTTGTCAGTCAGCAGATATTGCTGAGAAACCAGCATCCTCAAGGGCCAACAGGCATGGCAAGGTAAGGTGTGGATGTTGTAAGTATGCAGGTAATCAAGCACTAGGACAGCAAGTGAGCAGTCTGAAACACAGCCTGGACCAATCGCTGATCTGGATTCCTGTCCATGCCTGCCACGGCTCCCAACTGCAGCCCCAGCGTCTAGCTGCTGGTGTGCTGTGTAATAGAAGTCTGTGCTTCCTAAACAGCCTGCAAGAAGGTGGAAGAGGTATCATGGTGGTCATGAGGGGTTGGATGAACATTGATGAGGGGTGCACATAGTTAATGGATCATGCCCTGAGATGCTCTTTGACCCTAAGAAACATGGAGGTCTTTTGGAGCAAGCAACTAGCTGAAGTCACCAGGTACCAGCTCTGATTTCGGTGTGGGATTTTTTCAAGTCAGGCTTCTTTGGGGTGTTTGATGAAATAGGAAGCTGTATATTAATGAGGGGATTTAAGCTTTTAACAAGCAAAGATCCCTCTTGATTGGGACCATGCTGCTGCCGAGGGAGAAAGTCACCACACCCCTTGTCATAAGTAAAAAGCCATTCCTGACTTCTCTTCCAAGTCTGCCTCAATGCTCACTGAGACTCCTATGTGATTCCCCTCAAAGGTGAGAAGCCTTCCCCACTCACAATCATGTTGCTATGAGCGCAGGGAGAATTTCAGCCCGCACTGACCTGTGAATCATTTGGTGTAGTGACAGATTAAAGTTTGCCTCAAAGGGTAGCCCCATTTTAATTTCCTCTCTTAGTATTTTATCATCTCATATTATTTTAAGTTAATGTGTCCAATCTTTGTGTTTTCCAGTGTTCCATCTGTGTGTGGTGTGGGGAGGAGAACTACTCGCCAGACCAAATACCATCACTAATGCTCCAGCAGGAGGACAGGTGCTGTTCCCTATTCAGTCCCAAGGCAGAAAAGATCAGTATAATGTCACATTCATATCAAAATTTCCACGGACCTTTGAAATTTTAGAATGGAAGTCAAATAATCCAGAGAAGCTGCACATTGTGTACCCACTGTATCGACACAGAATTGGAATCAACAGAAACTCTGTCGTTTTGTACAATGTACAAGTTAATGACACTGGGGAATATGAAATGCATATTGATGACTGTGGAACGACGTTGAAAAGACATGACAGAAGTGGTTCCAAGATGAAAGTTTTGGGTAAGTGTCAATATTGCTGTTAGAGTTGGAACTGCTCAATTCTTACGAGCACAGGGAGAAATTCAGCCTTCAGTAACTTTCCAGCTCTCACCAAGTGCCCAGGGCTTAGTGGACAGATTGCTAATTCTGACATCCTAACCTCACATTTTGAAGAAAACTGAACTATAAAATAAACAATCTCCACGCACCTTTCCCTTCAAACTCACTTATGACAACAACCGATGTTGTTGTTAAAATTAATGTGTCCAATCCATGTTTATGTTTTCCAGTATTTCACTTGTTTGTGGTGTGTCAAGATGCACTCCTGGCCAGACCTGATACCACCACTAACGCTAAAGCAGGGGAACAGGTCCAATTCCTGACGCGCCACCAGGGCAATGATTCATACGATGTAACGTTTGGATTGAAGTTTCCACGGGCCTTTAAGATCTTAACATGGAAATCCAGTCATCCAGAGAAACTGCACATTGTGCACCCACTGTACCGACACAGAGTTGGAATTCAGAGAGATTATGTGGTGCTGAATGGTGTACAAGTTAATGACACAGGGGAATATGAAATACATATTGACTACTATGGAACAGAACTGAAAAACCGTGGTCACAGTATTTTCATGATGCATGTAATTGGTAAGTGTTTAACACTTGAACCTCTGTTAACTTTGTTGATTGTAGCAACAATGTATCAGTACAAAATCTGTTGCTTTCAGTAAAGCGTACAAGGACTCATTTCGTAAATTGTTTTAATCATTTTTAAGTAGCTTTTGTGTTAAGTAAAGAAATGTATCAAACCTTCATTGAATATGCTATTGTGCCAACCGATCATTTGCACATTTGTAAAAGAATTAGTGCCACCAAGTAAAGCTGAATACCCATGTGGAAATGATGACTATTTTTCATCTAACAGTTTACTCAAATTAATAATTATTCTAGTGATCATAATGAGGTATTATTGAGCCAAAACAGGTAGTCAATCTTGACAACACATGTAACCACATGAGTCAGCTGCAAATAAAACTAGTGCAACTGAAGGCATTATTCTATACCTTTAGGCGTAGGTAAAGCAAGTTTGCTATGGAAAATAATGCAAAGCCACTTCAACTACCCCCTAATCAAACATAGGCTAGGTAACCACAATATCATTTTGTGTCACTGCTTTTGGACAACTTAAATTGGGTCATTGTTTGTACATCTTGGGACATTCAGAACTTCACGCAAGCTGCATTGCTTATTTGTTGATGTACAACATTGCTGTTGTAGAATATATCATCAGAACATGGCTAATTAAAGGAAAATAGAAAAGCAATTTGGATTGCTATTCTTCTTTTTCAGGAACACAAAAATGCCTGATGTATATGACAATCCTAAAAGAATGCTACCAAAAGTACCAGTGTTTTCTTGTATAATCCTTAAATTGAGTGCATTTGTGAAGCAGAAATCAATGCACAGGTTAATATCAGAATTTGTGTCACACTTGAAATTCAGGCTTTAACATTAAGCTGTAAAAACCACACAAAAAATGAAAAGGTTTGCATTTGTGTTCTGTTAATTATGAATATCAGAAATGTCTTTCAGAACAACATATAAAATGAATTACTCTGAAGTGCATTGACTACATCATCTGTGTTTTTCAGAACCGGTTTCCCAGCCTATGACAGCAATTAATGGTAACTGTGTGAATTCACCAAATATCACTTTGAGCTGCTCTGTCTCCAAAGGATCAAATATCACGATTCACTGGGAGAAGGTGTCCATGTCTGGAGTTCTCAATGAGACATATGATGGGAGTGTGCTTGCAATAGACTGTGCGCATGAAGAGGAGCAACATGAATATAGATGCTTTGTTAAAAATCTAGTCAGTAATGCAACCAGCAACCAAGTGACTATTGGCCCATATCACAGGACCAATACAAAAGGTGAAAAAGGGGAGGTGGTGTAGTGATAAAGTCACAGGACTAGTAAGTGAGAACTTCAGGCTCATGTTCTGGGGACATGCCTTTGAATCCACCATGGCATAATTTGAATTCTGTTTTTAAAAAAAAAACTGAAATAAAAATCTAACTTGCTGGTGATCATGTACTTACTATTGATTGTCATCAAACCGAACCAGTTTTACTGTTGTGTAGCGAAGGGAATCTGCTGCCCTACCAGTGACTCCACAGCAATGTGTTTGACTCTTAACTGCCCTCCAGGAGATAAGGGATGGGGCTGTAAATGCTGCCCTAGCCAGCAATGTCCATTTATTATGAATGAATTTTTAAAAATCTGCACTCTTACAGGAACCTTTGTTATTTACAGTTTTCCTTCATAGGAATGCAACTGAGTGTGTGTCGTGATGATGGCCCAATTAATGTGTTTTTCTAAACCCAAGGCTAATACAGCTTCCAAATCTGTCAATTCCTGCAAATGAGATGCATCTTTATTATAACACTATGAGTAGATAATGTGTAATGTAATCATGAACAGAATAATGGAAAGGTTAGAAGTTTTGTTTGGATATGGCAAACCTCATTGGAAACTCCAGCAGAAGCTGAATCAAGACTTGCTTTTCAAAGACAGATGGATGGATGTTGGATAAGTAAATATTTATTAGTGATTGCAGAAAGGATAGGAGAATGGAATAAGTGGGTCATCTTCTCTGAAAGCTAGGATGAGTCTGATCAGTTTGATGGTCCTCTCCAGTCTCATAAACTGTGACACATCTGTTTTAGATCAAAGAACATGTCTGATGGTCCTCGTCCCTCTGGCGATGGTCATTGTGGTTTCTGCCAGTGTGTACCTCTGGAATACTCACCACTCATAAAATGGTAAGTATCTCAGTTCAAATTAGTAGAAACTGCAGAAAATTGGTGAAGTGCTATCCAAAGATATTCTGCTCCATTGTGAGCCTGGTTTCTAGCAAAACAATGCGATTTATTGTAAAAAATATTTATTAATTAAAGGAGTGATTATTAACTGATTAAAAAAAAACATGAAAAGGTTAAACTATCAGTATTTTTGTTTTCTTCCAGCAGTGGTCTGGAATTGAATTCCTAATCACCCAGAGCTTTAGGAGACCACATTGAATTCCTACAACCTTTGAAAAAGATTCTTAGCATTGATTCACAAAATAAAATGGTTGAGTTTTTTTTAACGAGAACCATATCCCCAGTGAGCACTTCCGCAACTTGCTGTCTGATGAGCATAGTAAAACAATGTTATGCCCGAAACTTCAACTCTCCTGCTCCTCAGATGCTGCCTGACCTGCTGTGGCTTTTCCAGTGCTGTACATTTTGACTCTATTTACAGTGAGTTGTGTTCTGTAATTACAGAGCAGTCTAGCTGAGTCTAATGATTTGAAAGATGAAAAATTTCACGTGACAAAAAAAAGCTTTGAATGAGAAAAGGAAACAACTCATTCAATTTATAAAGACCAAAGAAATTAACGAGCAAATCTCAATGAAATACATACTTTGATTTGGAAGTAATGATCTAATACAAATAATGTTTGTAAAGTATTAATTTTTGTCCATTTATTACACAATGGTAATCAGCAACAAGAGCGTTCAACTTTTTTAAGCATCCTATATATTCTCTATTAAATATAAATTAAAAGTTTCTTTTAATAATTTAAAAGTAAATTTAATATAAATTAAAGGTTAATTTTCAGTGATTTATCATTACTAAATAACAATTTCATACAAATAAATCAAAGAACTGCCAATGCTGGAAAACTGAAACAAACATAAAACAAATTTCTGGAGAAACTCAGCTGATCTGGCATCACCTATTGTGAGAAATTAGAGAAAACAAAGTTAATGTTTTGACTCTCTAATCTCCTTCCTATTGGAAAGATGTTGTGAAACTTGAAAGGGTTCAGAAAAGATTTACAAGGATGTTGCCAAGGTTGGAGGATTTGAGCTATAGGGAGAGGCTGAACAGGCTGGGGCAGTTTTCCCTGGAGCACAGAGGCTGAGGGGTGACCTTATAGAGGTTTACAAAATTATGAGGGGCATGGATAGGATAAATAGGCAAAGTCTTTTCCCTGCAGTCAGGGAGTCCAGAACTAGAGGACATAGGTTTAGGGTGAGAGGGGAAAGATATAAAAGAAATCTAAGGGGCAACTTTTTCACGCAGAGGGTGGTACGTGTATGGAATGAGCTGTCAGAGGAAGAGGTGGAGGCTGGTACAATTGCAACATTTAAGAGGCATTTGGATGGGTATCTGAATAGGAAGGGTTTGGAGGGATATGGGCCAGGGGCTGGTAGGTAGGACTACATTGGGTTGGGATATCTGGTCGGCATGGACGGGTTGGACCGAAGGGTCTGTTTCCATCTGTACATCTCTATGACTATGACTCCATTTACCTGAAGAAACGTTTCCTCTTTTCTGTCTACAGATGCTGCCAGACCTGCTGAGTTTCTCCAGCAATCTCTGTTTTTGTTTGTTTCACAATTCCATCATTAGTCAAATTCAATTCTTCAGGGTCTTGGGAAAGTCCAAAGAGCTGTGAAGCAACTGCTCAATGAGTAGTTCAGCACTGCTGACAGTGGGCATAAAAAAGCAGTATTTGCTTGGTGCAATTGAGCAGGATTGGAGTTCAAGAAGGATAAATCCAGGAGCTGCACTGGCTTGGTGAAGCTCACTGTCAGTGAAAAGCTGGAGCCTGCAAGAAAGTGTAGTTTCAGAGTCGGGCGGAGCATAGAGCCAGACAGGAAGGTGATCACCGAGAATTGGTGCAGTCCTTAACAGGGAGTTTCAGAGCCAGATCAGCAAATAATGAATTGCTCATGAATTTTAATGAGATTCAATGGAGGCTGGAGGTGAATGGGATAGTTTAGGGGAGGGGGAATAGTTTAACGATGATAGTGACTGGGTACAGTTACTGCAAAATCCATAAGTTCTATTCTGGTTGGCTTTGCTATTTGATGTGCTCAGGACGTTAGGAATGGGGAACAGCAGTGCCTGTGTTCGCAAAATGTACCAATAAAGGTTTCTTTTTACTTAAGGATGTAATGTGTAAATCTAGAGTCAATATCATCTACTGCAGGTTAAAGTTTGTAACCCTTAATATTGCTGTATACGGTTATTTGTATCAGAGTAAGTATTCAATTCTATTTAATTTTTGCTAAATTGTGCAATCCATGTGAACGTTCTTTGCAGGATTACTTCTTAAATAATCTGTTCAGTGCTTGTAGCCTGAACAAAGTAGCTACTAAATGCCAGTAAGTATGCACAAGAAAGTGGGCTCTCTATATAAGAACTGCACTACCAGAATCACTGATTCAATTGTAACATTTAAATTAAAATGAGTAATTTTGATCTTTTTTATTTGATCTTTCAGAAAGCCCAGATTTCAACTGGAAATATCCATTGCAAATTAAAAAGGTTGATTCTGTGTCTCATCATTTGCGGGATACCTCTATTGATTGATGCTAATCACTACCAAATAGTCTTGCTCAAACATTGTGTGCATTACTTCCACACATTGAATAAATCACCTGGGATTTTGATTGTTAAGGATAAATTTCCTGTTTTTGTAAAAATGAATGGAAAGCAAGATTTTAAAATCTTGCAAGAATGAAACAGTTTTTCTGAACTTTTCCTTAAAGTGTACAATAATTGTTGTCAATGTGGAATTTTGCAGATTAATGTGTCTACATAAATTCCTAGGTTCAAGACCATCTTTAAAACCACTGCCATTTTTATATTTGAATACTGTTTGAACACTGAAATATGTGTATTGGGTACATCCTTTTTTTTACTTATACAAACTAAGAGATTTTACTTTTTTATGATCCATAATTTAACAAGGTGAATTTATTTACAAATCAAAAGAATAAAGTGTTGATCATTTAGTTTGATTTCTTAAGTAATTTATGGTCGTTTGATACCACCTTTCCAAATGCAGACTTTAGTTTTTCCTGTGACTGTGACTGAATAGCTTGGTGAAATACTCATTAAATCAGATTACTACGTCCTCAGATTTAAATCTGTGCAGAATCAGACTGGCAGTAATGGAGTGACTAACTGTTCGGAAAGGAGACTTAAATTCTACTGAAGCCATGGATGAAATAGACCAGGGGTGGGGAACCTGCGGCCTTAAGGCCTCATGTGGTCTTCTAGGCCATTGTGTGTGGCCTTTTGAATGAATCCAAATTTTGCAGAAAAAATCTTTTATTTTTTATTAATATGTTTTGTCGTCCTTTATTATTTTATGTTAATCTTAAAATGAATGTATTTAAAATACCAGAGAGTAAAAGAAAATTCATCGAAATAATTCCCACTTATTGCTGCGAATCTACATTCTCCTACTTAATCAAAATCAATACGCCCTTAAGGTCACAGATGACAGATACACATCTAGAGGATCAGCTAAAACTGCAGACCTCCATGCTGCAACCAAATATTCAAATGCTTTCCTACAAAAGGCAGTCACAACAAAGTAATTAAAAGGTTAGTTAACTTTAGAATTAACTTTTTCTTTTCTTTAGTTAGTAAGTTAGATTTTTACAAAATAATGTGAATTTTGAAGAATATATAATTGAAGTTTCTTGGATGTGGCCTTATTAGATTACAACTAACATAATGCGGCCTTCCAACATGAAAAGGTTCCCCACCTCTGTAACAGACAATTTAATACTTTAATGCACTATATGTAATTTTTAAGTCAAAATCTTTTGTAATGTAATTTTACATTTTTATAAATTAATAGTTTTGTGAAAATATGTCTTGGAATTCTGGATTTTATTAATTTTGTTTGTCATTAACACTCAGACTATAAAGTGGTGGACAACTGTTCTATCTTAGTGTGAGAGAAGGAGGGAGGTAATCAGGGAGGAGGAAGAGACAGAATACAAGGGAAATATGAAGAGAGTAATGTGAGGGGGAGAACCTGAGTATGTGAGAGAGGAGGAGAGAGTATAATGAGAGGAAATGTATGGAATTACATTCTTAATTACATTTCAATTTTTCTCATGGAGCTGGTCAGCAAATTTCAGAAAGGTTTAAGAAAAGGCGAGTTTAAGAATGCATAAACAATTCCAATCAATATATCAATTATTTAAATTTCTAATTAATGCAAATGGCCATTTGTGAGTGAATCCTGAGACTGAGCCTTAAATACTTCTCCCTTAGAGAGAAAGTGAGGGCTGCAGATGCTGGAGATCAGAGCTGAAAATATGTTGCTGGAAAAGCGCAGCAGGTCAGGTAGCATCCAAGGAACAGGAGAATCGACGTTTTGGGCATAAGCTGAAGATTCCTGAAGAAGGGCTTATGCCCAAAACGTCGATTCTCCTGCTCCTTGGATGCTGCCTGACCTGCTGCGCTTTTCCAGCAACACATTTTCAGCTCATACTTCTCCCTTAGTTCAGCTTTGTTTTCCTCCCTTTCCCTGATGACCAGGACTTTGTATCTCTTCTTTGTCTCTCTAGCTCTGGTTCTTAAGGGAAAGGCAAAACAATTCTGGGTTAATACCTGAAACGTTGACTTCTCCACCTCTTGATGCTGCCTGGCTTGCTATGTTCTTCCAGCTTACTGCTTGTCTACTAGTTTATTTTTTTTCTTTGACACCCGGGCCCTAACATAACAGTACCCTTCTTTTTTTTAAATAGGCAAACACCCGAGTGGCCAGTGACAAGCATTGCCCTTCGCATCAAAGCGGGCACTCCTTTTTTTTTACCCCCACACTACCACCTAAGTGCGGTAGTTCTTATTTTTTTCCCCAGCACCCATGGTGTGTGTGTGCAGGTGTGAGACACAGTGAAAGACACAAGGTGCACGAATCTTTATTCAAATTCCACCACCAGGAAGATAGGAAAACACCCGGGTGGCCAGTGACAAACACTGCCCTTCACATCAAAGGGCAGTGCTGTGTGATCAAAACAGTGAAAGGGAGGGGAGGGACTAAATCAAAATAGAGTTGGAGGGGGAAATAATGCACTCCACTCCCTGCGGTGCCCACCTCTCCCTGAACAACTCCGGGGTGTTGGTGGACACCGTGTGCTCCTTCTCCAAGGACACCCGGGCTCTAACGTAACCGCGGAAGAGGGGCAGGCAGTCGGCCCTAACGACCCCCTCCACAGCCCGCTGCCTCGACCTGTTGATGGCCAGTTTGGCCAGGCCTGTCTACTAGTTTTTTTTTACTAAATCAAAATAGAGTTGGGGACACTCTTATTTTTGTTTTTTTTTGTTTTTTTTATTTAACCCCCACACTACCACCTAAGTGCAGTAGTGCTTATTTTTTCCCCAGCACCCATGGTGCGTGTGTGTAGGTGTGAGACACAGTGAAAGACACAAAGTGCACGAATCTTTATTCAAATTCCACCACCAGGAAGATAGGAAAACACCCGGGTGGCCAGTGACAAACACTGCCCTTCACATCAAAGGGCAGTGCTGTGTGATCAAAAACAGTGAAGGGGAGGGTAGGGACTAAATAAAAATAAAGTTGGAGGGAGAAATGATGCACTCCTTTCCCTGCGGCGCCCACCTCTCCCTGAACAACTCCAGGGCGTTGGTCGACACCGCGTGCTTCTTCTCCAAGGACACCTGGGCCCTAACGTAACCGCGGAAGAGGGGCAGGCAGTCGGCCCTAACGACCCCCTCCACGGCCCGCTGCCTCGACCTGTTGATGGCCAGTTTGGCCAGGCCTGTCTACTAGTTTATTTTTTTTTCTTTTAGTAGCACAGGGGCAGTGCCCCTCCTCCTATTTATTTATTTATTTATTTTTCCTTTTTTTTTCTTTTTTTTCTTTTTTTTCTATTAAATTTTAATCCCCACAGTACCACCTAAGTGCGGTAGTGCTTATTTTTTTCCCCCCGCACCCATGGTGTGTGTGTGCAGGGGTGAGACACAGTGAAAGACACAAAGTGCACAAATCTTTATTCAAGTTCCACCACCAGGAAGATAGGAAAACACCCGGGTGGCCAGTGATAAACACTGCCCTTCACATCAAAGGGCAGTGCTGTGTGATCAAAACAGTGAAGGGGGGCATAGGAACTAAATCAAAATAGAGTTGGAGGGAGAAATGATGCACTCCACTCCCTGCGGCGCCCACCTCTCTCTGAACAACTCCAGGGTGTTGGTCGACACCGCGTGCTCCTTCTCCAAGGACACCCGGGCTCTAACGTAACCGCGGAAGAGGGGCAGGCAGTCGGCCCTAACGACCCCCTCCACGGCCCGCTGCCTCAACCTGTTGATGGCCAGTTTAGCCAGACCTGTCTACTAGTTTACTCTGCTGCTCGGCACTCTTACGTGGCCATTTGTATTAATTACTCATTTACATGATTGATTAGAATTGTTTATGCATTCTCAAACTTCCCTTTTCAGTTATCTCAAACCTTTCTGAAATTTGCTCATGAGCAAGAGAAGAATTGGAATGTGGCCTTTCATGCAAAAAAAAGTTTGATAATTCTTAATTTAGAACTAGTGCCAAACCAGATAGGGGACCCAAACTTTAAACATATCACCCACAACTCGTTCTCAGATTTCAAATATTGTGAGTGATTTCTCCTTTCAATTGGTTTGAAGCTGAAGTGAAAGAGCTGATGTTTAAAAAGTTTTAAGTTCTTTTGGATGAAGATGGAAAAGTAGGTGAGTATGTGAGTGTGGGAGCAGTTCCTGGCCACAAGTTTTGGGGGGTGGGTTAGAACAGATAGTGGTGAATGGGAGTGAATTCACTGAGACACTGCTCAGTCATTATCTTTCACACTCAGACTTTCCACAAAGCACCTGTCACAGAACAACTATTGGAAGGACAAGATTTCAGGAAATGTTTCAAGTGAATTTTCACAAGAATCTCTCTTACATGAAGCAGGAGAAATGGTAGAATTGAGAGGAGGACACATGGTGAGCGAGTAGAAACATCTTTAAAGCTCTTCTTTGTCAATATTTTGCAGAGACTTACTGACGATGTAGATCAGAACAAAAATGTATTCTTTCAAAAGAGGGGACAAAAGTTAACCGATTTGTCAATATTTACTTTGGTAGTGGTCGATATATGAGATCTAACAATAACACCTCTGCCCTCCACTGCATCATCACTCTGTCTCTGGATTTTGTTCCTGTTCATGATCAGTTAAAAAGCAGAAATAAAAATGAAGTGCTGGAGAAACTCAGCAGGTCTGGCAGCATCTGTGAAGAGAGAAAAATAATTAATGTTTTAAATCCAATAGAACTCTTCTTCAGAACTGGAAGTAAGATGCTGCCAATAAAAATGGTCACAGCAATGTGGTTGGTATGATCAGTAAGTTTCAAATGACACGAAAATTGGTGTTGTGCTAAATATTGAGCAGGAAAGCCATAGACTATAGGACTATGGGTTGAACATGGCAATTGAAATTTAGTTTTGAAAAGTGAGAGGTGATGCATTTTTAAGAGGACAAACCAGGCAAAGGAGTACATAATGAATGGAATCACCCGTGGTAGTACAGAGTATGAGAGGGACCTTGTTTATAAATCATGAAGGCAGCAGAACAAGTAGTTGGGAAGGACCCAGGATATTTGCCTTTTTAATCAGGATATTGAATATAAGAGCTATGGTGGGGCTATATAGTATGATAGTCAGACCACAGCTGGCTGTAATGCACATAGTTCTGATTGCCACACTATCAAAAGCATGTGATTGTACTGCAGAAGATGTAGCAGAGATTCACCAGGATGTTACCTGTGCAGAAGGGCTTGAGTTTTGAAGCGAGGCTAATTAGGTTGTGGTTGTTTTCCTTTGAACAGAGAAGGCTGAAGGCAATCTTAATGAATACTGAGGTGCATAGCTAGGGAGAAATAGTTCCCCTTATATAGAGGCCAATTACTAGGCAGAGCAGTTTAAAGGAAAGTGGCAGGAGTATGAGTGGGGATTAGACAAAAGCATTTTTCTCACATAGAGGATGCTCGATATCTGGAACTTGCTACTTGAAAGGGTGGTAGAAGTGGGAACCTTCAAGACATTTAAGAATTACTTATAGACTTATACAGCATAGAAACATACCCTTTAGTCCATGCCAATCATAATCCCAAATTAACCTAGTCCCATCTGCCTGTCCTTGGCCCATTTGCCTCCAAACATTTCTTATTCGGCCCAGTGGCTCAGTGGTTAGCAGTGCTGCCTCACAGTACCAGGGACCTGGGTTCGCTTCCAGCCTCTGGTGACTATATGTATGGAGTTTGTACGTTCTCCGGGTCTGCACGGGTTTCCTCTCACAGTCCAAAGATCTGCAGGTTATGTGAATTGGCCATGCTAAATTGCCCATAGTGTTCAGGGCTGTGTAAGTTAAGTGCATTAGTCAGGGGTTAATACAGGATAGGGGAATGATTCTGGGTGGGATACTCTTTGGAGGATCGGTGTGGATTTGTTGGGCTGGAAGGCCTGTTTCCACACTGTAGGGATTCTATTCTGTTCATGTACTTAGCCAAAGGTCTTTTCAATGTAAAAATGTTGGCCCTCGTGTCTTTTTTAAACCTTCCTCCTCTCACTTTAAAAATGTGTCCCCTAGTTTTGAAATCCCCCACTGTAGGGAAAAGACACCTGTCATTCACCTTATCTTGACCCCTCATGATTTTAAAAACCTCTGTAAGGTTTTCCCCTCCACCTCCCACGTTCCAGTGAAAACAGTTCCAACCTATCCGGGTTCCCCCT
Organism: Chiloscyllium plagiosum; assembly: GCF_037043375.1. NCBI lineage: Eukaryota > Metazoa > Chordata > Chondrichthyes > Orectolobiformes > Hemiscylliidae > Chiloscyllium > Chiloscyllium plagiosum. The sequence goes on from NW_028270151.1 coordinate 70,068,185, forward strand.
GGAACGCAAACCTTCTCCAGCTTGGGAATATCCTTCCTATAAGAGGGCAACCAGAACTGGACACAGTACTCCAAAAGGGGCCTCACCAACCTTCTGTACAACCTCAACATGATGTCCCAACTCTTACACTCAGTTGTCTGACCAATGAAAACACGTGTACAAAATGCCTTCTTAACTACCATGTCCATATGTGACACAAACTTACAGATTAAGTACCCAAACCCCTCTGTTTTACAACACTATCCAAGGCCTTACTTTTAATTGGAGAAATCCTGCTCTTGTTTGTTTTAACAAAATGCATTACCTCGATGAACACTTGATACCAATGCCATACAAGGTGACAGGTAAAGTGCTGAGAAATGGGATAGAACAGATAGATGATTGATGTTCAGGGCAAACATGTTCATGCTGTACAAACTCTTTATGATTCTGTGATCAAGGTGTGTACCCGACAATGCAGTTTCAACAAAAAGCAATAGGAAATTGAAGCATTTTGGCAGATGTTCTGGATGCTTATATCTTATACAGCATTATGTAAATAGGTCACAAAAATAGAAAATTGAGTCAGACAGCTGTGACTTTCAGAGCTGCTATTCTTCCCCATAGTACTGAACAATATTTATGTTTTACTGAAATGGTTTGTGTAGAATAAAGGCTTAATTCTAGATATGTAAACAGTCAGCCTCCATCAGTGATGATACAAGATATCACATGATAGCAGACTCTAGAGACATCATTCTGTATAAAACCTCATGTCAAGCCTACTATTCTAAATAATTAGCAGAATGTTAACTAAAAAGAAGTAATCCTACCAAAAGTTTAAACACGGCAGCATCTCGAGACCCTTACCCAGGAAGTAACCTCTTCTCAAACCCACAACCATGATATTAGAGTTTATTTGTGTTTGTTTCAATCTAGGTGGAATAACTGACTGTGTTAATGAATTATTCATAAAGTAATATTCATGTGAATAAATCCCTCTCCTATTTTCGACACATGTACCACAATCAGCCATTCACCCAACGTGGAACGTCAAATCATATCTGTACATTTCACTATTTAATGGTAATTAGTTTAAATGAAGACATTGTGGGTGAGGGATTGATTACCTTGTACTGTGTACTGAGCAAAAAGGAAGATCCAAGAGAACATTGATGGAGTTTCTGAGGGTAATGAACCCAGCCCAATCAGCAGTTGAGTCAATGACCTTTCTCCCATGAAAAGGTCAGAAAAGGGAATCCTGACCGCAGGACTGCAGAATTTTGATGTAATCCTTTGGTTGTTTCTTTGCAGCGCTCTGTGTCACACATTTTGACTCAGTTGTTTATGTTGTAATTTAACCAGGCTGGCATCACATTTTGAAATATGCCTGCTACTGGGATGTGGTATGGTCTCCTGCACTCTTCATTGAACAAGTCTGTTTTGATCCTAATGGTCAAGTGGGGCATATGCTGAATCATTAGGTTCCTGTTCATATAAAAATGTAAAACTGCAAATGCTGGTAATCTGAAAAAAACAACATAAAAGTGCTGAAGAAACTGAGCAGCATCTGTGGAGAGAGAAACAGGATTAAGATTTGACTCTAATATGATTCATCTTCGGAGCTCTGAATTTAAATCTGAGGCGTTGGGGGAATCCAATGATATTAAATAAAATAGTTACTCGGGAAAAGTTAAACTATTAAATACAACTCTGCAGCTTTGATGCCCAAACTCCTTCAGGGTCACATTCCTAACCTTCAGATATTGACCAAATCAATCATCTAGCTGCCTGTCATGTCATTCATGTTTTTATTCTTGTTGGGTTATTCTCAGAGTGCTCTCTCTCTCACTTTGTTTTTTGCTCTGTCTCTTTTCTGGTGTGCTTTTGGGCCTTCCATTCCTCTTGCAGCACACTCTTTCTCCATCACTACCTTTATCCTCCCCCTGTCCTCTAGCTTCCGGATGTTTCCACAGGGTTCACTGTCTCCCAGCAACTGATAGCAACACTTCGGCGTAAAATTTGAATGAACTATTCTTGATGATCTGATGAACAATACAAATGATATTGAGACAAGGTACTGTAACAGTGGTTAGCACTGCTGCCTCACAGCGCCAGAGACCCGGGTTCAATTCCCGCCTCAGGCGACTGACTGTGTGGAGTTTGCACGTTCTCCCCGTGTCTGCGTGGGTTTCCTCCGGGTGCTCCGGTTTCCTCCCACAGTCCAAAGATGTGCCGGTCAGGTGAATTGGCCATGCTAAAATTGCCCGTAGTGTTAGGTAAGGGGTAAATGTAGGGGTATGGGTGGGTTGCGCTTCGGCAGGGCGGTGTGGACTTGTTGGGCCGAAGGGCCTGTTTCCACACTGTAAGTAATCTAATCTACTATTGACTCTAGCTCATTTATAAAATTGTAATCCCTGTAACTTCACATTTTCCTGTCATCCCTGCTACACCGAACCTGCTGTTCACCTGTTGTGAGAGATGTCGACAGCTGGCACCTTGTTGGAAGGGGAAACCTTACTGGATATTTATCTTAAAGGTGTGTGAAGATCTTGAGTTGGAAACTGTCACCAATGCCTCTTCGAGTACAAATCAAAAGGTTTAAAAGTGGTGAAGAATGATCATGTGACCAAAACAAAAACAATTCATGCTCAGGTAACAAGTTTGTTACACAGTAGTGAGTTGGAAGCTGACAGTTGGAAGACTAGATAGTAATAGCAACACTGACTAAGAAACATTGTTGTCTCCAATGGGATATTAGGTGGGCATAAGCTATCTGATTACAGGCTGCAGAGCAAACAGACTGACTAATTCCACCAAAAGGCAGTCAAATATATGTCTGTCTGCGTGTGTGGGTGTGTGTATGTCAGTTAGCTTTTCAGACCAATGCTTTTATACAACAATCTTATACATCAGCTGGTGATCGTTCTGTGTCTCCAGCACTTCACTCAAATCAACTGTCTGTATGCTGTCAAACTGCATTTTCAAAGTTAATAAGGACACATTGTGTCAGTTCAACGTAAAGAAACCAAAATCCTTTTCTTTCAGCACTATTATAATCTCAGTTTCCTCACCACTGACCCCATTTTCTTCCCCCACCAATTACTGAACTGAACTCAAACTTGTCCTTTCTGTTTTACATTATTGTGAGCCTGGCTTGCTGTTCATCTTCAAGAGGAGAAAGTGAGGTCTGCAGATGCTGGAGATCAAAGTTGAAACTTTATTGCTGGAACAGCACAGCAGGTCAGGCAGCATCCAGGGAACAGGAGATTCGACGTTTCGGGCACAGGCCCTTCTTCAGGAATGAGAATTCCTGAAGAAGGTCCTGTGCCCGAAACGTCGAATCTCCTGTTCCCTGGATGCTGCCTGACCTGCTGTGCTGTTCCAGCAATAAAGTTTCAACGTTCATCTTCAAGACACCATTGTGCTTTTCTGGCTGATTATATGAGAGAGAGAGATAGGTATGTCTTCTTGGAGGTTAATGAGCAATAGCACTTAAGACGATGTGGCTTTGATAGTAAGTTTTGCCACTCTGATTAGTCTGTAAATGATCAATCCAGTCAAATACTCCCTTGTTAGATTTACGTCTATTATCACATGTACTCGTTAAAAGTTTACAAGTCACTCATAGTGCCATATTAGATACAAATGTACCTAAGTACAGAATCTTCCCTATGGTGTGAGGAGTGTACCTGTTTTTGGAGTGAACAGGTACACCGGCACCACTCCCCACCTCTTCCTCCGCTACATTGATGACTGCATTGGCACCACCTCGTGCTCCCACGAGGAAGTTGAGCAATTCATCAACTTCACCAACACGTTCCACCCTGACCTTAAATTTACCTGGACCATCTCTGACACCTCCCTCCCCTTCCTGGACCTCTCCATCTCCATTAATGATGACCGACTTGACACTGATATTTTTTACAAACCCACCAACTCCCACAGCTACCTGGATTACACCTCTTCCCACCTTACCTCTTGCAAAAATGCCAACCAGTATTCCCAATTCCTCCGCCTCTGCCGTATCTGCTCCCAGGAGGACCAGTTCCACCACAGAACACACCAGATGGCCTCCTTCTTTAGAGACCGCAATTTCCCTTCCCACGTGGTTAAAGATGCCCTCCAACGCATCTCGTCCACATCCCGCACCGCCGCCCTCAGACCCCATCCCCCCAACCGTAACAAGGACAGAACACCCCTGGTGCTTACCTTCCACCCTGCCAACCTTTGCATAAACCAAATCATCCACCGACATTTCCGCCACCTCCAAACAGACCCCACCACCAGGGATATATTTCCCTCCCCACCCCTTTCCGCCTTCCGCAAAGACCGTTCCCTCCATGACTACCTGGTCAGGTCCACACCCCCCCTACAACCCACCCTCCCATCCTGGCACTTTCCCCTGCCACCACAGGAACTGTAAAACCTGTGCCCACACCTCCTCCCTCACCTCTATCCAAGGCCCTAAAGGAGACTTCCACATCCATCAAAGTTTTACTTGCACATCCATTAATATCATTTATTGTATCCGTTGCTCCCGATGCAGTCTCCTCTACATTGGGGAGACTGGACGCCTCCTAGCAGAGCGCTTTAGGGAACATCTCCGGGACACCCACACCAATCAACCACACCGCCCCATGGCCCAACATTTCAACTCCCCCTCCCACTCTGCCAAGGACATGGAGGTCCTGGGCCTCCTTCACCGCCGCTCCCTCACCACCAGATGCCTGGAGGAAGAACGCCTCATCTTCCGCCTCGGAACACTTCAACCCCAGGGCAATGTGGACTTCAACAGTTTCCTAATTTCCCCTTCCCCCACCTCACCCTAGTTCCAAACTTCCAGCTCAGCACTGTCCCCTTGACTTGTCCGGACTTGTCCTACCTGCCTATCTCTTTTTCCACCTCTCCACTCCACCCTCTCCTCCCTGACCTATCACCTTCATCCCCTCCCCCACTCACCTATTATACTCTATGCTACTTTCTCCCCATCCCCACCCTCCTCTAGCTTATCTCTCCACGCTTCAGGCTCTCTGCCTTTATTCCTGATGAAGGGCTTTTGCCCGAAACGTCGATTTCAAAGCTCCTTGGATGCTGCCTGAACAGCTGTGCTCTTCCAGCACCACTAATCCAGAATCTGGTTTCTAGCATCTGCAGTCATTGTTTTTACCTCCTGGACAATGTTTTGTGTCAAGTTAAAATGTTTTTTGTATGGAAATTCACATTTGTTTCTTGAGTTTTTAATTAAATTTCTTTGAAATGATAGCATGAAGAAAGAATGGCTTAAGCCTATTTTTAGTTTTTTTTAAGACTTGAATAAATAAATAAATAAAGTTAAATGAATGCTGTGCAGATTGAGTGTGGAATACATCCCAAGATGAGAGAATGAGTACTAAATATTGTGTGTGGATGATGTCTGTACTTTTGTATTCTGAAAGTGTGATGTTTGCAATAGTTAATGATCGTACTTTTGAGTTTAAATGAAATTTTACAATCAAAATTCTCGATTAAGTTGTAATTGAAACAGAATAAATATTTTGAACTATAAATTCAAGTTGAAATTTCTGTTCAAAACTGCAATTCAAATGAAATTTTGTTTCATTAGACATATGAGGACTTTAATCTGAATATAAATTCACACATAGAGTTTTCAGTTCAGATGCTGTTAAATGGAACTTAGAAACATCCAGTCTGTTTTTAAGTTTCGGATGAGAGAAAGAAAAGGATAATTGGAGTGGAAAGAATTTAAATGTTAGTACAGAAAAGATCATTCAATTTCCTTTTTTAAAAATGCTCGTGATTTGGAAAAACTGCTTTCTTTGTTTGAGAGCAAACCATGTGCTTTCTTTGTTTCAACTGAATAGCTCCACCTACCTTTCAACTGAACAAAAATGATTCCGTTTTGAGCCAAGTGAATTTTGTTTGTTGTAATAGTGAGAACATGCTATCATAGCGCAACAACCAATACCTAAACAGATTTAAGAGTCATAGAACTTTATTTCAGTATAATAGTTTGGACTGAAAACTTTGCCTTCCAAGCAATGTTCTTTGTTGTGGGGTTTCAGATGCTTTACTCATTATCTTTTGAGATTTGAAGTGTTTATAAATTAGTTGTAGTTCAATTTCCTACAACTATAGACATTTCCATCTTTGACAAATTGAAAATAAACATAAAGTCTGATCATTGTTTCTGATATTTAAATTGATAGTTGAGAAAAAAAATATGTGTTTTAAAGCAATAGATAGAATATCTGAGTATCAAGATAGAATTCTTTGTTTTGAGGAGAAATAAATTGAACTATTGACAGGCAACAATACTATTACTTAAAGTTGGGATAATTTATATGGAAACATTGTTAGAATGATTTTCTAGGCTAACACATAAAATGTTACAGTTTTAAAGGCAAAGAACAAATGAACGTAACATTTGATTTAGTTGAATCTGCTTGCATGTTCATGGCTTGAGAATTGACAGTGTTCTGGTCATGGATAAAGGATTTGCTTAACTCAGGTGGTTTGCAATAAAGTTGTAATGAAGAATAACAATGGGTTTTTATTATTTTTAATTATGCATTGGACGTTGACATTTTAAGTGCAAAGTTTGTGCAGATCACACCACTCAGGAACAAAGGAATTCATGAACTTGAGAAAAGAAAACCGTGTCAACAAAAATGAGGAGTTGATGGAGGATGAAGATACTGTCTGATGGGAAAATAAAGGCTCTAAGAATGATTTAGGTAATGTTCAAAAGCATTTGTTGAAAGACTGAATGTTTAAAAGTGAACTAAAAATGCATTAAGATACAAAAAACACTAGCTTCTGTTTCAAACTAGTCTGGATCCACACAGCAATTACAAAGACAAAAGAGTGATTGTTTCTCAATAGGTTAATAATTAAAAGAATAATGGGAGGAATCCTCATTTGAGTCATTTCAAATGCATTAATTAGGTCCTTTCACATTGTAGGGTGAAGTCATTTGTAATCAATGCCTGTAATCAGATAGTATGTTTGCTTCCTGCAAAATAGAAACAAATCTTTTTTTATAGTGGACAGGACATGTTCGTCAATGCTTTTGCGCAAGATTGGACAATAAGATTGCTATGTAAATTGTATAAGGAAAAAAATGAACAGAAAACCTAAAACAACAAAGTGAGATTAAACGTTATGGGTAAGATCTAGTATCTTGTAAGTTTAGTGAGGGTCAGAGAAGTGTTGATTGGGTCAGTACATGAATATTTTTCTCTTAGCAATGTTTGTCTGAAGTATTTCTAAGAGGCTGCACTAGACAAAGAACTGATTCCCGTTCACCTTGAACTCTAAATATTTAGCAACCTGTTCTTATGCAGATTGATGGGTGATGTTGGCTGGGAGCACAAGGTCTCATGACTCATATAGCGTGTACAGTCTCAAACTGTCTCTATGAAATGACTGCTGCTGTTTCCATCAGAATAAGTTCCCTACATCAAATTTCCATACAGAGGCATTCCATGGCTCACTTGTTGGAGAGATCCATGTCCCACTCTATGGAAGACAATATTAAACTATTATTAGTGAGTGATGCAAATCCTGACAGCTCACATTACTAAGGAGCTGCTCTGTTTCTTAAGTTCCACATACAGGCTCCTTGCAGGCAGCTTGCTATGTTTCAATCGACAGCACGGGTTATCGTTGCTGTTGCTGTAACCCAATAAAGGTGCACAGAAATGGAGGAGGAACAGATGTACCAAGAAGCCCAGGAGCAGCAGCAGGCTCCAGCTGGTGCTGCACAACCTCCACAAGAAGGAGTTGAAGATCCCCTCAGGATGTGGAGGAGACACAGAGTCTATCATCCTTAATTCTGTTTCCTCTGGATCTGTGAAGCACAGACTGAGGATGTTCTGGGACACCATTCCAGAACTGTGCCAACCTGTGGAACAGGACCTGTGCCCTCTCAGATTGGTTATCCTATTCCTGATCTCACTGAATCAATATATTTCTCTGTGACTAGGCCAGTATTGGAGCCCGGGCTGTAGGCTTTGCCAATATTGCTGGCTTCCCCAGATATAACATTTTATAGGTGAGATATGCATTGATTGGAGATGGCCATACCATAATCAAACAGTATTAATCAAGAGAAAGGTGTTTCATTCCACCAATGAACAAGTCATCTGTGATCATCAGTAACACATCTTAGAAGTCTGCACCAGGTAAAGGACATCAATACACTTGAGAATTCTTATGTACTAGATTCATTACAAGAGCCGATTGCCTTACACAGATAGTTACTGAGAAAAAAGCTCTACCCTCTGCAAGTATTGCTGATGACTCCATTAGAAGAGACAATGAGGTCTGCAGATGCTGGAGATCAGAGATGGAAATGTGTTGCTGGAGAAGCGCAGCAGGTCAGGCAGCATCTAGGGAACAGGAGAATCGACGTTTCGGGCATTAGCCCTTCAGGAAGAAGGGCTAATGCCCGAAACGTCGATTCTCCTGTTCCCTAGATGCTGCCTGACCTGCTGCGCTTCTCCAGCAACACATTTCCATCTCTGATGACTCCATTACACAACCCTGCTGACTGAATAGGACTGTAGATACAATGCATCCATCCTTCAACCAGGGTCATAGTGGAGGCAAAAGTGAGGACTGCAGATGCTGGAAACCAGAGTTTAGATCACAGTGGTGCTGGAAAAGCACAGCAGGTCAGGTAGCATCTGAGGAGCAGGAAAATCGAAGTTTCAGGCAAAAGCCCTTCACCAGGAATAGAAGCAGGAAGCCTCTAGGGTGGAGAGATAAATGGGGGGAGGCGCTAGGGAGAAGGTAGCAAAGAGTACAATAGGTGAGTGGGGGTGGGGATGGAGGTGAGAGGAGAGTGTGGAGCAGATCGGTGGGAGGGGAGATTGGCAGGTTGGACAGGTCATGAGGATGGTGCTGAGCTGGAAGTTTGGAACTGGGGTAAGGTGGGGGGAGGGGAAATGAGGAAACTGATGAAGTCCACATTGATGCCCTGGAGTTGAAGTGTTCTGAGGCAGAAGATGAGGCGTTCTTCCTCCGGGCGTCAGGTGGTGAGGGAGCGGCAGTGGAGGAGGACCAGGACCTGCATGTCCTCGGCAGAGTGGGAGAGGGAATTGAAATGTCGGGCCACGGGGTGGTGGGGTTGATTGGTGCGGGTGTCCCAGAGATGAACCCTGAAACGCTCTGCTAGGAGGCGTCCAGTCTCCCCACTGTAGAGGAGACCGCATTGGGAGCAACGGATACAATAAATGACATTGGTGGATGTGCAGGTGAAACTTTTGATGGATGTGGAAGGCTCCTTTGAGACCTTGGATTGTGGTGAGGGAGGAGGTGTGGGCGCAGGTTTTGCAATTCCTGCAATGGCAGGGGCGGGTGCAACAACAGGAGGGTGGTTTGTTGGGGGGGCGTGGACCTGACCAGGTAGTCATGGAGGGAACGGTCTTTGCAGAAAGGGGTGGGGAGGGAAATATATCTCTGGTGGTGGGGTCCGTTTGGAGGTGGCGGAAATGTTGGCGGATGATGCGATTAATGTGAAGGTTGATGGCGTGGAAAGTGAGGACCGGGGGGTTCTGTCCTTGTTACGGTTGGAGGGGTGGGGTTTGAGGGCAGAGGTGCGGGATGTGGATGAGATGCGTTGGAGGGCATCTTCAATCACGCGAGAAGGGAAAGTGCGATCTCTAAAGAAGGAGGCCATCTGGTGTGTTCTGTGGTGGAACTGGTCCTCCTAGGAGCAGATACGGCAGAGGCAGAGGAATTGGGAATATGGGATGGCATTTTTGCAGGAGGTAGGGTGGGAAGAGGTGTAATCCAGGTAGCTGTGGGAGTCGGTGGGTTTGTAAAAAAAATGTCAGTGTCAAGTCGGTCATCATTAATGGAGATGGGAGAGTTCCACAAAAGGGAGGGAGATGTCAGAGATGGTCCTGGTGAATTTAAGATTGGGGTAGAATGTGTTGGTGAAGTTGATGAACTGCTCAACTTCCTCGCGGGAGCACAAGGTGGCACCAATGCAGTCATCAATGTAGCGGAGGAAGAGGTGGGGAGTGGTGCCGGTGTAATTACGGAAGATGGACTGTTCAACATAGCCAACAAAGAGACAGGCATAGCTGGGGCCTATACGGGTCCCCATGGCTACCCCTTTGGTCTGGAGGAAGTGGGGACGTCGGGAGAGGAAGAAATGGAGGGCTTGGAGGCCCTAATTATGGTGGATGGTAGTGTAGAGGGATTGGATATCCATGGTGAAGATGAGGTGTTGGGGGCCGGGGAAACTGAAGTCTTGGAGGAGGTGGAGGGCGTGGTGTCTCGAACATATGTGGGGAGTTCCTGGACTGGGGGGGATAGGAGAGTATCGAGGTAGGTATAGATGAGTTCGGCGGGGCAGGAGCAGGCTGAGACAATGGGTTGGCGGGGGTGGTCAGGCTTATGTATCTTGGGAAGGAGATAGAACTGGACATTGTGGGGATCCCGGACTACGAGGTTGGAAGCTGTGGGTGGGAGGTCTCCTGAGGTGATGAGGTTCTGCATGGTCTGGGAGATGATGGTTTGGTGATGGGGGGTGGGGTCATGGTCGAGGGGCGTTTGGCTTTAGCAGTGTAGAGGTCAGTATGCCAAACTACCACTGCAGCCCCTTTATCTGTTGGTTTGATGGTGAAGTCGGGATTGGAGCAGAGGGAGTGGAGGGGTACGTATTGTGAGGGTTAGAGGTTGGAGTGGGGGAGGGGGTTAGACAGTTTAGACGGTTAATGTCTCGGCAGTTGGAAATGAAGAGGTCGAGAGCGGGTAATAGGCCAGCGTGGGGTGTCCAAGTGGATGGAGTGTGTTGGAGGCGAGTGAAGGGGTCCTCAGAAGATGGGCAGGAGTCCTGATTGTGAAAGTAAGCTCAGTGGTGGAGACAGCGGAAGAAGTGTTTGACGTCACGATGCGTACTAAATTCATTGATGCGTGGACAGAGGGGGATAAAGGTAAGGCCTTTGCTGAGGACTGATTGTTCATCCTCCGTGAGGGGGAGGTCTGGAGGGATGGTGAAAACTCGGCAGGGCTGGGAGCTAGGTGTGGAGCTGGGAGAGGAGGCAGAGCCTGTAACTGCAGTGGGTGTGGTGGTGTGGGGAATGGGGGTGGAGTCATGAGCAGGGGTGGTGTTCCCCAGGGTCATAGTGGAGCAGATGTTCAGTAACACATAGATGAAGTTCAATGCTTGGATTGGTCTGGGTGGAGTGTCTTCCATTACACTCCGGACTAATTCCGCCACTTAATCCTTGCATGTTGTGCGCTGTATAACTGGGGCAGGCAAAGAAAGGATATGATGGACGCTGAAAAACTGATAAAGTGGCAGCAGTCTTCTGAGGCAGTTTGTATAACAACCAGGGATAGGACTTACACAACTAATGGTAAGTCATGTGATGTGTTGTAGAACAGAGAGACCTAGGGGTTCAGGTACATAATTCTTTAAAGTTTACATTACATATAGACTGGGTGATTAAAAGGCATTTAACATGCTTGCCTGCATCACTCAGTCCTTTGAGGTTAGGATTTGGGAAGTCATGTTGAAGTTATACATGACATTGGTGAGGCCTCTTCTGGAATACTGTGTCCAGTTCTGGTCGCTGAGTTATAGGAAGGATATTATTAAGCTAGAGAGGGTTCAGAAGAGATTTACCAGGATGTTGCCAAAGTTTGAGTGATGAAGAAAGACTAGATAGGCTCTGACTTTTTTTACTGAAGTATAGGAGGTTGAGAGGTGACTTTATAGAAGTTTATAAAGAGGTAGAGACAAGGTTAATTAGTTACAGGTAGGTGGGGGATTTCAAAACTAGGTGGCACATTTTTAAGGTAAAAGGAGAGATATTTAATAAAAGATAAGAGGGGAAAATTTTATTACACAGGGCAATTTGTGAGTGGAATGAACTTCCTGAGGAAGTGGTGGATGAGGACACGATTACAATCCGGATCAGTACATGACTAGGAAAGTTTTGGCAGGATATGGACCAGAAGCAGGCAGGTAGGGCTTGTTTAGATTGGGATTGCGACTTCCCAAATCCTAACTTCAAAGCACTCAGCAATGAAGGCAAGCATGTTAAATGCCTTTTTAATCACCCTGTCTATGTGTGATGCACTCTTCAAAGAATTATGTACCTGACCCCCTCGGTCCCTCTGTTCCACATTATTACACAAGGCCCTGCCATGGACTGGTTGGACTAAAGGGTCGGTTTTCATGCAATATGACTCCATGAGGATACTGAGGAAGATGAACATCACCTTCTGTATGATAAAGCTCTGCAGCTTCAGTCATAACAATCGAGACAGAACTTAACTGAGACCTAGTTGCAGAAAATAAAAGTTTGGTTCAATGATCACTCTTTGACTATAAATCATTTGGTACTTGAAAGTCAAGGAATCCATTTCTTTTCTGTGCTGCTGCTGTCTGTTTTCAGTCGCTTTTGAGGCTGAATAAAAATGATTGTTTGGCACTGTTTGAAAGCTTTCTTGTATATGATGGTCCCACAGTGAACAATGAGAAGCAGCTGTGCTATAGTGGGCTTTGGGGAAAGAGTAACACTAACTTCAACAGCATTGTAAGACAGGATGTGGCTAGGGGACGTTTAAACTGCAGGGCTTGGACTTTTAAATAGCTATAGATCAGATTACCTATAGTGTGGAAACAGGCCCTACGGCCCAACAAGTCCACACTGCCCTCTGAAGAGTAACCCATCCAGACCCATTTCCCCTCTGACTAGAGGCACCTAACATTATGGGCAATTTAACATGGCCAATTCACCTGGCATGCACACCTTTGGACTGTGGGAGGAAACCAGAGCACCCGGAGGAAACCCACGTAGACACAGGGAGAATGTGCAAACTCCACACAGTCACCCAAGGCTGGAATCGAACCTGGAACCCTAGTGCTGTGAGGCAGCAGTGTTAACCGCTGAGCTACCGTGCCGCCCCTTATAGATGTAAGAACATGCACTTCTATGTGCAGTGAATGGTCAGCTGTGACATCCATGTGCCAGAAGCTTTGGTTGTTCACTCACTACTTGCACATTGATTAGCAACTCCAGACTGCCAGTCCTTGGCCAGGTGCATGGCTACATCTTAAAGATGGTGTTGATACCAAAGATCCAAAATATTCTGGCAGTTGGGAATACTTCAGTCTACAGTGCTATGGTGAGTAAGAAAATGCAACAAGCAGGATGCAAAGGTAATGAAAGCAGGCCAGGCAGCATCTGAGGAGCAGGAAAATTGACATTTCAGGCAGGAGCCCTTCATCAGGATTCCTGCTCCTCGGATGCTGCCTGACCTGCTGTGCATTCCAGCAGCACTCTAATCTTGACTCTAATCTCCAGCGTCTGCAGTCCTCACTTTCGCCCTGCATAGGTAACGAGGTGAGTTTGAGACAATAGTGTGAGCAAACCTATTAGGCCTCGCAGAGAGAAACCTCCCATGAAACATGACAAAAATGAGGAGGCACACCCTCCCCATTCCTGAAGAAGGGCTTATGCCCGAAACGTCGATTCTCCTGTTCCTTTGATGCTGCCTGACCTGCTGCGCTTTTCCAGCAACACATTTTTAAAAAATGACATCTAACCAATTTTTGGAAAGACTCAGCCCATGGATCCTAAACTAATGACACCACTTCCAAAGCACACACTAAACAAACTATTTCTGTAAAACAAGAATTCTGAATCCTTTAAAATTACTTTTTCATTTACTCAGTCTTTTACAGTGAATTGACCAATCCCAGGTAGGTATTGACAGGAAGCTCAGCTCAGAATAAATTTGGAAACAATGCCAGGTTACACCCTAACTGAATATGTGTTAACTGAAAATAAGTTGAAAAGGGAGCTGCAGATTGTTAAATTGCAGACCAGTTTACATGATGTTCAATTGGATATACTGCAAATGGAAGAGTTGGACCTTGGGAACAGCCCCTGGACATGAGCTGGTGGGTGTGAACAGACAGAAATGAGCGTGAGTCTGAGTTCCTGCTCAGTCATTGCCACTCACAGACTTGTTACACATTTAACAAAGGAGCTGACAGAAAACCACTAGTAGAAAGACAAAATTTCAGGAAAACATTCAGGTGAGTTTCCACAATGTTTCTCGTTGCGCTTGGAGGAGGAAATGGGGAAAAGGGAAACGGGGAGAGACGGAGAAGGGAAGAGAGGCTCAGCTAATTCTACTCTGTGGGCAGTATCGTACAGGCATTAACAGATTGTAGGAGCAAGACATAATTGCACTTATTTTTTTTCACAAGCCTGGGACATCTCAAAGCAATTTACAACCAAAAGAGAAAATGCTGGAAAATCTCAGCAGGTCTGGCAGCATCTGTAAGGAGAGAAAAGAACTGGCATTTCGAGTCTAACTGACCCTTTGTCAAAGCTAAAAAAAAAGGAGAAATAGGCAGGTATTATACTCGGCTGAGAGAAGGTGAGTCACGGTTCTTGAAACAAAGGCTATAAAGAGGTGATAGTGACAGTGCATAGAGAGATTATGGGGAGATTAGGAGCTGTGAATGACCAAGGCTGAAGCCAGTGCGATGTGACAAAATATGTGGGGAATGGGTGATGCAGAGGCACAATGGAAAACAGGGGAGAAGGGTAGCAAATGGGGAAGAGGAGAGGAAAAAGGTGATGAGAGAGTGGGGAGCGAGGGAAAGAGAGACAATCAAGAAATAAGAGGTACAGAACAGTGGAAAAATATATTAAAAATAATTAAAATTGTGTAATTGTGCGTGAGTTTCAGTCTGCGTACACCAGAGAATGCAAGTGATTGTCAGTCTGAGAGATTGCGAGAGTACTTTATTGGCTGTGTTAATCGTTTGTGCTTGTCTGTGTGTGTCTGTGTGTTTGTGCGCAATCTGGACTTGTGTCTCAGTGTTCTATTTGTTTGCGATGTGTGGAGCATTATTCAATAACCGGATACAATCAAACAAGTAGTGATTTTTAAAAAAACCAATAATTTATAGTTTGTGTCAACATAACGAATTGTCTGTGAGCCAAAACCCGTTTTCTCGGGTCATCAATTTGGTACACTTTCCTCATTCCTGAAGAAGGGCTCATGCCCGAAACGTCGATTACCCTGCTCCTTGGATGCTGCCTGACCTGCTGCGCTTTTCCAGCAACACATTTTCAGCTCATCAGCCACATTCCCATTGCTTGTGTGTGTGTGTGTGAGAGAGAGAGCACATCAGAATGAAAGCGGCTATTAATTGTATCACATTGTATATGAGACTCTGAGTGAGTGCGATATGAATGTGTGTGAATGTGTAAACCTTGATTATTGTCCTCCAGCCGTTGAGACCAGAACCTTGTGATTGGAAAGTGAGTGTTAGCGACTGATCCAAAATGTAACCTTTCTGGTGAAGGGATAAAAAATCTACAATATTTTGCTGTTTTTCTTTGTCAGTGATTCACGCACCAAAGTTTGAAGTGATTTCAAATTTCCGCTCAACACAAATGTGGTGATCTATTAATTTTCCTCTGTCACATGGGAGAAACTACGCCATCTTCAAAGATGAATGTTACACGTGGCAGCAAAGTAACTGCATTCGTCCATGCCAACTCTTAAACTGTCGTGGTTCTGTTCGCCGATTTTGCAACGAGCATCCGAGCTCCAAATCTTCTCTCAAACTTTGAACTCTTAAACTGCTCGCAAGTTCTGGAACTCGCAGGAAGTTAAAGAAGAAAGAAAATGGTATGCCGTCCTGTTTTAAAGGTGGGTTGGGGTTTGAGAGTAATTAAATCTAGCTCTAAGTGGCTTTTAGTGTGACCAGTTCTGGAGTTGTGTGTGTAATTTTTGTTTCCTTATTGGTTGGAACGGAAGATTCACTAGATTGATTCCTGCGTTAATGGGGCTTCCTGTGAATAAAATTTAGTTGAATTGGATTCTTTTTCCTGGAATTTCAAAAGGCAAGAGGTTGTCTTTTTGTTTGAAGATGCAAAATTCTGAAAGGATTTGACGTGCCCCTCCATCCTGAAGAGTATGAAGACAAGGGAAATAGCCTCAGTACTGGGGTGAGGGGGAAATGGTCGCAGCACAGGGGTGAGGGGGGAATGGTCCCAGCACAGGGGTGAGGGGAGAATGGTCCCAGCATAAGGGTGAGGGGGGAATGGTCCCAGCACAGGGGTGAGGGGGGAATGGTCCCAGCACAGGGGTGAGGGGGAATGGTCCCAGCACAGGGGTGAGGGGGGAATGGTCCCAGCATAAGGGTGAGGGGGATTGGTCCCAGCATAAGGGTGAGGGGGATTGGTCCCAGCACAGGGGTGAGGAAGAATATGCATAGGGGTTAGGGATAATAATCTTATTATGGAGGAGAAGGGTAATAGTCTCAGCATGGGAAATTCGCCATTGAGGTTGAGATAGTGAGAGATTTTGTCAATGGTTGTGAATGTTTAAAATTCTCAAACTCTGGGGTATTTTGCTCAGCTATTGAGTATATTCAATTATGAGATCGTTATATATTTGGACACAAAGGCGGATTGAGAGATCTGAGACTGGAGGATGAGGAATTGGTGTTACAATTGAACAGTCATCAAGATCTTATTGCTGATGGAGCAGAATGAGGCACTATTGTTATATTTTCTCTTTTTAAAGGATCAGCCTTCCTGGATGAAGAAAGGGACAAGAAATGGAAAATGAAATCTTCAACTTTGTTGAACCTTCAGAACTTCAAACTTACCACAGGTACCTCATGTCAATATAATGTTAATAGTGACAATCCATCCTACAATTTACAATGCATATGTAGAGGGAAGGTTAATCGGTCAACAGCAACATATACGTTTAATTGAACCAGTAAAATGTGGCTGCTGAATGGAAAAATAAGAACTCACCCATCCTGCTCACTTCCTCTCCACTTATTCCACAAATATTCATGATGTGGAGGAGCCGGTGTTGGACTGTGTTGGACAAAGTTAAAAATCACACAACACCAGGTTATTGTTCAACAGGTTTATTTGGAAGCACTAGGTTTTGGAGCGACGCTCCTTCATCAGGTAGCTGCCTAGTGCTAGTGCTTCCAAATAAACCTGTTGAGCTATAACTTGGTGTTATGTAATTTTTAACAAATATCCATAGCATTGCAGCTGGAGTCAAAGCTGCTCCCATGTTGGAGCTCACCAGTTCAGGAACTACATTCAGAATCCATTAACCAGTGAATCCCTTCAGCTCTCATTAAACACCCCCATGGTTTCGTCGCTAAATTATTGCATCTTCCATCAGAGATTTAGCATATACCCATCTCCTATCTTGGTATTCTATCTTTAAACAAAATCAAGCTTAAAAAACCTGTTCCTCCACCCTCTCTTGTTAGAATTTGATAATGCATTTTATCATTCTTTGATTAACAGCAAAAACTGATTTGCACAATCGATGTTTATGTTTTACAGTGGTTCATTTGTTTGCTCTGTGTGAATCATTGCTCACTGTACCTGATACAATCACCAATGCCACAACAGGAGAAAAGGTCCTGTTTCCTTTGCAGTACCAAGGCAGCGATCAGTATGATGTAACCTTTAGTTTGAGATTTCCACTAAGTTTTAAAATTTCCACATGGAAGTCCAGCAATCCAGAGAAATTGCACATTGTGCACCCACTGTACAGGTACAGAGTTAAAATCCATGCAAGTTTTGTGGTGCTTTATAATGTACAAGTTAATGACACCGGTGAATATGAAATACACATTGACTACTTTGGAACAGAACTGAAAAACCGTGATCAAAGTATTTTCAGGATCCAAGTATTTGGTAAGTGTTTAAAACTTGATTGTCTGCTAAATTTGATAATTTTAGTAATGTCAACCTTTCATTGAAACCTTAAAGGGTTCACGATGTAAACTGTACTGATGTTTAAAAATCTATTTCTTTATTAATTAAAGAAATGAATCAAAAGCTGCACATAATATCAATAGTGAAATATGTACATTTTGAATCAATGAATCATTTGCCACAAACTTAAAAGCAGTAGTTTCATTAATATGCTAGTGGGTATCTTTGATATATCCTATTTCATACAGATGGGTTCAGCGAGATTCCGGCTTATTCATGCAAAACTTCCAACATTTGGCACAAACTACAGAACCATGAAGCATAGTGATTGTTTTTTTCATAAAGAGCTATTGAATTCTTTCTGTGAAGCAAAACCTTCATGCTTCAGTGGTCAATCCATATAGCCCTTGATCAAGTTCCCATTAATTTAACAAAGGAGCATGATGAATCTACTGTTGTTCCGTAGGGAGTGGCATTGAGCATTAGTGTTACTAAAGACATATTAGCTGAAAGGAAAGAATATTTTTAATGCAAACATTAATTCAGTATTCCCTATTAAAACTTGGATTATGGTCTGAAACTTACCAGAAATCAACTAATGTAGCTTTTGGTGAGTTTCAAGGCCTATGTGAGGCCTAGTGGGTTTTCCTAAATTTTTGTCCCAAATTCACCTTATTATGGCATCCCACTCATTATATTCTCTCACTCATCATAGGCTGGTACTCACCATTCCCATCATACCCTGGGAAGCTTAAGGCTGGTGCCATCTTTGAAAGCTAGCCATGCACATGATCAATGATTGGCAGTGTGGAGATGCCAAACATTGTTCACAACGTGGGATAGCAACCAAAACTCAAGGCTTCTCAGAGCACACATATAGCACGATTGACACATCATTACACCTAACACAGCACCTTCCCACATACATCACACTAATCGCCAAGGCATACAGCTTACCTAACCTTAGCTGGCTGTATCCCATCTTATAACCCTTTCTAAATCACTGCTACTCTTTCCCCAACGCCAAGTGTAACCCAGCATCTTACTTTTTTCAATGTGGCATAATAGAGTCATCAACATGGTCACAGAGGAAATCCTCTGTCCATTAGTAACTGTCCATGCAAGGCATCTGGCCCCTCAAATGCAGCGGGAACAAGAGCGTTCTCAAGAATATATATCATGGCAACTTCGTGGTGACTGGCGCAGACTTCCTAATCATAAATGATTTTCACATTGGTCCCTTTTTTGTTTGATAAACTCAGCTGTGTTATGATATGGCTCCCTCCATGAATTCTGTGTGCACCTAAACCTGGGCAAAGCCACCTGTGTTGCCAAAGTCAACTCAATGAACTTCCGCACTGACCTTGTCACAGGGAAACGAGCTACAATAATGTGACCTGGCACAAATGGCATCAGTAACAGCCTTGACACTTTTGTCAATGGATGATTGAAATTAGCTACAAAGGTCTCCAGTAGGCTGGCAGAAGGAGCCCATTTCATAAAAGTTTAATGCAGCTGGCCACCAGGGTAGGATGGATGCCCACTCCATGTTGCACATCCTGCTCCAGCAATTAGTATAAGTCTGTGATATTGCCATGGAGCAGTGCTCAGTTTGAATCAATACTTTGCCTCATTTGTCTGTGGGAAATGACACTGAGAGTGATAAGGCCTCCTGTACCTCTAGTGTGACATCTATATGTGGTAACTCTTCAGCACTTGAGATTACACAGCACTGTGCCATGCAACAGCATTGTTACCCATCCCTCCAATGATCACCACTGGCAAGTATTAAAAGCAGCCAGACTCTATATTTGCATGAAAAGAAAGTTAAGATGGCAGTACTCAGAGCCTTTAAGCTCTGGCTGAGGAGATAGCATGCTAAAGGGCAAAACAGGGCAAGAATATTGAGAGTATCCTGGTAGGTGCTCATAGGGCAAATGAGCAGCCTGAGATGCACCCTGGTCTGTCCCAGGATACAAACTATACTTCTAGCAGTTTTGTTATGATGCTGTCTGACCTGCTCCACTTTTCCAGCCTCACATCTATTGACTCAACTTTGTTATGATGATGGCCACTGCCCCAAAGTGCATTTCTGAGGTATAGACAGTGTTCTGTAAGTGCTGTGGAGATGGGCCATGATACAAAGAGACTGGCAGATGACAGATGCCAGCATCCAAGGACATGAGCCGCAGCTAGTCACTGCGATTGGGTGTGTGTGTCCAAGATAGATGCCAAGGCATACAAGGCTACGAGGCAAGTGCTGGAAAAATGGAATTATAATAGTTATGTGGTCGTTTTTGACTGGTGCAGACATGATGAACCAAAGAGCTTTCTTCTGTGCTGTAGACCCCTGTGACTCTGAGTCAATGGAGGCCTATACAAGCAGGTGGCAAGCTGGAAGCTAGAGGTACCTGCTTTGATTTTCATATCAATAATTCTCAGTGGATTGTTTCTGTGAAGTGGAAAGTAGAATAGGAAATTGCATCCTTAATGAGGAAAGGTTCGGTCCTCCTGAGGCTGATAAAGAGCAATAATCCCTGTTAATAGGCAACTCTCTGTTCCTGAGTGAGAGATCAAGGTCTCACTTGACTTCTCATGCAATTCTCTCTAATTTTTCCCCAAAGCCCATGTCGTTTAGAGACTTATAAGGTTCAGCCCAATATCTTCCACTCAATGCATCTTCTGACCTCCTATTATATTTGACCATCAGTCTTTAATGTTAATTCATTCAAGACACTGAATGAAAAGGAAAGGCGTACGTTTGGGTTCTGGGAAATCACAGCTCTCAGGAATGTCCCACAAGACAGCATATTCAATCAATTTCTGAAGTGTGATGACTATGTTGTGTAAGTTAATTATCATCTGTGTATTGCAGAACCAGTTTCCCAGCCCCTGATAAAGATTCATGACAACTGTGTGAATTCGCCAAATATCACTTTGAGCTGCTCTGTCTCCAAAGGAACTAATGTCACAATTTACTGGGAAAAGATGTCCTTGTCTGGGGTTTGCAGCAAAATACATGCTCGAGAAGCACGAGAAGCACTTGTGATCGACTGTGTGAGTGAAAAGGAACAACATGAGTACAGATGTATAGCAGAAAATCCAGTCAGTAATGCAACCAGCAACCAAGTGACTTTCGACCTACGTGAAGGAATCAATCTCAAGGGTGAGAAATTAGAACAATGACCAATACTATAATGACTCTTTATTTATATAAAAAAACGGAAAATGCATCTCTGCATGTGTGTAGAGAGGGAAATATATAGTTAATGTTTTTGGTCTGTGATCATCCACCAAAACTGGGTTATGTTGGAGATATGATAGATTTTGAGCAAAGGGTGGGAAAAAGTCAGAAGGGAGGTCTGTGACAGGGTGGGAGGGTGGTACAAAAGACAGATTAGAATGATGGAAAGGTTAGTATTCCAACACCAAGTAGGTCACTCATCTAAACAACTTATGTAACATACAAAGGACACAAAGGTTATATTTTTTCAGAAATTCAAAATCTTCCACTGTATCCAAAACCCAGCTTATGGACTGAAAATTGCTTCTTTCCTTGGCATGAAACACCTTATGTTTTCACACTAACAAATGTCCCTGACGAAAATCAGACAGAAGTCCCTGACTAATTGTCCCCATTTGTAGATTGATCTAAACCCAACCTAGTATAAGATCACAGTTGCCATCAGGATACACACAGTACTCAAAACATGGCACTTGGAACTCAACCCAACTTCGTTAAAAATTGTTCTGAAAACTCAATTTGTTAATTGCCTGTTAACCTCTGAAGAAGGGTCACTCGACCCGAAACGTGCTTTCTCGCCACAGATCCTCCCAGACCTGCTGAGTTCCTGCAGCAATTTATATTTCTGTTTCAGATTTCCAGCATCTGTAGTTCTTGGTTTTATATTATTGCTAACTGTCTAATTTAACTGGTCTTTCTATGTCTTTAAGGTGACCACATCAGAGAATTGTGTGTCTATGTATTTAAGACACAAGGACAGTTTTAGCTGATAAGATTCTGGGTGCAGCTTGTCACTCCCATTCTCACACACTGTTTGTCAGAATGTGATTAAAATCCACTTTAAAATAATTACTAAAACTAATTTGTATAAATTAATAAAAATATATCAAATATTCACCAACGATTAATAAAACTAGTATCATTGAAGTTGCTTTGCTGCTGGTTGTTATTCAATTTATTTTGTCACTATTTTGGAATTGATAATTGTGGCTGTGTGCCAGCACAGGATTTCTTCTTTACTTTGTTAGACCAGCAAAGTCGATGAATGTGTAAAAGATCACTAAATCTATCAAGATAATCGAGCAAAATCTTAAAACTAAAATCTAAATCTCAAGATTACTTACAGGCAGGAGTTCATCCCAGAAGTTCATGGATTGTTGACCCCAACTCCTGCATTTTAAAGACACCAGATATAGTATGTTGTGGTCAATTAATGGCCACCCTATAGAAAGGTGTCCACCAGCAGAGTGCAATAAAGTGAAGAACTGTGATTGCTGGAAATTTGAAGCCAAAATAAACACTGCTGGAGAAACTCAGCAGTCTGGCAACATCTGTGCAGAGAAAGTAGAATGAACGTTTTGGGTCCAGTAAGTGCAATGTGCATTTAATGAAGGCAGAACATTCAGGAGCAGAGGGAACAAGTCATAAACCAGAAATGATTGATCATGGCCTCCCATTTAAAGGAACCCTGGTATAGGGTTGTGGCTGCAATAGTAGAGTTGGTGTTCTAGAGGCTGAAGATAGAAGACTGAAACTTTTAACTTTCAAATCTCTTAACTTATTGGAGTTGCAGCAGCAGCAGGTAAGAGCTTGTTTTTAAATGTTGATGACTATTGTTCTTGTAGTGCATTATACAAGACTCTTGCCAAAGACAAAATTTGAGTACCCCTGTACCATTTCCCTTATGAATAGCAAGCATTTAGAAACTCACTTCCTTTGGACTCGCAGAGTTCAACAATTTCAACATGTAAATTCTGCCCCACTGCAGCCTCATAGCGCCAGGGATCCAGATTTGATTCCAGCCTCAGGTGACTGTCTGTGTGGAGTTTGTACATTCTCCCCCATCATCGTGGGTTTCCTCCGGGTGCTCTGGTTTCCTCCCACAATCCAAAGATGTGCAGGTCAGGTGAATTGGCCATGCTAAATTGCCCAGTGTTAGGTATATTAGTCAGGTGTAAATATAGGGTAGGGGAATGCGCCTGGATGGGTCAGTGTGGACTTGTCGGGCCGAAGGGCTTATTTCCATACTGTAGGGAATTGAATCTAGATATTTACAGCTTATTATCATTTGTTTGAAACCAAAAGCAAACTCATGCTTTTCAATATCTGTCCAATCATAAAACTCTGACAATGAAAACAAATTTGCATTAATTTGCATTCTCTTACTAGTTTCAAAAAAATTCATGGTTCCAGAAATATTGGCAGTTCAATTGTTAAAACCTCTCATACACGCATACCAAAACCTTCTTCCCACTAATTCAAAATTCAAATACTAAAATAAGCAATATTAATCTGTTTATAAATCACACATCTTACATTCACATAAGGAATATTTACATTAATCAGTAAAAGATAAAATAAACCTGTCATGAAAGAGTTAAAAACAGAAGCGTAAGGATATAGAATACCTCACTAGAAAATGGTGCAAGGCAACTTCAGAATGTTTTTAAGAGACGTGGAGAAAGGATTTAAAAGTGTATGGAATAAGGTGGGTGGAAATAAATAAATGAGATCATATCATAGAACTTCCATGAGTCTGAACTGAATAGTCTCCTTCTATTTCATTAAATTCTGTGAATCAATTTTAGGTAAAAGAAATCATTTTGTGGTCCTGATTTCTGTGGTGATGGTAGTTCTGGTTTCAACCATTGTTTACCGCTGGAATGTTTTCCATTGTAAAACTGGTGAGTGCAACATTACAAATTAATCACTGTGATTTTTTGGGATTGATAATTGACTTTAAGGGACTCCTTTAATATTCTCACTAACATTTTGGCAATGCAGTCGCATAGCAAGATTACCGTTTGCATATGAGCGACGTAGAGTCACACAGAAGCAGAATTGCACGGATTCAACAATGTCCTCAAGCTTCAATATTACACCATTAAGTTTGAAACTATAACACTCAAAGACAGCATTAATTTCCTGGTCCTCACTGTATTTAAAGTGGCACAAAACAATATTTATACCTACAAACAAAAGATTTTTTAGAAAACAATGCGGACAAACTTTGATACACCAAAAGTCATCATGCTAAACATAACAATGGTACAGTGGCTCAGTTGTTATTACTGCTGCCTCACAGTGCCAGGGACCCGGGTTCAATTCCAGCCTCAGGCCACTGTCTGTGTGGAGTTTGCACATTCTTCCCATGTCTGTGTGGGTTTGCAGTCCAAAGCTGTGCAGGTTAGGTGAACTGGCCTTGCTAAATTGCCCATAGTGTTCAGGGGTGTATAGTTATGTGCATTAGTCAGGGGGAATGTAGAGTAATAGGGGAGTGGATCTGGGTGGGATACTCTTTGGAGGGTCAGTGTGAAGTTGTTGGGCCAAATGGCCTGTTTCCACGCTGTAGGGATTCTATGATAACATTCTGCCAGCTGGTGAGGTCACAGCTAAATGGTTGCAGGTTTATTTCTAACAGAGTCACTACACCTCAGATAATTCACTGTACGCAAGGCCATTTGAGATGTGACAGAGCAGAAATGCAAATTGCTATGGAATAAACCTGTTCAGTGTTAAATTATTCAATTGACACAGTGTTCATTACAATCACATCCACCACTGCTTTGTTAAAAGGTTTAAAACCTCTCACTTACTCCTGCAACTCCTCTTCCCCCACCTCCCCACCAAGGCTCTTGTAAACCTTTTTGCAATGCCCAGTCCCTGCACCTGGTCACCCCTCTTTGCAACTTAATTTCTTCACAGGATTTGTTTCCCAAGTCTCAATCTCTTCACTTCCTATCTCATCCAATCCCATCCCCTGAGCTTTGGCTTCACTATTTCCAGCCTTGATAGTTCAGCTTCCTCCATCCCCACTTGCTCTAGCTTCACTGGCTCCTTGCCCCAGCTTCTTTTGCCCAATCACATCTCACATTCCTGCTCCTCCTTCAATCCCAGGCAGCTCCTCTCCCATGTTTGCTGCTGATGGGTTTACTATTCCCAATCATTACAGATTGTCAGATTGAACCAGCCTGTGATTTGAGGAGCACTTATTCCCGATTCTTTCCAAGCTATATCCAGGAGAGGCTTTTTGCTGTGACTGAATTTTTGGAGTTTTTTTGGGGACTCTATGGAGGAATTCTTCCAATGCCCCTGTGTATTCAGAACATCAGTGTGAATACATGTAGCTTCTAGCACATACATATGAATCACACTGCAAGCCCGACTTGATTATCTTAAATTGGTTTCCAAGTCATTCTTAGCACAGTCCAGATTATTTAGTAGGTGCTATTCAATATTTGAATAACATATAATGTTCAACACTGTATTCAGGGTTTTGTACAAAGTGGCTGGTTGAGGTTTTTTGAGAGACCACCACCCCAGCTGCAGAGGCTAGGACTATGCTAAGACATAGCGATGGCAAAAGGAAGATGATGACTTTCTGAGTGCACAGAGGTGACTTTTTCAGGTGACTTTTCCTTTTAAATATCTGTTCACGTTTCCTCATCAGTTGTGTGACTGAATAATATCTTAGCTGCAACAACAAGAATGAAAGTGAAGAGACTGGCCATCCTTGTGATGTTTTATGACCCAAGATATGAAGTAAGCTGTGAATGCACCATGTGCAGGCAATGGGAACTTAGACGATGATGGTTAGTTAGTCACTGGAGTGAATCTTTGCAGACTGCTTGTGCATCACATCCATTAAAAGGCTTGATTCTTGATTCGTGTGATATGTTCAAGGCAGCTTTGGACCATGATTGTGTTTAGTCCACACAGTAAGTCAATGTATACAGTGAACACAGGAGTGTTTCACCTATACTGTGTGGCTGTCTGTCTAATACTATTGCTCCTTGAAAGGTCCCATATCACATAAAAATGGAGTCCGCTCCCTCACAGAATGAAACCCATACTCCACCCACTCTTGGGTAAGATGGCAGCCATTTCATTCTTGCTGTTTGGGCAAGAGGCTTCATGATTTAGTCACAGACTGAGCCTCTCAATCGAGTTAACTCCCACCATGTCAACTCAGTTGGCTTTGATCTTGCCACACGCCCACCCAATCTGTTTATTTAACAGTTCATCTCCTCACTTTACCCCCGAGTCCTAGACATACTGATCCCACCCTTGTGGATTATCCCCATGCTCTATCATCTCCAGCCATATACCGTGAGTTGCTCCCCTTTACAATTCATATCCCTTTTGCATCCCAGCCTGTTTCCTCCATTTGCCACAGCTGAGTTCACCAGTTGCCCTACCATAGGAGAGGCCCCTTTCACTTTCACTGGGCAAACATTCAGGACTGACACTGGTCCGCATCTCAGCTAACTTGGAGAGAGGCCCTGACTGTTGAGTGAGTAGACCCCTGACTGATCCTACTTCCTGTGATTCCATGGATTGGTTACGTTGGACCCATAGGCCTGACCATGGCTCACTCTTATGTTGTGAAAAGAACCCCATGATGCTGAACACCTTGAGTACCCAACTGACCATGTACACTTCCCATTATGATTTCCATAATGTTGTCAGGCCTGATACACTAGAAACATTTTTTGATATCATGTGGATTGAATCAAATTGGTTGAAGACTGAGAGCGGTGATATTGTGTGTTTCAGAAGGAAGATGGGATGTGTCATCCACTCAGCACTTTTGGCTGAAATGGATGTTATAGTTTCACAAGGTTGACACCTCATTTTCCATTATGCCTGGTGCTGTCCATTTGCATAGTTTTTTCAACCATGTCTTGATCTCCTGGCTTGATGCTTACAAGAAGATTAATGTTTTTGTTCAAATGGAATTTGAATGGCTGTGTGTTGGAAGTTTGAGCTCCTAAGAAGAATAATTTTATCAGAGGTTTTTGATTGGATGTTCTGTTAAATTTTACAGATTCATGATCATCCCAAAGACGACTTAATGTTATTATAAAGTTTGTGTGTTCTGATCATTACTGAATGAATGGGTTTGAGGAGGAATGGAAGGCCATATGGCAACTATAGAGAAGATATGGATGGGCTACTGAAGGATGGAGGAGACGTGGGATCTATGGTGGGTGAATGGTTGTGTGAGTTACGAAGAAGAGGGGTAGGTTGGCTTTCACTCATACCCCTAACTAGACCAATGGGCGAATTAACTGAGGCAGTCCTTCCAAAATGCGTGACTTAGCATCTGCTGCATTTGTTCCAACTACAGACCTGCTTCAGGAAGAACGTCATGACCAGAACCCAGATGAAAATCCCCTATTTGTTATAGTTCCAAACAAGATGCCCCAAATTATTAAAATCCTATGTATTCACCTCTCAGTTTATCACAGCAGGGTTAATTTATAAAGGAAACTCTTCCCTTGTGGATACCTTTCTTTCAGATTGATTGAATTTATGCTTTAAAAGGAGCCATTTTAACCAGGTTTTCTTGATTTAACAAAAATGAGTAAATTAGTTACTGAACAGGAGAAGAAATCATGAGGAACACGCACACACATTCTGATGAGGAATGAATGTCATTCCAAATAAAGGTAAAAGTTAAATATGTATGAATTATTTTTGAGTTATTCATGAAAAGTAGATGGTACAATGTCACAGCTATTACCTGGGATAGCACGAGTACTATTGACATTGATAGTTGAACAGTTGATTTTGAGATCCTCGTCTTATTTGCAGGTTGACTGAAGTTCTCTTTGTGGTTCCTTTCAACTGTGAATGGCCAACAGCATTCTAATGAAAAGAGCAACTTTTTCCTCTTTTACTTGCAGTGCAGGGCTGCTTTATGGCCATTCTCAAACTGTTTGAAGCTCCACATTTGGTATAGGTGTGACATTCCATGGATCCATAGAGGATGCTGCCAGACAGTGAATGAATTTATATCACAGTTATCTTTTAACTGTAGCAGTTCTTCTTAAAATAAAAGCAAATGTTGGAATTTGAAGTTCAATAAGTCCATAACTATTTCGAGGCTCTGATCAATTGTCATGGCAGGTTGTGTCTTGAGCCTGTCACTACTACAAAGCTAACAGGCTACTACTATGGAGGTATTTTTACAATGTCTAGAAATGACCTAATGTGATTCCTGCCTGAAAGGGGAAAATCCAGCCCATGGTTTGTGAGATTAGATTGGGTTGGGATATCTGGTCGGCATGGATGGGTTGGACCGAAGGGTCTGTTTCCATACTGTACATCTCTATAATCAAGTAACCAATGCCTGCTATAATTAAATACAGTGCATTATCAATTTTAGAGTCAAACAGAAAGGGTTGTAACTAGTAATGCCACCACCTTCAATGAGAACAGAAACAACTGGATAATTCCTCTGGCCATTGTGACTAGCATCACTGCAAGTATTCTCTATCTGATTTGACATCAAACTCTTCCATTCTAATCTATACTTCCTTCTCAAGCCCATTGTCTGAATGGTTAAGGATTGCATACTTGCTCACTGAGGATCTAGGTTTCTTGTTTCTCCTGTTTGTGACAGTCAGTTCACACTTGCAGTATGCTGCCAGGCAAAACCATTAAAATCTAATAATGGAAAATAATGCTAAATTCCCTCATGCAGTAAATTGTGGCTCAATCAAACTAATTACACAATGACTCCAGAGGAAGTGATTTCATAACCGTTGCAAATTTTTGTATTGTTTTATTAATATGTGAAGAAAAAATTGGATTAAAAAACTACTGAATTATGTTAATAATGTAAATAAATTAATTTTCTTTTAGGGTCAAGTAACAGATCACCAAGTGACGACCTCACGTAAATTGGTTATCTCCAACAGTTTTCAGTGTGATGTAATAAGATTCACATAAATCATGATGATGTAACTTATCAACAGACGATCTAACAGTAATATGGAAGATACCAGTCTAGAAAAAGCATGTGGAGAGAGAGGTCTTAGACACTATATTCGAGAACTTACTACGTACAGAGATAAGTAAAGGAGTGACAAAAGAATTTGAAGACCCTTATTTAGTGTTCAAGGAACAAGAAACCTCAGGGACCATATACGTGCAGACACCTATAACTCAAGCTACTCCAGACCAGTATCTCAATGTGCAGATGGTAGTATTGCCTTAAAGCAGGAAAAAAGCACTGAGTAGAACTTATTCATCTGAAGTTGGAGATCCTCCTGAGAAACTAACTCTGCAAAAATTAGAATGTCGCTAAGTAGTATGTCAAATTAAACTTCTGGTTTGGTATTTCCTGAAATGCACTCCCAGAATATGTTCATGATATTAAAAAAATTGCAGCTCACTTCAAAAAATGTCAAACATTCTTGCGCACAGTATCTGGTAAGCATTTTAAAGTTGTTACGACATTCATAACTTTATCTGCATTATTGTAATATACGTATCTACTTTTCAGTTGATACTGCAGTTTATATAATAGGCAACAAAAGTAATATGTAAAGTACATGTAAAGTGGTTCAACACTGCCATTCAAGAAAAATAATAGCACACTGAAATAGGTCAATTGTTCAAACTTGTCTGTGTAAGTATTTATGCTGAAATCCACATGAAATCTCACCCAAGCAACACATTTCTATTCCTTTCTCCCTTGTGTTCCTCTTAAGTGCTACTCACATGAACCTCACAACACCTAGCAGGTTTCACATTCTCACCACACCGAGGAGTGAAATTAAATAAATCAAACTATCTTCTTCATATAGAGCTGCCTTAATAATATTTTCCTTTATTTCACACATTTGTTATAAGGTATTACCTACAAGCTTGGGTCCGCCTTCAATACCTTTGTGGTTTCAGTAGCAGCTATATAAGATGTCCAATTATTTGACTTCTTGTAAGAAATGAATCATACTGCCATTGCGTAATGGAGCAATGCAAATGGAATAATAACACTCCCTTGTGATCTGGGTTATATATTTGTGCCTGTAGCTCACAAGCTTCTTCAAAATTGGACTAAGCAAGCACTTGAGAAGTTCAAATATTTTGCAGATTCATCTCTCAGAAAGTCAAAACTTGAAACAAAGGCAACTTTTTAAAAATTGTATGTCCTAACATTAGCAGCATAAAAATGTATTTCTTATTTTGAACTTTCAACAAAGTTTGTTTCATTATCATTTATATTGTTTGTATTTTCAGGTTTGTAATGTGTTAATATTGTAATGTTACTTTGCACGATATTGGCTTTCACATGGAGTTGCTTATAATTCAGAAGGTATTGTTTTATAATAATGAGTGCAGTGCACAGTGTTTTAATCTACTGCTAAGACAGTTATATGGTTACACCTGTCCTTTTAAAGGAGCAAAGCTGAAATGTTATAAAGAAGGATTATTTTAGATAACAGTTCATAAAATTTCAGTGTCTAAAATGCTGCCAATTTTATTGAAAACCGCATTTTTAATTCTTTGATAGCGGGTGTGTGAAAGAAATGTATTGGCTGCATCACCTTTTACTCATATTGACGAATTCAATTTTGAGGTATGTTATTTAATCTATATAACCTATTGTTTTACAACCTTAAACTTTCATTTTAAACAAAATAAAATATTGGTCACTATTTTCTTCTTAACTACACTATGTATTTGTAAGTCTTTATCGCTCTGTCTCTGATTTTTTTTTAGATTAGTTATAGTGTAGAAAAAGGCCCTTTGGCCCAACAAGTTCACACCGACCCGCCAAAGCGCAACCCACCCAGACCCATTCCCCTACATTTACCCCTTCACCTAACACTACGGGCAATTTAGCATGGCCAATTCACCTAACCTGCACATCTTTGGACTGTGGGAGGAAACCGGAGCACCCGGAGGAAACCCACACAGACACGAGGAGAGTGTGCAAACTCCACACAGTCAGTCGCCTGAGGCAGGAATTGAACCCGGGTCTCTGGCGCTGTGAGTCTGTATAAAATGACTGAACAATTGTTAATATTTTAACTCTGGCTTGGTTTGGCCAGTTTCCTTATTAAAATAGGAAGAGTGTTGTAAAAATCACAACCTAAAAGTCAATGCCCAAAAATAAATCTAAACAAAGAGAATTTTAAAATCAAGACATTGCTTGACTAGGAACAAATGTAGATCAGAGAGTACAAGTGATTGGTTGACAAGGCCTTAGGGGTTTAGCGTGTTAAGACATGGCAAAAGGGTGTTGGATGAATTTAGCTTTACAGACAGTAGAATGTGGGAGACCAGCCAGGAGTATATTGGACTAGTCAAGTCTGGACAGAATAAAAGTTTCAGCGATGAACTGAGACAGGAATGAAGTTAAGCAATCTTATGGAAAGCGGTAAAGGAGTGTATTAGCAAAGGTACAACTATACAGTAGGAACAGTCTCAAAGTCAAATATAAACCATAATTATGATGAGGAGGTGCCGGTGTTGGCCTGGGGAGGACAAAGTTAAAAATCACACAACACCAGGTTATAGTCACCAGGTTTATTTGGAAGTACTAGCTCTTGGAATGCTGTTCCTTCATCAGGTAGCTGTGGAGCAGGATCATAAGACACAGAATTTATAGCACAAAATCATAGTGTCATGCAATTGATACAATGATCTTGTGCTATAAACTCTGTGTCTTATTTTCCTGCTCCACAGTTACCTGATGAAGGAGCAGCACTCTGAAAGCTAGTTCTTCCAAATAAACCTGTTGGACTATAACCTGGTATTGTGTGATTTTTAACTTTGACCATAATTATGATCAGACTGCTGCCAGTGGGTGCAGAGAAACAGAAAATGGAGCAAGGAATGAAAAAGATGGCGTCATCTTCCCAGTGTTTAATTGGAAGAAATATTTGCTTATTCAGTATTGGATGTCAGATCAGCAGTTTTAGCTTAACAACAGTGCAAATGTCAAAACAGGCAGTATTGTGGTAGAGCTGGATGTTATCACTGGACGTGGAAACTACTGCAGCGATTTCAGACAATCAGCCCTGGGGGAACAATCCATTAAGAATAGCTGAGTCAAAATCCTGGAACATTCCCCCCCCCCGAGAATTGTGGCTGTATATACACCACATCGTCTGCAGCAATTCAAGAAGGTGGTTCATCACTACCTTCTCAAGAGCAATTAGGGATGGGAAATAAATGGTGGTCTAACCAGCAGTGTCCACATCCCATGGATGAATTAATATCTTAAAAGAAAGAAAATGATTCAAATAGAGGAAGACTGCAGAATGCTGCAGTGTTGAGGAATCTAGTTATCTTCCTGCATGACTCACAAAATGCTAGCACGCAGGTCAGGAAATTAGTCAAAACAAGTGGCATATTGACTTGTTATGCAAGGCCAATGGAATATAAATTAAGCAAGTTTTGCTGCTACTGCCCTACAGATAATGCACTTGGGGCATTGTGAATGGTTTGGGTCTCCTTACCAAAGGTAAAGAAGGGATGTATTTACATTGGAAGTAGTTCAGAGGAGATTCACTGAGCTGATTTCTAGGATGAAGGCATTGTCTTCTGAGGAAATGTTAAGCAGGTTTGGCCCACAATTGTTGGAATTTGGAAGAATGAGGGATCATTTCTACTGGTGCATGTGATCCTGGGGGGTTGTGGGTTTGGTGCAGAGAGATTATTTCCACTCATGGGGGGAGTCTAGAACCAGGAAGTATAATTTGAAAATACTGGAGTTCTCATTTGAGATTTACATGAGCAATAAGTTCTTCTCTCAGAGGGTCGCGACTCCCAGAAATTTCTTCCTAAATAATCAGCGGAGAATCTCACTGAATAATTCAAGGCTGTGTCAGGCAGAAGTTTGATTGACAAGGCAGTTAAGGGTCACCAGTGAAGTGCAGTTGGAACCACAATCTGATCAGCCATGACCTTATCAAAAGGCAGAGCAGGCTTTGATAAATCAGAGCTGAAAATGTGTTGCTGGAAAAACGCAGCAGGTCAGGCAGCATCCAGGGAACAGGAGAATCGACGTTTCGGGCATAAGCCCTTCAAGGCTTCCTGAAGAAGGGCTCATGCCTGAAACGTCGATTCTCCTGTTCCTTGGATGCTGCCTGACCTGCTGTGCTTTTCCAGCAACACATTTTCAGCTCTGATCTCCAGCATCTGCAGACCTCACTTTCCCTTGATAAATCAAAAGGTCTACTTCCTCTCCTATTTTGTATATTCTTATATTTGTGCGGTCTTTTAGTCCCATTTGTGTTCCTATTAATTTTGTTTATCCAGTAATAGATTTAACTAGTTCTCCATATTGCCCATTGATTTTCAAATATTTTAATGTTTTTTTGTATTATCTATCACGTGGACAGATACAAAATACTTATTCAAATACTCAGCCATTTCATTGTTTTCCATTATTAATTCCTCATTCCCTTCTCAATGGAATATGCCTTATTGAAAGTTGTGACATTTGAAGCTATGTATAATGCGTTGGGTTGGATCCCTGATATGAAATGTATAGCATGGATGTCAAAGCTGTTGAAAATGCACCAAGGCACCTCAGATTAGAACACACTGTTTGGAGAAAAATTGATTTCCACTGCATTTTCTGGAATAATAAACTTGAAATGTTTCTTTGCAAATGTTATGAATAAAGTATGTTTTCACAGAAAAAAATCAATACATATATTTTGCATCCACGCTGTCTGTCTTTTTATGGACTCCACTGCCTTTTATTTACTGGACCTGGAAGAAAAATTTTAATGAATGGAATTTTGATTATGTGCATCAGCAAAAGCCTAAAAAGATGAAGGTTTTAAATAACTATTCATTTTTAAGGTTTAAATAAAAATATCTTCTGTAGAGGCTGCAGATAGAAAGGAGAAGCAACTCAATGGGATAAATTTAGGAATACAGAGAAATGCATTAAGAGTAATTATAGAGGCAGCAATATTTGGAAAGAAAAACAGCTACAAGTGAGCAAAATATAAAATGTTCTCTGTATAACAACAGGTTCAAGATTATAAGAAATGTTAAAATTCCATGCCTTTGGAACTGAGAAAAGGCTTAAAATCATAATTGTCCTGAATGGTCGCTCAACCTAAATGCTTACAAAGTGAAATATGAGCAATATATTCTCATCAATATTCTCCCAGGTGAAACCAAGCTCAATAAAGACTAAATATGTTTTAAAAAATAATTTTTAGGGAAAGCTTAAGGATTAATTTAGAAGGTATGTGGGTATGCACCTGTGCACCTGTGATAACTTCCAGTGATAGGGACCAAGTGCAGGAGAATGGGGGTGGACTGAGTAGTTGATTTCACAATAGCACAGACATGATGGCTGAGTGGTCACCTACAATAGTCTAACTTTTCTTCTATATTTTCTAGTTATTCTATATACCTGAAAAAGAGGAATGTACAAGCATGTGGTGAAAGGGTCGGAGAGTGATAGTACATGATTTGTTCCTTAAGAGACATGCACATAGTGGTTTTCTTCTGTACAGTATGGTATTAGCTCTACAATAATTATAACAGAATGCTATGAAATACTTGGCAGATTACTGAGGTATTGATTCACAAAGAGGGAGTTATGTGAAGAGTGGGTTAAAATATGTAAGTGGGAACAATAATCATTCCCAAAAAGTAGTTCCTGTTAATTATCACTGTTGTTTGTGTGAGCTTGTTGGGATTGAGCTTGTTAGGTGCTACTTTTCATCTATTACTGCAGCAACTATACTTAAAAGTAGTTCACTGACTGAAGAACTTTCACATGTGCTGATACATAGTCAATAAATGTAAGTACTTTTTCTAAAGATGGAAACAAATTGGATACGGCAGGGGGAAGGGGAGGATTAGGATTTCTGGAGAAAAGGATTAAAATGCTTTCAATCACATGTTTTTAATTTAAAGATCAGGTTATTAGATTACATTACATTACAGTGTGGAAACAGGCCCTTCGGCCCAACAAGTCCACACCGACCCGCCGAAGTGCAACCCACCCATACCCCTACATTTAGCCCTTACCTAACACTACGGGCAATTTAGCATGGCCAATTCACCTGACCTGCACATCTTTGGACTGTGGGAGGAAACCGGAGCACCCGGAGGAAACCCACGCAGACACGGGGAGAACATGCAAACTCCACACAGTCAGTCGCCTGAGGCAGGAATTGAACCCGGGTCTCTGGCGCTGTGAGGCATATGTTTGCAATAGGAATAGCACACAATGTATCAGTGATTTCTTTCCCATGAGAATGAAGAATCTGCCCCTCATATTCTTACTGGAATAGATCTTGGACCCTGAAGTTGATTGAAAAAGTTTCAGTCATAGTGTGGAATTCAAGAAAATAGAACATGCAACTCCAAGTAGACATTTGTTTCTTCATTGTTAATCAAGGTGTCAGCAAACTGGAAATCACCTGTCCTTCTAATTCATCTTGTGTGTCTGTAAAATCCTGTAGTGGTATCTTATATCAGGTACCAGAAATCCATGTCTAGTGGTTCTGTTAGATTATTCAAGGAGAATTGATTCTGCCCTGAACGACCTCAAATCCCTGGATACTTGTAGACTGTTGTGGCCTGTTTTTCACTTTATGCGCTTCTGAAATTATTTTGAAATCGCCTCTTTCATGTGCTTTCAGACCCTGGGGTTGTCTAATAGTGGTTGCTGTCTTTTTCTTCCAATGCTTCCTGCTGAGAGACTGAGTGCTGTTTGTTTCCTATCTCCATGTGTATCTTGTATTAGTTTTCTACCAGTCACCTAGTACTTGCTGTTTCCAACTGATTTTCCAGGTCATCGTTTCGGCAGAGTCCCCTCACGACAGGCATTTTTGGTGAAGCTGGGCACTGGTGAGTCTGCCAGAAACATGGGGCAGTGTGAAAAGAAGGGTAGGTTTGAGCAGAGCAATGATTGCTTGTGAAGATATGAGCAGTTCTTTGCAATCTCACATTCCAGGACTTGCAATGACAGTACTGAGCCATCCTCTTCCTTCAGGGTATTGATTAGAGAGTCCTCTCTGCTCATTGATTTCAAAAAAGAAATAGCAGCATATACCACCTGCTTCACAGAGTGGCCCTGGATTGGAGGATGATTTTAGGAGGTTTCCACAATAAAGAGCAAGGCCTGCTGGTGCTTCACCATTTGGGGAACCCCTTGACATCAACCATCATCAACTACACCAGCGATGATTCTTTTTTTTGAGTTGGGATATATTCCTTTGATTGTCTCTGAACACCTTTGCAGATGAAGTTGATGTTTCCCTTAGTTGTTCCTTACCAGTGTCTTGGGCCTCATGGAGGGGCTCCTCAGTTCTCCGACCTTTGTAATTCTTTGAGTGTCCCTCAACGTCATCTGGGGTCAACAGGTTAACATTGAGCTTCCATAACTCGTGCCAATATTCTGGTCTTCCTGTAGGTGCCAGGAGGAGACATTGGTCACAGTGCGAGGATGTAACCAGAGTGACTGCGGCCTGAGGGAGGGCAACAATGTGAAAGATGCAACCAGAGGATCCCAAATACTACAACTTGGAGTCTGTCATTGAGTATATAGAGTCATAGAGTCATAGAAATATACAGCATGGAAACAAAGCCTTCGGTCTAACTCATCCATGCTGACCAGATATCCTGACCTAACCTAATCCCATTTGCCAGCATTTGGCCCATCTCCCTCTAAACCCTTTCTGTTCATATTCCTCTTAAATGTTATAATTGTACCAGCCTCTACTACTTCCTCTGGCAGCTCATTTCACACACGCACCATCCTCTGCATGAAAAGGTTACTCCTCAGGTCTCTTTTAACTCTTTCCCCTCTCACCCTAAACCATTACCCTCTAGTTCTGGACTCCCAAACCAGGGAAATGACCATGTCTATTTACCCCATCCGTGCACCTCATAATTTTATAAATCTCTATAAAGTTGCCCCTCAGCCTCCAACACTCCAGGGAAAATAGCCCCAGCCTATTCAGCTCTCCCTATAACTCAAACCCTCCAACCCTGGCAACATCCTTGTAAATCTTTTCTGAACCCTTTCAAGTTTCACAATATCCTTCCTATAGGAAGGAGACCAGAATTGCACACAATATTCCAAATGGCAGTAGCAAATCTAGCCCCTTTATAATGCACCACCCTAACAAGTGGCTGCCATTGAAAAAGAACTTTTTTTTCCAAACTTTAGTTGGATCCTTGAGAAC
The DNA here is from genome assembly GCF_037043375.1 of Chiloscyllium plagiosum. NCBI lineage: Eukaryota > Metazoa > Chordata > Chondrichthyes > Orectolobiformes > Hemiscylliidae > Chiloscyllium > Chiloscyllium plagiosum. The sequence goes on from NW_028270151.1 coordinate 70,105,126, forward strand.
TCTATTCAATTCCATGGCGTTCCTGCTGGGTACACAACACTATCCATCTGGAAGAGAAATTGGAGCTAATATCCTGGATAATGCATGGTTAGGAAAGGCTTTGAAATATCCAGAAGTTTCTTGGCCCTGTCACAAAATTACAAGAGGTTTAATTTGACTTACAGTTATTACATTCAATGAGATTTCTAGTCAGCTTCTCTATACAGATACAAACTGACCGTAAGTCAGGACAAAAATGTAACTTTTCAGGGGTGAGCTTAAAATGTCATCAATTGAACCAGGTTGATCTGTTTCCACAACTCTTGAGAGCTACATTGGCAACATATTTCTGGATATGGTCGCCCTACTGATTAAGGGCATGCAATCAGGGAGGAAATGGCTAGCTGTTCTCCAGTTAAGGAGGTATTTCCAGTTTCTCAGCTTCCAACCTATACTCAGCTCTAAATATTAATGAGAGGGCTGTTTCACCTGGGGAGTGTAGTGAGGACCATGGACAAAGAAAGGGAATTAGGACTAGCCAAGTGGCTCTTCCATAGGTTAACATTCAATACAAAAAAACAAAATTGCTCAATTATGTGTGGAGACACATTTAAACTTCAATAAACTGAAATCAGCTTCTTCAATTAGAACCAGTCTTTCTTGGGTTGCTGCTGCACAGTAGTATATTATTGCAATTAACTTTCTTCAGACATCCTATACTTCATCACCAACTTCCCCACAAGTGAAGTTGTGCAACAATAGTTGTATGCATTGCAATCTGTCATTGAACTGGATGGGAACACTCATGGTGACTTCAGTTATGCAGTCCATAGTACAGTAGGATCAGATTGCAGGAATGCTTCTATTGACACTATGTAGGCATTGGGGATTCAAAATACAAAATGGATATCATATTTTAGACTTGAACTTAGTGAATCATAAAGGAAAAAAAATGTACAACGTATTAGGTGAATATTGTTCTGCAAGTCTCTCCACGTTTATATTGAGTTAGGTGTAGGAGCAGGTCTGCTGACCATATTGTCATTTGTCAGAACACTTTTTCTCCTTTTTTAGGATCTTCATGAAGTAAAGGATACAAAGGCTTCCAGTGCAAAAGATAAAAGATAGTTGATGTAAAACTACAGAATGAATTTCTCAGATTCACTAGAAGTTTACATCTTCAAACACACCTCAGGTAATACATGTTCATCATAATGATCTATCCTTGTGTTTAAAAGGAAAAATATCACTGGGTAACTTGCATGTGGAGATGTAACATTGATCTCATAATGAGTGTAACCTCCACATCTAGAGGAAGATATCCACTTATCTATGCCTGTAGTCGCTGAAGGGAAAGACAAAGGATCAGAAAATCTCCCCAGTCACAATTGTCTGTAGTGTTATTATTGGGAGCTGAAATTACCCAAATCAAAGTCATTTACAAACCAAAAGAGAATTTCAAACTCCTCTAACCCCGTGATTTAGTTGATAGGCTCATTCTTATGTGGCAGACTCATCATGACTTGCTATTTTGTCTTGAAACAAACTCAACGATGAAAAAAACTTGGGTATCTACCTTTACCTCCAATCTCACTCACCATGAGTTGATATATCTTTATGTCTTTAAACCAGCAAATTGTGTACAAACACGGTTGTGTTTTCCAGTATTCCATTTGTTTGCAGTGATTGGAGAAACTTTGCTCACCCGATCAGATACCATCACTAATGGCACTGCAGGGGGACAGGTCCAGTTCCATGTACAGCATCAAAGCACAGATCAGAATGATTTATCATTTAATTTGATATTTCCACAGACATTTAATATTCTTAGATGGAAATCCAGTAATCCAGAAATGCTGCAGATTGTGCATCTGCTGCATAAACACAGAATTGGAATTGACAATAATTTTGTGGTGCTGAATCATGTGCTTGTTAATGATACTGGAAACTATGTGTGCACATTGACTACTATGGGAGTGAACTGAGGAACTATGATTGAAGTACTTTCAGGAAGCAAGTATTTAGTAGGTGTTGCAGTGCAGCAACTTCTGTTAACTTTCAGAATTGTACTAATGTTGTAACTTTCCAAATAGGTTTTTCATTGAAATTTGACTCATTATGTGAATTGTATTTCATAATTTTGAAACAGTTTCTGTATTATGCAAAAAGCTGAGTCAAAAGCTTCATTTGCTGTCAAGAGTTCAATATACATATTAGCCATTTGCCATTTTCAATCCACTCGAAAGAACTGGCTTGATTATTAGGTTAATCTAATCACTAGTTTTATTTAACCAGGTTCATTCACTAGCAGCTTCTGTGTGATTTCAGAGACAAACAAAACTGCAGATGCTGGAATTCAAAATAGACCGGCAGGAGGCTGAAAGAACACAGCAAGCCAGGCAGCTACAGGAGGTAGAGAAGTCAATGTTTTGGGTGTAACCTTTCTTCAGGAGTGTCCCTGAAGAAGGGTTTCACCTGAAATGTCGACTTCTCTACCTCCTGTAGCTGCCTGGCTTGCTGTGTTCTTTCAGCCTCCTGTCTGTATAATTTCAACTCTCTCAAGTGAAACTAAAACAAAAGGTTAACATAACTACCAACCAGCCTTGAATGAAGTCAATAGAATGTGAAAGCAAATGGTGATTGATTTTCCACCAACAACTTGTTCAAAGTTACAGTTGGGTTGACACTCCCCTGAGTATAATGAACTGATGCTGAGGCAAAACCTGTAATTGTGAAAAACAACCTAGATGGCTTTCAGTCACATAACCATTGGGTTTAGTCGATGAGCAGATTGAAAACGTACCTTGTATAAGAAGAAGTAGAGAGTTAAATATAGGTGAAAATATTTTAGGCTATTGTTTTGTCCAACAAATATTTTCTAATTCCTTCCCAAATATGACATCAGTAAAATATCAACTCTGGGAATGCTCAATGTTATGTTTTATTATTTGGGTCCTTTCTCATGCATAGGGTCAATTTAATCACTGGCAATTTTTCCTGGGGTTCGCAGGTTGGCTGCAAAAGCTTTATTAGAATTTCTAGTGAGACCCTGTGATCCCATGTATAGACAGAGCTTTTAATAAACCTTTTCCACGGAATGCAGCAAAGTGAAAGAAGCTCCAAGCTGTGACAGCATGCTCTCAAGAAATCTAATGTCTGTTGCACAATGCATCAACTGGATGTATTTCAGAAGAGCGGGAATAATGCATTAGTTGTATTATATTTGAACTTCAAGCTTTAACGTTAGTCTACTTCAAAGTTATATGCAGAGGCTGGATAGTCTGGGATTTTTTTCACTGGGGCGTATGAGGTTAAGAGGTGACTATGTAGAAGTTTATAAGATCATGAGAGGTATAGTTAAGATGAATGGCAGGTGGTTTTTCACTAGGGTGGGGATTTCAAAACTGGGGGCAGTTTAAAAATAAGAAAGTTTAAAAAAACATGAGAGGCAATTCTTTTATATATGAGAGTGGTTTGTGTGGAATGACTCCTGAACGCTAAAACACAAAACACAAAAGTAAAAGACTTGCAGCATGCCTTGGTTTATTATGTGTCTTTATGACAGTACAGGGAAATGACTGTGTTATGTCCATTAATTATTACCTCTGTGTTGCAGAACCACTTCCCAGCCTTTGATAAGAGTTCATGGCAACTGTGTGGATTCACTCAACATCACTCTGAACTGCTTGGTCTCCAGAGGTACTAGTATCACAGTTCACTGGGAGAAGGCATCCGTGTCTGGAGTTTTCACTGAGACATCTCACGGAAGTGTGTTTCTTCTAGACTGTGTGAATGAAGGGAAACAATATTTATACAGATACATAGCAGAAAACCCAGTCAGACATCCAACCAGTTAACAAATGACTATTAATCAATACAGCAGAAACAGTTCCAATGGTGAGAACTAAGATGGCAAATCTACTTAGTTTTCTTTCAGGGCAATTGAGCTGAGAATGTAAAATTATGATATCCTCATATATACATGGTTGATCCAACTGCAAAATCTTCCAAACCTAACAAGTATTTACATAGAACCTTTAACTTTAATAACACAGCTGTGGACATTCGGGAAATGTTGTGACATTTATAAAATGGCATTGCAAAGCCATTGTATGTATGGCATGTAGATGGAGCTGTGTTTAAGATTCCACATGTATAGATACTGCTCGGGGAAACTCACCAGGTCTGGCAGCATCAGTGCAGAGTAAATAGAGAACTGTTCTGAAAAACGGGCACTGGATTTGACATGTTCATGCTGATTCTCTCCCCACAGATGCTGCCAGACCTGTTCAGTTTCTCCAGCAACTTCTGTTTTTGTACCACCACCATCCCTGGATAGGTGCTGCCTCTCCAGCAGGATAGATCCAGCAAAGGTAGTGGCATAGTGGTACACAGTCAGAAGGGAGTTGCCCTGGGAATCCTCAACATTGACTCAGGATCCCATGAAGTCTCATGGCATCAGGTCAAATATGTGTAAGGAAATTTTATGTTGATTATAGCATATTGTCCTCCTTCAGCAGATGAATCAGTACTCCTCCATGTTGAAAAACACTTGGGGGAAGCACTGAAGGTGGTAAGGGCACAAAAGGTACTGTGGGAGGGGGATTTCAATGTTGATCACCCATCAGTACTACTGATCAAGCTGGTCGGGTCCTAAAGGACATAACTGCTCGATTGGGTATGCAGCTGGTAGTGAGGGAAGCAGCAAGAGGGAAAAACATACTTGACCTCATTCTTACCAATTTGCTTGCTACCGACGCATCTGCACATGACAATGTTGGTAAGATCGATGACCGTACAGCCCTTGTGGAGATGAAATCCTGCCTTCACATTGAGAATACCCTCCATCGTGTTATGTGACACTATCACTATTCGCCGCATTATAAGAAGGATGTGGAAGCTTTGGAAAGGGTGCAGAGGAGATTTACTAGGATGTTGCCTGGTATAGAGGGAAGGTCTTACGAGGAAAGGCTGAGGGACTTGAGGCTGTTTTCGTTAGAGAGAAGAAACGAAACGACACAACCAGCTATCCTTAGTAACCACACACGCAGACAACAAGCAACATGAATTCGACTGGGACAACACTACTATCATAGGGCAAGCCAGACAGAGAACAGCCAGGGAATTCCTAGAAGCATGGCACTCATCCACAAACTCCATCAACAAACACATCGACCTGGACCCAATATACCAACCACTACAGCGGACAGCTGAAACTGACAACCGGAAGCGGCAGGGACAGACCACTATAAACACCGGAGGAAACATCAAAGAAGCGCTTCGCAGGAGGCTCCCAAGCACTGATGATGTCGCCTAGCCAGGGGACGAAACGTTTGCAACAAAAACTTCCAGCTCGGCGAACAGAACCACAACAGAGAGAAGAAGGGTGAGAGGTGACTTAATAGAGACAGATAAGATAATCAGAGGGTTAGATAGGGTGGACAGGGAGAGCCTTTTTCCAAGTATAGTAATGGCGAGCACGAGGGGCCATAGCTTTAAATTGACAGGTGATAGATATAGGACAGATGTCAGAGGTAGTTTCTTTACTCAGAGAGTAGTAAGGGTATGGAATGCTTTGCCTGCAACGGTGGTAGATTCGCCAACTTTAAGTACATTTAAGTCATCATTGGACAAGCATATAGACGTACATGGAATAGTGTAGGTTAGATGGGCTTCAGATTGGTATGACAGGTCGGCGCAACATTGAGGGCCGAAGGGCCTGTACTGCTCTGTAATGTTCTATGTTCTATGCTAAATGAGACAGACTTTGAACAGATCCAATAAATTAAAATGGTTCATGCATGACGTGCTGTGGGCCATCAAAAGCAATATAGTTGTAATCCAGTACAATCTGTAACCTCATGGCCCAGCGTATTCCCAATCAACCATTACCATTAAGGAAGGGGATTAACCTTGGTTCAATGGAGAATGCAGGAGGGCATGCTAGGAGCAGCACCAGGCAGACCTGAAGATGAGGTGTCCACCTGGTGAAGTCACCAAAGAGGACTACTTGCATGTCAAACAGCATAAGCAGCAAATGTGAGATAGAGCTAACCGATCCCACAACTAATGGATGAGATCTAGGTTCTTTAGTCCTGCTCATCCAGTTGTGAATTATGGTGGACAATCAAATGGAGGAGAAGGCTCCACAAATATCCCCATCCTCAATGATGGAAGAGCCCAGCACATCAGTATAAAAGATAAGGCTGAAGCACTTGTTAACAAGCTTCAGGGAGAAGTGCCATGTGGATGATCCATCCAAGCCTTCTTCAGAGGTCCCTGGTATTACAGTTGCCGGTCTTCAACCATTTCAATTCACTCCAGGTGATATCAAGAAAAGGTTGGCAGCACTGCATACTGCAAAAGACCATGAACCCTGGCAACCGTCTGGCAATAATACTAAAGACTTGTGCTCCAGAACTTCTACCTCCTCTATCCAACACTGGGAAATTTGCCCAGGTTTGTCCTGTACAGAAAAAGCAGGAGAGCCAATTACCAATCAGTCTACTCTTGATCATCAGTAAAGCGATGGAAAGTGTCATCAATAGTGCTATCAAGCAGTACCTGCTCAGCAATAACCTGCTCAGTGATGCCCAGTTTGTGTTCCGCCAGGACCACTCAGCTGCTGACTTCATTACAACCTCGGTTCAAGCATGAACAAAAAAGCTGAATTCCAGAGGTGAAATGAGAGTGACAATCCTTGACATCAAGACTGTATTCGACCGAGTGTGGTGCCAATCAAGTGGAGTGCTTTGTCCTGAATAGTGTCAAGCTAGGAGCCCTGGCAAAACTGGATTCAATGACAATCAGGGGAAAATTCTTTGATGGTTGGAGTCGTACCTGGCATATAAGAAGATGGTTGTGGTTGTTGGAGGTCGGTCATCTCAGCTCGAGGACATCCCTGCAGGAGTTCCTCAGGGTAGTGCTCCAGGCCCAACCATCTTCAGGTGCTTCATCAATGACATTCCCTCCATCATAAGGTCAGAAATGGGAATGTTTACCAATGTATGCACAATGTTCAGCACCATTTATGACTCCTCAGATACTTAAGCAGTCTATGTCCAAACGCAATAAGATCTGGGCAATATCCAGGCTTGTGCTGAAATGTAGCAAGTAACATTTGCACCACATAAATGCCAGACAATGGCCATCCCCAACAAAAGACAATCTAACCACCACCCCTTGACATTCAATCTCGTTACCATCACTGAAGCCCCAACACCAACATCCTGAGGGTTACCATTGACCTGAAACTAAACTGGATTTGCTATTTCAATATAGTAGCTACAAGACCAGACCAGAGGGAAGGAATACTGCAGCAGGTAATTCATCTCCTGACTCCCCAAAGCCTCTCCACCATTTTGAAGACACAAATAGGAGCAAGATGGAATACTCCCTATTTACTTGAATAAATGCAGCTGTAACAACATTCAAGAAGCTTGACACTATCCAGGACAAAGCACTTCACTTGATTGGCACCACAGACACATTCATTCCCTCCATCCCCCCATAAATGTTCAATAGCAGCAGTGTATACAATACACAAGATGCACTGGAGAAATTTGCCAAAGGTCCTCAGACAGCACCTTCCAAATCCACAACTCCTTCCATTTAGAAGGACAAGGGCAACAGATACCTGGGAACATCACCCACTTGTAGGTTCTCCTCTAAGCCATTCACCATCCTGACTTGGAAATTTATTGTCGTTCCTTCACACAAAATCCTGAAATTCCTTCACTAATGGCATAGTGAGTCAACCCACAGCACATGGGCTGCAATGGTTCAAGAAGGCAGCTCACCACCATCTTCGCAAGGGCAACTAGGGACAGGCAATAAATGCAGGTCCAGCCAAAGACACCCAGGTCCCACAAGTGAATTAAGAATCATGAGGGACTCTAGACAATCCAGAGCTGTCTTCTTTAGAAAGGGCAGAAGAAAATTTGAGAGTGAAGTTTGAAATGATTATGAATGTTCAGATACTGGAAATGACCATTTCTTTACATTTGTTATGGTAAACATTTAACATGAGAAATGGGTGGATTTTAAACAATAAACTTATGTAAGGGTATGGGGAAAGGACATGGAATGCACTAAGTCAAGATCATAAGATCTATGATGATGAGCTGAATGGTCTCTTCCTGTTTTGTAAATATTTATAAAATCTGTTTTTAGTAAAAGGAACTATTTAATACTCCTGATCCCTTTGGTGGTATCATTTCTGACTTCTTTGTGTACCTCTTGAACTCCCTCTGGTAAAAATGGTATGTACTACATTTCAAGTTAGCATGGATGACACTGCCCAGTGATGATCTATTACTTTATTTTGTGGAGATACTTGTAGGGAAACTGGATGTTTAATTGCTAAATGTGGCAGTCAGAACATTTGACTCATAACAAGATTTTCATGTTGGTGATGTTTACTTGCCTTCCAGCAAATAGTCCAGAACTGAATGCCTGTGAGACAGATGATTAGGTCACATTATTGAATTTTGACAATACTTTTTTTAAGAAGCTACCAAGGTGCAAGTTTTATATTTTATACTTTTGGCTAAAATGATCAGATGGCTGATACTTTTTAGCATGAATCACATTTCGGAAAAACAAATGTTTGTGTTTTGCTTTCCGACCATCATCATTAAACATAGCCCTGGTCTGTTTACAGTGGGTTGTTGAATCATGGAGGGTACCTGCTACATCTATAACTTTTTTTAGGATAAAGAAATGTCACATTACAGAGATCTTTGACTAAGACAAACTGAGTTACATGATTTATTTACAACACTGAAATTATCGCTGAATAGATTAAGTAGTGGGAGGTGATGGTCTGGTGGTATTATTGCTGTCCTGTTAATCCAGAGACTTAGGTTATGTTCTGGGCACCTGGGTTTGAATCTCACCACAGCAAATGACAGACTGTGAATTGAATAAAAAAAATGAAATCTGGAAAATAGTTTAATAATGACCACAAATCCATTGTCAATTGTTGGAAAAACCCATCTGGTTCATTAATGTCCTTTAGGGAAGGAAACTGTCAGACTTATCTGGTTTGGCCTATATGTGACTCCAGACCCACAGCAATGTGGTTGACCCTCAGTTACCCTCTGGGCAATAAATGCTGCCTAGCCAGTGAAACCCTCATGCCATAAATGAATTAAAAAAATATAAATTATCGACGAGGTAAATTCAAACTTTTCAAACATCAAAATTCCTCCGGCTAAAATGAAATCAGTTCAAACAAATACTTTTTAAATGTTAATATTCAGGTTTTCTTCAGTGTTAAAATTTCAATTTCACAAAGGCTATTGTTAGTCAAATACTTCAGCAGTGTTTACATTTGGACAAAGTCCAAAAGACAAAACACAAATCCAAAAGGTTCAGAGATTGTCTTGCCTTCTACTATTAACTGCATGGATGATACAACATCAATTAGTTCTCAAAATGCATTACTACAATTAAAACAATGGAATGCAAATTGAAATTTGTGTGGAAACTTACTTCTCTTCACATTGAGTGCAGGCAATACTATATACTAATTTAGTGCACTTTCACATAATGACAGCTCTCATCAAGACAAAATAAATGGGGAATATATGTCAGACAACTGTCAGAGTTTATATAATCAAGGAGCTGAATCATACATTTCTTTGGCTGTCAGTTTTGTCAGGTTTCATTGAGGATCTCTCCATTAGAGCTAACAAGATCCCTTGCCACATCTACCAAACATTTTTCATCTACTACCTGCCCTGCCTTTAAAACAGTCCTCTCACCCACCTCTAGCCCCATTCTAAATACAATATGCTGTTTCCAGGAAACCTGTCACTCTCATGGTCTCAAAGACATTTAAGCACAGAAATGGGCCATTCAGCTCATTGTTTCTGTGCTGGTCAACAAAAGTATTGCTATAATAATCATATATTACAGCTTTTGGCCCATAGTCCTAGAGTGATAATGCAAGTGAATATCTAAATACCATTTAAATGTTATGAGAGTTTCTGTTTTGACCACTCTTTCAGGTAGAATTCTAGACACCACTATTGAGTGAAAATAAATTTTCCTCAACTCTTTTCTTAGTCTCCTACCTCTTGCCTTAAATGTATGTCCCTGTCACTGGATGTCCATCAAAAGACTGGCATCCTTGGTGCCCATGCTATCTTTAAAAGGTTGTAGTGCACCCAGACAAGCACTGGTGATCAGCATTGCCTTTTACATGCAAGATAATGGCATAGCAGCCAGAAAGACAAACTGTTCACAGCACATAGACACCACAACTGACACTCCATTCCACTTACAAGAATCTTACAAGTTTCAATTAAATTGCTTCTCATTCTTCTAAACTCCGTGACTACAAGTCCAACCGACACAACTTCTCTTATAAGAAAATGCCTCCAGCCTGGAATAAACCTAAACAATCTTCACTGGACTGTCTCCGATATCTTTCCGAGATAAGGAGACCAAAACTGTTCACATTATTCCAGTGTGGTCTGATTAGTACCACATATCTTTTTTTTTAACAAGACCTCTCTATATTTAAACTCCATCTGCTTTGAAATAAAGGTTAAAAATTATAGAGTCACAGAGGCATACACTTACACAGCATGGATACAGACCCTTCAGTCTAACTCATCCATGCTGACCAGACATTCCATTCTAATCTAGTCCCATTTGCCAGCATTTGGCCCACATCTATCTAAATCCTTCCTTTCATATGCCCATCCAGAAATCTTTTAAATGTTGTAATTGTTCCAACCTCCATAATTGCCTCTAACATACACACACCACCTTTTGCATACCCCTCAGGTCCTTTTTAAACCATTTATATGCTGATCTGGGAAGAATACGCTTGCATTGATTAGAAGGTCAATGCCGGCAGCTGGTTTTTTTCCATGCTCGGTGCTTCTCTCTCAGTCCTCTTGGTGCCATCTTAAACGCCTGGTTTGGCCTCATTTGATAGCATCAGCAGCTGCCCAGTTCTGTAACACCACTCTGTGGTTAATGCAGCCATCCTTTCTGATGCTTGGTGTCCTGCTTGAACTATGGCCAACACTCGACACTTGAGGCTGTCAGGAAAAGTAGGTTGCACCTCTCTCTCTTTCACTCCTTGCTAAGAAACAAGTGATTGAGCACTCCATCCTCCTCCCTGATCCTCTTCCAGCACTTTACCCGTTTCTGTGCCTGATTGGACTCCCTCATCAGCTTGCGTTGGGTTGTGGATTTTGGGTTTTCCAGTAATGGTGGAGTTGACTGATGCCCAGCTCAACTAGCTGAAGCTGTTGGAGGTTCTCTCTTGAGATAGTAGAGCCAGGTGTGGTTTCACTTTTACTCTCCCCTCTGGATCTGGTTTGGCTCTTACATAAGCGCAGCGGTGACCATTCTACTGAATCTTAGTCCGAATGTAAAAGGAAACCGGGGCAGAAGGTGGACTTTGACTTGGCCATAAGCGTAGCTTCAGCCACAGCACTGCCAAACCGGGAAGGGGTGAGTTCTCTCCCTGCCGACAGTGGGCATCAGCATTTGTATCATATTTCCATGACCTGCCCTGGATTTGGATTTGAAACCGAGTGGATTTGAAGGTCCACTGGGTTTCAGTTGATGCCAGCTTGGTAGACATTTGAACATAGCATGGTGCATTTTTGCCAGTGAACACTTTGAACACGTGCACCAATCACAATATCTCCGAAGCTCTGGCAAATAGTCCACCTCAGAGCCAGCAGTTATGTGCTTCAGACTGGAATTATTCTCCATGTTCCTCACATTTGGCTGGAGACTCTGATTAACGTAAATGATTACCACTCCTGTCTGCCCTTGAACCTGTGAGAGCACTGCTCCTCACTCAAGGAACCCAGCATCGGTTTCCAGCATGCCAGCAAGATGGAAATTTGGATAAGCCAAGGACAGATGATGAGAGGAGCTTGTCGTTGTGGATGAGAAACAAAGCTTCACAGGCTGTGGTCCAACTCCCTGTGATGCTTCATCAAGTATCACACCTTGCACGTTCTTTTATGAACAGAATCTGGCTGTCTCTCCCTTTTCTCTCTCTCACTGTCCCCAGTTGACTGCAAATTGAACTATTGTTCAGTGATTCTTGATATCAAAACCCTTGTTCCTGGATAGGTTTGTATATCATTAATACAGTACTTTGGAACAGTCAAATGCAGCAACCCCTTAAGTTGCTCTTTTCCCTAAACATTCCAATTTTCACAGATTGATGGCTTACACGATATGCATGGGTGTAAAAATAATGCATTTCATCAATGTTTTAAATACACCTTTATTTTCCACTGTATCCCTGCATCTGCAACTCAGGATGTGTTGTTCCACTTCAAATATAAGTCAATTTATCAAGACTAAGTCAAGGCTATCATTATAACTTCTTCAACTTTAGGAAGTGTGTCAGGATCTTTCTTGTATAAATTCAACACTTTCATCCCATTTCAAACATGCTGCAGTTCGTGGCTTCAAATGCTATTCCAATACAAAAAACAGAAGCTCCTGGGAAGATGCAGCAGGTCTGTGGAGACAAAATAGAGTTAACAGTTTGGGTCCAGTGACCCTTCTTCCAAACTTTTCTGTTCCAATGCAGTTTCATAGCAGCCCTTCTGTCAAATGCCATCTCTCTTCTTCCGGCTTTACTTCTTAGTCCCTCCTTGGCCTCATGACCAATTGCATCTGTGTTTCAATTTGGGGCCAGTATCTCATTCAGTCCATGTTTCAATTTAGCTCAATCTCAGTCATAGCTCATTTCCCAACTCAGCCTGAGGCTTGTGTCTGCCTTTCACATGCCTCAGATGTTATATTTTATTCTTGCTTCAGCTTGAGCCTCATTCCTTGCTTTGTAGCTGCTTTGAACACAAGCCTCCTATCCCAGTATAACCTGGTTCAATTCATGCTTCTTCCTTCTTAGTCCTCGGATGGTAATGCAGATTTACCATTACTTCAATTCAGACCTTGCCCCACTCTATCCTGTTTAACCCCAGGTTACCCTCTAAGCTTACTTCAAAATCAGGCCTTGTGCCCACAAAAGCAATGCTCAGGAAGGTCAAACATTGCCAGAGGAGTTGACCTTGAAGTTCAGCAGAGCGGTTCACTTCAAATAAAGGTTCTGATAAATAAATCCAAATGTGACAGTGCCTGTATTTACAGAACTGACCAGCAGAGGGACCTATAGTAGCAGCAAAATGAGTCAAACACTTGTGTGGAACTTACTCCCTAGCACTGCCATTGTTACACAGAACTTGTACTCAATATACAGTAATAATAGAGCTATCTGCACTTCCATATGGGAAGGTTGGTCATAGGATTTGCAATGATGATTTCCCATATAGTGGGCTAAAATTTAAGAATTTTCCAAGGATGGGCGAGGCCCCGACAATGCTGGGGCCAGCCTGACAGGTTTCCCAATGCCAGCCACGGGTGGGGAGATGGAGGAACAAGAACATCATGGTTCTGCTTTTCTGATGAAGTTCAATCAAGATAGCTGAGGAACTCATTAATAGCTTGTTAATGGGGTTGTAGGGATGTCGTGGGATAGACGTGCTATGCACAAGCTGTCTGGAATTACCAGCAGGTAGCTGTAACAGCTTAAAGAGTACCGAGGCCAATGACAAACATTGTGCTTGGTGTCACTTGATTATAGCTTTGCCTATTGTCTGCTGTTTGACACTGAATCACATGCCTTTCAGAAGGCCATGTTGATATGGATCATTCCAGACACCCTCAAAACGTTTCAAGAAAGTAGCCTGGATCTTAACTTTGATAGTTGTCTTAAGCAGGTGCATAGTGGATGTTCCAGGTGTGACCCAACCACTCAATTTTAAACAAAACAGTATTTATTTTAAAGATTACCGAATGAAACCCGTCAAAAGAGAACAGAATATGGAATAATGTAACCGATCTGAAAACCCAACAGATTATCCCAACTTAATGATGCTGTTCCGAATACTTGCAACAATTCCTATAAACACCCCCTGGCAAAAAAGGAAAAGTCAAACACAGGTCCTTACGAGAGAGATGTCAGAGAGATTCAGCATTGGACACCTTCTTCCATATAGCTGTTTCTTTGACCAGAAACCTCAAAACTGACTGACTACTTGCTCTAAACAGAGTCGAGAAAAGCACAGCAGATCAGGCAGCATCCGAGTAGCAAGAAAATAAATGTTTCGGGCAAAAGCCCTTCATCAGGTATGAGGCTGTGAGTCAAGGGGAGAGGGTTGGGGCTGGGGGTGAAGGTAGCTGAGAGTGCGATAGACTAATGGAGGTGGGGGTAATGGTGATGGGTCAGAGAAGAGGGTGGAGCGGATAGGTGTGAAGGAAGATGGACAGGTAGGACAGGTTATGAGGGAGGTGCTGAGTTGGAAGGTTGGCACTGGGGATAAGATGGGGGGAGGGGAAATGAGGAAAGTGGTGAAATCCACATTGATGCTGTGCGGTTGGAGGTGGGGAATGGTGCTGGCGTAATTGCGGTATAAAAGAAGTCTGATTGGTGTGATTTGAAGTGTCATTGTTAACACAGTATTCATGATGACACTGCGGTGACTCACTCAGTCCGCTGTGTGACGTTGTGGCTTCACAATCAGCCACCTCCACATGGTGCTCCTTTTGTGAGTTCAGAGGAGATGGAGTCAGCCAGCTTGCCAGGTTTAGCTTGAAGCTGAGCTGAGTTACTAGGAGTGGTTTTCCCCAATGTGCAGGTGCTCATAAAGGGGATCCCCAGCAGCTGCTCCATCTGAATCATTGCAGGGGTAACCTCCGTCACTGGGCCATGCTGTACTGATGTTTCTACTGTCTTGGGGAGGCCAACAAGGTGAAATGTAACCAAAAGGGCCCTCTGAGGGGTGAAAGCTTTGTCCTTCTCCATGACTGCCTCAGGCCCTCCACATGGTTGGGAAAGAATTGGCATCCCATCAAACAACCCTGTGCCACTGAACCTTCCAGGGTAGAAATCAGAGCTCAATGTCTAATGCAATCAAAGTGCTTTTGTTCCACAAAGGCAACCACTTCTTTTTTTATTTCAAAAATATACTTTATTCATAAAATAATTTGATGGTCTGTACAGTTGGTCATGCCATACATATGTAAACATGTACATACAGAGATCAGAATTTATCATTTTTATACAGGTCTGTACATTTTTTGATCATATGCCCATATAATTAGCTGAGGCGTCAGCAGAGCCCAAATGACTGCATGGGCCCCCTGTTCTTCGTTAGGCAGGCAGACTTTACACAGTGGTCTTTCCCCACCGCGCCTTGGCGGCAGCTGCCCCAAGCTTCAGCGCGTCCCTCAACACGTAGTCCTGGACCATGGAATGTGCCAGTCTGCAACACTCAGTCGGGGTCAACTCCTTCAGCTGGAAGATCAGCAGGTTTCGGACCACCCAGAGAGCGTCCTTCACCGAGTTGATGATCCTCCAGGCACAGTTGATGTTCGTCTCGGTGTGCGTCCCGGGGAACAGACCGTAGAGCACGGAGTCCCGCGTCACGGCGCTGCTCGGGACGAACCTCGACAAACACCACTGCATTCCTCTCCAGACTTCCTCTGCATAGGCACATTCCAGAAGGAGGTGTGTGACAGTCTCGTCCCCCCCGCAGCCGCTTCGAGGGCAGCGTGCGGTGCGGCTGAGAGTCCGGGCGTGCATAAAGGATCTCACAGGCAGAGCCCTTCTCACCACCAGCCAAGCCATGTCTTGGTGCTTGTTGAAAAGTTCTGGCGATGAGGCATTCTGCCAAATGGCTTTGACAGTCTGCTCAGGGAACCGCTCGACAGGATCCGCCCTCTCCTTTTCCCGAAGGGTCTCAAGGACACTACGTGCTGACCACTTCCTAATGGACTTGTGGTCAAAGGTGTTTTTCTTCATAAATTTCTCCACGAATGACAGGTGATACGGAACGGTCCAACTACCTGGAACGTTCCGCGGCAGCGAGGCCAGGCCCATCCTTCGCAACACCGGGGACAGGTAGAACCTCAGTACGTAGTGACACTTGGTGTTTGCGTACCGGGGATCCATGCACAGCTTGATGCAGCCACACACAAAGGTGGCCATCAGGGTGAGGGTGGCATTGGATGATTTTTTCCCCCGTTGCCCAGATCTTTATACAGTGAGTCCCTTTGGACCCGGTCCATCTTTGACCTCCATATAAACTGGAAGATGGCCCGGGTGACTGCAGCGGCACAGGTTCTGGGAATAGGCCAGAACTGTGCCACGTATAATAGCAATGACAGTGCCTCACACCTGATGACCAGGTTTTTTCCCGCGATTGAGAGCAACCGTAGCTTCCATCTGCCTCACTTTGCTGATACGCTCCTCCCAAGACTTGGCGCATGCCCCAGCCCCTCCGAACAGATTCGAGCAGAAAACAGCGACGTCATCCATGTACAGGGAGGCCTTAACCTGCAGGCCCCCGCTGCCAGGAATAGTCACCCCTCTCAGGCTCGCATCCTTCCTGATGGACTTGGCAAATGGCTCTATGCAGCACACAAACAAGGCAGGAGAGAGGGGGCAGCCCTGCCTGACTCCAGATCTGACTGGGAAGCTATCTGATTCCCACCCGTTGATTGAGACTGCACTGACAATGTTGGTGTAGAGCAGTCTGATCCAATTGCAGATTCCCTCCCCAAAGCCCATTTTGGAGAGAACATCTCTCATATACGTGTTTGATATCCTGTCAAAGGCTTTCTCCTGGTCCGGGCTGATCAGGCAGGTGTCCAACCCTCTGTCCTGCACGTAGGCGATCGTATCCCTGAGGATTGCGAGACTCTCAGCGATCTTCCTGCCCGGCACAGCACAGGTTTGGTCAGGGTGAATCACCAACCCTAGAGCAGACCTGACCCGGTTGGCGATTACCTTTGACAGAATTTTGTAATCTGCATTCAACAGTGAGATTGGTCTCCAATTTTTGAGTTCCTCCCTCTCCCCTTTCCGCTTGTAGACGAGGGTGATGATGCCTTTCCTCATGGATTCACTCATGGTACCTGCCCGAAGCATACTGACATACACCTCCAGCAGGTCCTGGCCAATCAAGTCCCACAGAGCGGAATAGAGCTCGACCGGTAAGCTGTCGCTTCTGGGAGTTTTATTCTTTTCGAAGGACTCGAGGGCCTTGGTCAGCTCATCCAGAGATAGCGGCTGGTCCAGCCTCTCCCGTGTTCTGTCGTCTAAGACCTCCGTGATAGAGGACAGGAACGACTGGGAGGCCGCGCTGTCGGTCGGCTTCGCGTCATACAGACTGGCGTAGAAGGATTTACTGATCCTCATGATGTCAGCTTGAGATGACGTTAGCGAGCCATCTTCTTCTTTCTTCAGGCTGGACCGGAAGATTATCTTGGAGGCCTCCGAAGCAAAGAGCGAGGCTTGCTGGCCCTTCACCTCCTTGAGGTCCTCCGTGACATCCACCCCCATCGTCTGCAGCAGGAGCAGGTTCTGCATACTTTCCTGGAGTTGGGACAGTTTTCCCCGCCTCTCTCTCGCCTCCTGAACACCTTTGAGGATGAAGAACCTCTTGATGTTCCCTTTTACTGTTTCCCACCAGTCCGCTGGGGACTCAAAGAGGGGCTTCACGGTTCTACAACCTGCGTAGTCCCTCTTGAGCTCCTCAATGTTTCCCGGGGTCAACAGCTTGGTGTTCAGCTTCCACGTTCCCTTACCAGCCCGCTGCCCGTCCTGTAGGTTACAACGGGGCTGTCACAGGATTGCTGCTCCCAGTTACCTGGAGCTGTGGGCCGGTGGGTACCTCTTGGTTCTCACCGTTCCCGTGCTGTTTTGTGGTACCTTGCTGGTCTTGGGCGGTCCACGGCTCGTGTTGCCACCTCCGGCCATCTGTGTGTAGGTGGCGGCCCCTCGTCTTGGGCAGGCCTTGTACATGTCATCAAATCCACAGGCTCCCTACTGGCTCAGTAAACAGATACATAAAGACTAAACCTACATGAGTCTTAGAAGATAGGGATAAAACAACAGACTTCATTGGTTGGTCGGGTTAGTTGGTGCTTCATGGATTTGTAGAACGTTATTGGAACCAACAAAGTTTTGTGAGATGATTAATACCAGAAAGTTTTAAACTGTCTAATACTTCTCACTTTCGTTGATAAATATATCAGAAGAGTTTTTTGGCTATTAATGACATATAAGGCAGTTTTTGTGACACTTCTCAGACCTCAGTCCTTAGTTCTTATAGTATGATTCTAGTAATCTTAATAGTCTTTGTAGTGGAATGTTCCATGTCTGCATGTTGGAGGTTGCCTAGAAGAAAGTGTAAAGTGATGTTTCCGAGAGAGAGAATTACGTAAGTTTAGACTGGTGTTCTTCGTTTCTGCTTGCCTAACTGTGAAGGAAGTGACCAAGAGAAAGTGAGGACTGCAGATGCTAGAGATCAGGTTCAAAGAGTGTGGTGCTGGAAAAGCACATCCGGTCAGGCAGCATCCGAGCAGCAGGAGAATCCATGTTTTGGGCATGGCCCTTCAACTGTGAAGGAGGTTTGCAGCTAGTCAAATGAACAGATCCCTGTGCAGTTGGGCACACAATGTAAATGATTTGATGCTCTTTTTGTGATTTGCATTTAACATTTTGCTTTTCCCCTTCTGTTACTACTGAACTACTTACTCCTTCCCATATGTACACTGCAATCAGAATTAGCATTTAGCGATTTCCCACTCTTGGCAATGCTCCTTCTAAACTACAAATTTAGAAAAACTATTTAATATTTCTCTACACGGTACATTGTGGGTTTCCAATGATTTGCATAAGTGCAGCATTCAGTTATCAGTCTGTGTGTATTACAAATATTCAAAGTAATTACCAGAGAGAGTAAAAAATCAATATTAGTCTCAACCTTTCTCAGTATTTGAGATTTCCAGTTTCTCTACAGATTTTCTGTTTGGTTCCCCCTTTTTTTATAATGACTGGGTGAGGGAGAATCACCTTCCCTCTTTTTAAGCCCCTCTCAGTTGTCTCAACAAATTATCATGAATGAATCTGTTTAATTACTTGGAAATTATGACAAGTGATTTGTGCCACTGTCAAATTCTGTCAAATTTCTTGGAAACTTGGCACTGCTTCACCAAGACGGTCCCTAAAGCAGTTAAAGCAATATCTCCAGGCTCAAAATTAATGTGATCACTAATTTGTGGAATAGTGTTATTTGGGGTAAGCATTGCCACTTACACCATTATAGTCTCTTTCATTGGCAGAAGATATAAAAGTTCGACCTGACGGAAGTGAGGGTGGCACAGTGGCTCAGTGGTCAGCATTGCTGTCTCAAAGGTGCCAGGGACCCAGGTTTGATTCCAACCTCAGGTGACTGTCTATGTAGAATTTGCACGTTCTCATCATGTCTACGTGGGTTTCCTCCCACAATCCAAAGATGTGCAGGTTAGGTGAATTGGTCATGCTAAATTGTCCACTGTGTTCAGGGATGTGTTGGTTAGGTGTTTTAGTCAGGGGTAAATATAAGATAATAGGGACTCTTCGGAGAGTCAGTGTGGACTTGTTGGGCTGAAGGGCCCATTTCCACACTGGAGGTATTCTATGAAATTATGGTATTACATTTTTTTAAACACTCACTACAATTAAATTAAATTAACTTGATCAAAATTAAGGACCCATATGACAAGGCTTTCTCAAGGGAAAGAAAATGGAGTTTATTGACGACTTACCTCCGGGAACCATCTCCATCCAGGACTAGACGTTGTCAGTGGGCCACTTGCTGTGTCCTGGGGGAGAGCTTCAGTATCACTGCAGTCTGGAGAGCAGCCCATGGTCAGTCCTGCAGGTCCAGTGCATCCAGTAATTTTCAGTATGTCAGTCTGAGAGCTGCACAAAGAGCAGTCAGGAGCCTAGTCACTCTTCAATGAGGGCTGGAACTGGAAAATGATTTGTACTATATGCACCAGAATGAGGTCCTTTATGTTAAAGGTCGATGTAGAGGCATTCCATGGCTCTCCTTGACAGAATACCATTATACCAAGGACTATTCTAAATTGTTATTTATCAGTGATATGAATGTAGACTGCTCACGTTACGGAGGACCTGTTCTGTTCCTTATATTCCTCACAAAGGTTCATTGGGAGTGTGACCAATAGATCCAGCCACAACAGGGTACTATGGTCATGGTGGCTGCAGTGCTAAGAAAGCACAGAGAAATGGAGGAGCAACAGATATGTCAGCAACTGCAGGACCTCCATCTACTGCTGAACAGCCTCCATGTGAAGAAATGTGAAGGAGTCATCAGGTACAAGAATTCAAGAGTCGACCATTTTCAATACCGTCTCCGACTGCTACAGATCCAGCAGTCTGTCACCAGAAGTGTGTCAGCTGCTGAAATGGGAACAACAACCAGAAAGGATGAGCCACCAGTCAGTCCTAGTGGCTGACAAGGTGACAACTTTGCTACATTGCAATGCAAATGGTGCTTCCAAGGATCCAATGGGGACCTGGAAGGGACTACCTCAAAACCTCAACCCGCACATGTACCGAGGCTATTCCCAATGCACTCTGTACCAGTCCAAACCAGTTTAGCTCATTTCCCAGTGAGGAAGTCAGCGCTGCAACCTGGGCAGTAGGCTTTACCAATGTAGATGGCTTCCCACTGGGCAGGGTGATACAGATTGTACGCGTCACATTGAGAGGGCCTTATCATCATGTGACTGACTTCACAATAGAGAAGTGTTTTCAATCTAACAATGTACAAGCCACTATGATCATAAACACCACATCTTAGAACCCTGCATAACATACACTGAAAGCTCTCATGATACCTGCACCTTTAAGAACTCTGATGTTCCTGCTTCGTTTCAAGGACTGGGTGCCTTCTAAGGACAGTTACTGAGAGTCAAGGGCTACCCTATTCAAACCTAGCTGTTGACTCTGCTACACAGCCCATTGGTAGTGGCTAAGGGTAGATGCTATGTTGTCTATTCTTCAACCATGCCATCGTGAAGCAGATGATAGGTGTCCTGATGCTTGGATCAATTTGGAAAAGCCTTGCAGTATAATCCCAAAGAGAGCGTGAGCCACATCATGCTAGCGTGCTGTGGGGATGTGATGAGCGTTGGAGACCTGGGTGATTGGCAGCAGTCTTCTGAGCAGGAAGATGACGCCATTGAGCAGGAGCAGGACTACCTTCAGCATGAGAGAGCAGTGTAGCATTGGGTACAACGAGCCATTTAGGATTGAACTGGCACAGAGTTCCAGTAGGCAAAAGAGAAGCTGAAAGATTGAGCACTTGTTTATAAATATGTTGTTGTTCGAAATACAAATAAACCTCACTTATTCTTTGAAACAAATGTAGATATATGTTTTCTTTCCCTTCACTTTCCTCTTTCTGAGTAAAAGTAAATATTTTCAACAATTTGAAGGCTTTCCAGTATATGATGCTCCTATATTGAACAATGAGAAGATGTTAGGTTGCACTAGGTGTTAGGGAAATAGGGTTCTGAAATAGGAACCTGAGATAGGGTTCTAACATGGTATTGCACGAAGGATGGGTAGCTTGTGTAGTTTGATTCTTGTCACTGGAGTTCACCAAATAGGTGATGCCTTCTGAATGTGAGCTGGGACATGCCCTCTTTTCTGTTTCTCTCCCAAGTTGTGCATTGTGAAGGGCAGGTCTTGGCTGGCAATGCCTGACTGGGTGGCTCTCTTTTGTTAGAAATGGTTATAACTGTAGTCCTAAAGTATATACAGAGGATGATTGCAATAACATACAAAAAGATTTTAATAGACTTGGAGAATGGATATACAAATGGCAAATGTGTTCCAATGTATCTGGTGGTGCATTTTGATAGGAGGAATAAGAAGATGACCAGCAAGCTCCCCCTGCTGGCCACATACCATGTTGACTTGGAACAATATACTGTATTTGTTGCTTCACCTGTCGCTGGGTCAAATGAATTCCCTTCCTAAAAGCGATGTGGGTGTACCACAGTACAAGATGGTGACTCAATAACACCTTCTCAAGAGCAATAAAGGATAGGGAATAAATGCTAGCCAAGCTCGGCAATGCCCACACCCACGGAGGAATAAAAATAACTCCTTAGAAAATAAGAATATAAAGCACGTAAGGGAGGCAAAGGAATGCAGATTCACGCAACTTTAAAAATAGCAAATTAGGTTAAAAAGATTGGAAATAGAAACAAAACCACTAGGGTTTGTTATGAGAATCATAGAATTAAAAACCAGGAGGACTGTATTATTAATTTTACAATAGCAGCGTTATGATTACGGGAAAAATGTTGGTGGCTTTGAAATACTTCAAAATCTGCACTTATTTACAGAATTCCACATTTTAATAATCTTGAGGAACTAAACATTGGCCTGATTCAATCTGCCTGTTCCAAAATTACTGCAACACATCCAACAAATGGCGTATTCAGAGTTTTTGATATCCCATGGTCAACTGGTCATGGCCACGCAGTGAAAGCTCAGCCATCAGATATGGAGCACCTGTGTTCAGTCATCTGCTGTTAAAGGAGGATAACTTGCTATTTTAATTCCAAATAATAAGCCTCAAGGACAGGCTTCTATTTCAATAAAGGAAAAATGCTTTTAAAAGACACTGGTGATTGACTCCCCAAAATAGCAATCTATGCTGGGTCGAGCAAGGACAAATGAAGATGCTTAATTTTTCTAAGTTTGCTAATAGCAGGATAGCTGCAATACCAAGATTCCTTATTAAGGCTATTGAACTCAATTGAAGGGAAAATCTAGACAATTTAGCAACAGTCCAGCAAGGCTACTTAAAGTGTTATGAGGAACAATGGGCATAACATTCAGCTCTTTATATTAACAATAATAGGAGGAAATGGATCAAACTACTTGATAAAAATCACACATGTTTCTGTAGCAGATATAAATAATGCTACTGCTTCCGTTTTTCACACCAAACATTTGGTATCATGGGACTCCGTTAGGAGCACCATGGTGCTCAATAAACTGTGCACTAAATTACAGAGGAGATGGGAATTTAACTACATAACAATCAAAGCAAGGTGAGCCCAAGCAATGTTACTCTTTGTTTTCAATGACTAATAGTTCTATTAAACAGAAACTTTGTTTGTACAAATAGGCCAACTCAAATCATTGTTTAACAATCAAATATCAAAAAATAAGTCAGTCTTTGTTTATAATTTCACTTTTTTCAATTAGGTTTAAGTGTATTTTTGGAACCGGAGTAGTCAATTTCATGGATAATGTGATGACACTCTTCCATTACTGAAAAGTAAACTATTTTCAAACATTTAGTTCTGCAAACTGTTTGTTTGATTTAGGATATATATGAGTATTGCTGTACATAAATATTTTAGAAAATGGTTATGAAAATGACACATGTCCTGCAGTTGTACCAAAACAAAAAAGATCAAAACTTCAACCTTCACAGCGATGAGATAGGATGTTTTAACTGCAATAATTTATATTGAACACCTCAAACTATTAAGAATATACTGTTATCTATGCAAGCAGCCTCACAGAGCTGTAAAGCACTCCACCTGCAAACATAATCTATATGATTGACTTGATTTGTTCATTCATGGGACCCTAACAGATAGAGCGATCTGAGCTGAATAAGCAACTGGAAACTAGGTGATTTTAGCTCTTCTTTAAACCTACTTATATTTTGGATATTGGTGACCTGCACCTAAACCTCCACATACATTGCACATCAATACCATACAAACAAATTATAGAGTCGTAGAGATCTTTGCAAATTTCTCAGTCTTGGCAACTGTTAAGAATCACTCAACTCTCAAAGTGATAACATGTTCTGATAAACAGAGAATCCAGACTCTTTAATTTGTAAACCACTTCCTGACCATGAGAAAAGTCACATCTTACATGATCTAGAATACAAAAATAACTAAATTAGTTGGCAATAATACATATCTGATCCCAAGGAAGGGCAGATATGATGTTGGCTTTGTACAGGGGTATCATCTAGGAACCAACAAATATCATAAATTCAGTTTGACAGCAGTTCTGTACTAAACATCTTATCCAAGGAATAGTCATCTTAAGTCTGCTTAAATGTACTGTAATATCTCATACATTATAGACATCATATGGAGTCAATTTCAATATTTAGGGACTGAAATATTGCTTAATAGTTGATTGAAATGTTTTCCTGTTTGAAGTTTAACAATAACTAAATGTGTAGCAACAGACATTCTGTCCAAGTAGAAACTAAAACAACATCCAGAGTGAGTGTGTAAAGAATCTAATTATATTCTTATTCAAAATGGACAAGATACACTGTGAGAATCATAGAATCTCTACATTGTGGAAGCAGGCCATCAAATCCAGACAGAAAGAACATCCCACCCAGACCTATTCCCCCTATCCTAACCCTGTAACCATACATTTTCCTGGGCTGATCCACCCAGCCTGCACATGCCTGGACACTTTGGGCCAATTTAGCATGGCCAATCCACCTAAGCTGCACATCTTTGGACTGTGGCAGGAAATTGGAGGCATTGTGTGACAGCAGTGCTAACCACTGAGCCAACGTAACACCCTACTGATTAATGTTATTACTGATTAATCCTAAAATTAATGATTTTGTTTATTTTACAGAAGTGAGGGCTATGGAATGTTAATTGCTTGAATGTAATACCATTGCCACACAGTTATTAGGATCAGACTTGTTGAGTGTGATAGAAAGCTGGTTGTACTGAGTTCTGGTAATTGCTCTTGCGTCACTTTATCTCTTTTCAACCAGATTCACTTTAGATTTTAAGGAGGCATTCAACAGAAATTTAACTCTCCACCAACATTTTAAATAAATGTAAACATTTTCTAAACGCTTTGTAGGTCTTGGTTTCATGTTCTTTTCTATTTGCTGTGCCATTGTGTTGGGCCAGCATTTAGTACCTGTCTTCACTTGAGAAGGTGTGCCTGCCTTCTTAAACCACTGTAGTCCACAAGTTACAGGTACAGTCATGTAACTGGAACTCAGCTAGTCATCCCACTCCCAGGTAATGCAATCATAATTATTAAAAATAAACACACAGGCAGTAATATAATCGTGCTTCACAAATATCTAAGTATGAGGAATTGAATCTCTTTCTTGATTTTGAAAACTTTAAATAAAAGTTATTCCTTTCTTTTAAACCTTAAAAAGAAATGTCCGTTTCACCCAGGGATAACTGGTTATAATAAATAAAACAAATTGTGTTTCAAACCAAATTTTTCACACAATTATAGGAAGTGTTGGTATTTCTAGGTCTGAGGCAACTCTTTGCCAGAGCAATCCAAAGCTCTCATTACTCTGCTATCTGCCCATTGCTAGGAGCTTCCTACACGTCAATAATTTATTCAATTCCCTTTTGAAAAATGCAAACCATTTTTCTCTCAACCACTCCTTGTGACAAATCTTTTTGGCAGATTAATGCATGAAAACATTTCTTTAATTTTAATTAAATTTAATTTTAAATTGCTAATTTCTCTTGAGGAAATGTTTATTCTATTAAAATATAGCATCCATTAAACCTCCTCTCAGTTTTCTTCACTTCAACGATAATAAGTCTTGATGAAAGATAAATGTCATAACCAGAGTTTCCCAACTCTGTAATCATTCTCATGAACTGATGTGTTATGAACCCTTTGCATTAATGATGCAGAACCCAGAATTTTATTCATTACTTTAACTCTCGCCTTTTTTGTTTATCCCCATTCATATATAATTGTACAGAGCAAATTAATTCAGTATTGTTGTAGTTGTCAGTTCATAATTTCACAAATTGGTAAACTCAATGACTGCATACCATGTACCATCCTGTGTAAACACCCCAGACCTGCCATCTAAAAGGAGTCAATGAAAAATGGCAATAATGAGGAAACGAGTAATATCAAATCAGTCATGGCAACAAATGATCTGCTCCAAATATGTCTTATACAAAGAAGAGTTCACAACTATCCTTAACAAAATAATAGCTACAATAATACTTCGATAATGCTAAAGAAATGGATTATAAATTAACTGTTAGAGAAAAATTTGAAAATAGAAATGAAAATAGCAGAATAGTGAAAAGGCACAAAACACTCCTGGTTCATCTTTTATCACAAGTAATGATGTTGATTAGTTCTCTATCCTTTCAACTTGTATTTCCTTTTTATTTAAAGAAAACTATAAACTTCTTAACATTTTTTGGACAATAATTCTCATCCAGGTTCAATAGGTCGTCGGATTGAACATAAATATTGGACGGAGAAAGAAATTTTGACTTTGGATTTATCTGTAGTTACCTTCTTTGGTTAAATGGGTACTAATTTACTTGTATAATTTATTTTCTCGCAAGGAAAGAATTTTGTCCTGCAAAATTATAAAATATCCATAAACCTTACAAATGTTCACCAGTTTTCAGTTTGTTGTAACAAATTACACCTGAACAGCATTCATTATTAGACGTTATTTGGCTGCATGACCGATCAAATTTGGGTGTGACAGTGCCAAAGCGTACAGTTTCACACTCACAATTCCTTGTTTACGTGACCTTTATTCCTAGTGTCGGGTTTGGTAAAGCAGAAAGCTGCAACACAAAGGGACTTCAGGCACCTGTACCTGAACCACAGAAAGCTAGAACATAGCTTAACAAACAGGCACCATCCAGAAATATGTGCAACCGTCTCAACCATATGGTTGCATCTTCTACAATTTTTCGCATTCCCTTCTCTACCATAGTTCAACGATGCTCTTGTTGGATATAAATTAGTCCGCAATAGGATCGAATTAATTAGGGAAGGCAATGGAATGTTGGCCCTTATTTCAAGTAAGTTGGAGCATAACATTTGAGAACTCTTACTGCAGCTGTACAAGGTGTTGGTGAGACCACATCTGGAGAAGAGAGCAATTTTGGTCCCCTTATTTAAGGAGAGATGTCATTTCATTGAAGGCTCTTTGGAGGAGGGTCATTAGCATGAAGACCATTACAGAGGGATTGTCCTAGGAGCAAAGATTAAACAGAATGGGATTCTACTCACCAAATGATTCTTAAGGGGCTTGACAGGGTAAATGTTAAGAGGATGTTTCCCTTCATGGGACAATCTAAGATCAGAGGGCATAGTCACAGAATAAAGGGGCACCAATTTAATACTGAGATGAGGAGAACTTTCTTGTCTTGGAATGTTATGTATCTTTGAAACTCCTTGCCAGAGAGAGCTGGGGGGGGTTGGGCAGAGCTTTTGTGCATATTTAAGGCTGAAATAGCTTTTTGGTCAACAGCAAAACCAAGGATTATGGGAAAGGGTAGGAAAGTGAACATAAGGCATGTCAGATCAGCCATGATCATATTGAATGGTGGAGCAGCTTCAAGGGGTCAAGTGGTCGATTCCTCTTCCTATTTCTTATGGTCTTACCTATGATACATCCACCTCACACATGCTCTATGGAGAAGATACCTCTCTTAATCATCCTCCCAGTTTCCTGCTAGAAGTTCCAATCCATCTTTGTTACCTAATGATTAATTTTTAAAAAAAAATAATTTGGGGTACTTCACCCCATTTTCAGCGTTCTATACAATTTGAGGTGTAAAGCATTACTGCTGGTGTTGAAGTTTGTTGAGAGAATCAAATGTGTAAATGTTCAGCAATGTGGCATCTGTGGTAAGTTTCTGCTTTTTAAATGTTTTGTGGTTTTAATACATGGGAGTGAAAACATCTACTAGTTTTGTGCTGCAGTGTCTATCCATTACGTAAAACTCTCAACTGGATTAATGTAAAGCATAACAGAAAGGA
Source organism: Chiloscyllium plagiosum (assembly GCF_037043375.1). Classification (NCBI taxonomy): domain Eukaryota; kingdom Metazoa; phylum Chordata; class Chondrichthyes; order Orectolobiformes; family Hemiscylliidae; genus Chiloscyllium; species Chiloscyllium plagiosum. The sequence goes on from NW_028270151.1 coordinate 70,132,820, forward strand.
GCCACTAAGTCAAATCATGAGCCCTTGAAAGAATCAATGGTTTTTCAATGGCCAAGGTACAGGAATGAAGACTATTCCTGAACAAATAACAAAGGAAAATTATGTTGTTTTGAAGCATCATGCAAGACTCTCAAAAATTGGGGTACAGTGTCAATTTTAAGATGTTTCCTCAAAATTGCCTGTGATCAATATATGTAGCTCTGTTTATTTCTTAGCCTTGGACTGAAAGATTCCATTTTAAATAACCTTGCAGAAAACCTTAATTTATTTAAAAGGAAAGGTTTGTTTATTTTCATATCTTAGTCTTAGAAATTGAAGAAATTACGTGATATATTCACACACAAAAGTAGTTACAGATGATGAAAAAAACCAACACATGGACTTTGCATAGAACTCATTTCTTACTCAGTGCAGGCCTGTTGTTGTGAGGTTGACAGAATTGAAGATTTCGGAATTGCACAAGTGTCTCAGAAGCTGTGATGGCTTCACAGTCGATCTACCAGTGTTTGTTTCCACAGGTAACTTGAAGATTGGGGTTGCCCAATACTTTTGAATTTTCACACTTCAATTTTTCTCTCACCAAAGGAGCCAACAAACAACTTTCTAAAAGAGTAGTTTTGGCTTAACAGTCAACATGAATTCCAGCAAAAAAAAATCCAAAGCAAAATATTGATAATTTAAATGAAGAATTAATTTTAAAAATCATTTAAATATGCTGAACAGCAAAGGCAACTAACAAGACCTTTCTTTTTTTTTATTAATAAGCAGAGCTAAAGAGAGAAAAAAGTGACTAGGCCCTTCATCACTGTGGAAGGGGCGGGGACCAGGACTGAATCAAAGAGTTGGTTTTTAGCAATGATCTTTGTTCACCTCTGGTGGGTCACACCCTGAGTTAGCATCAGTGGAATTTGCATAAAAGCAAGTTGCCTTTCAGCCTGGGTTTCCTCTTCACCCAGCCTGCTTTCTAAAGGCAAGAATTGTGAGGGTGGGTGGGTGTGTGTCCAGCTCAGTCTCACTCACATACCCATTTACTCACACCCATCCATGTGAAGCCTTAGTTCTGGACTTCTGGGAGTAAGTGAAAATTCCCTGAAAGTAAATGGGAGATTACCCATGTTTCTTCACAATGATGTTTACCATCATCCTAAAGAACTCAGAAAATATGAAATCTCTGGGAGTACAACTTTTATTTATTGATGATGAGGACATAGTCTGTTCTATTAAACCAGAATTTATGATCGCTATCTAGTTAGTCCTTACTATTTCCAATCCCATTCCCAATCAAGTACTTTTTCTGTTCCTTTGACTCACTGACAACAATTTTGTTGTGAGTCTGTCTCACTGGACCAATAGATATGGAAGCACCTAACACATTTGAATCAATGAGTGAAGGACACAAAAGGGAACACTTGGGAAACATGACCAAACAAGTGGGGAAAATCTCTTAAAATTTTGAGTCAGCAGAAAGGTGGAAATGATTATAATGGCCATTAAGTCGGAGTGGAAGTGAACTCACTTTCTATTTTTTATGACTGTAGAGAAAATGGATAATTGTTACTGAATTTCATAATTTAAGTTTAACACCCAAGAGTTTGATGACTAAAAATGATTTTAATAAATGACAATACTGTCCTGAAATGGCTGGTGTGATTATCCAACATGTCCAGACAAGACGTTTCTGTGGCCAGCAGAGAAAAAGCAGAATGGTGTGTTGTTTCCCTGGTGCTAGGATCAAGGATGTCTCAGAGAGGGTGCAGAATGTTCTCACGGGGGAGTGGGGCCAGCAGGAGGTCATTGTCCACATTGGAACCAATGACATTGGAAGAGAAAAGGTTGAGACTCTGAAGGGAGATTGCAGAGAGTAAGGCAGAAATTTAAAAAGGAGGTCCTGAAGGATAGTAATATCTGGATTACTCCCAGTGCTACGAGCTAGTGAGGGCAGGAATAGGAGGATAGAGCAGATGAATGCATGGCTGAGGAGCTGGTGTATGGGAGAAGGATTCACATTTTTGGATCATTGTAATCTCTTTTGGGGTAGAAGTGACCTGTACAAGAAGGACGGATTGCACTTAAATTGGAAGGGGACTAAAATACTGGCGGGGAAATTTGCTAGAACTGCTTGGGAGGATTTAAACTAGTAAGGTGAGGGGGGGTGGGGGGTGGGGGGGGGGTGGGGGTGGGTGGGGGTGGGTGGGACCCAGGGAGATAGTGAGGAAAGAAATCGATCTGAGACGGGTACAGTTGAGAACAGAAGCGAGTCAAACAGTCAGGGCAGGCAGGGACAAGGTAGGACTAATAAATTCAACTGCATTTATTTCAATGCAAGGGGCCTAACAGGGAAGGCAGATGAACTCAGGGCATGGTTAGGAACACGGGACTGGGATATCATAGCAATTACAGAAACATGGCTCAGGGATGGGCAGGACTGGCAGCTGAATGTTCCAGGATACAAAAGCTATAGGAATGATAGAAAGAGAGGCAAAAGAGGAAGGGGGAGTGGCATTTTTGACAAGGGATAGCATTACAGCTGTGCTAAGGCAGGATATTCCCAGAAATACATCCAGGGAAGTTATTTGGGTGGAACTGAGAAATAAGAAAGGGATGATCACCTAATTGGGATTGTATTATAGACCCCCCAGTAGTCAGATGGAAATTGAGAAACAAACTTGTAAGGAGATCTCAGCTATCCGTAAGAATAATAGGGTGGTTATAGTAGGAGATTTTAACTTTCCAAACATCGACTGGGACTGCCATAGTGTTAAAGGTTTAGATGGAGAGGAATTTGTTAAGTGCGTACAAGACAATTTTCTGATTCTGTATGTGAATTTTCTGATTCCTACTGGAGAAGGTGCAAAACTTGACCTACTCTTGGGAAATAAGGCAGGGCAGGTGACTGAGGTGTCAGTGGGGGAGCACTTTGGGGCCAGCGACCATAATTCTATTTGTTTTAAAATAGTGATGGAAAAGGATAGACCAGATCTAAAAGTTGAAGTTCTAAATTGGAGAAAGGCCAGTTGATGGTATTAGGCAAGAACTTTCGAAAGCTGATTGGAGGCAGATGTTCGCAGGTAAAGGGACGGCTGGAAAATGGGAAACCTTCAGAAATGAGATAACAAGAATCCAGAGAAAGTATATTCCTGTCAGGGTGAAAGGGAAGGCTGGTAGGTATAGGGAATGCTGGATGACTAAAGAAATTGAGGGTTTGGTTAAGAAAAAGAAGGAAGCATATGTCAGGTACAGACAGGATAGATCAAGTGAATCCTTAGAGTATAAAGAAAGTAGGAGTATACTTAAGAGGGAAATCAAGAGGGTAAAACTGGGACATGAGATAGCTTTGGCAAACAGAATTAAGGAGAATCCAAAGGGGTTTTACAAATATATTAAGGACAAATGGGTAACTAGGGAGAGAATAGGGCCCCTCAAAGATCAGCAAGGCAGCCTTTGTGTGGAGCCACAGAAAATGGGGAGATACTAAATGAATATTTTGCATCAGTATTTACTGTGGAAAAGAATATGGAAGATATAGACTGTAGGGAAATAGATGGTGACATCTAACAAAATGTCCAGATTACAGAGGAGGAAGTGCTGGATGTCTTGAAACGATTAAAGGTAGATAAATCCCCAGGACCTGATCAGGTGTACCCAAGAACTCTGTGGGAAGCTAGAGAAGTGATTACTGGGCCTCTTGCTGAGATATTTGTATCATCAATAGTTGCAGGTGAGATGCCGGAAGACTGGAGGTTAGCAAACGTGGTGCCACTGTTTAAGAAGGGCGGTAAGGACAAGCCAGGGAACTATAGACCAGTCAGCCTGACCTCGGTGGTGGGCAAGTTGTTGGACGGAATCCTGACGGACAGGATGTACATGTATTTGGAAAGGCAAGGACTGATTTGGGATAGTCAACATGGCTTTGTGCATGGGAAATCATGTCTCACAAACTTGATTGAGTTTTTTGATGAAGTAACAAAGAAGATTGGTTAGGGCTGAGCAGTAGATGTGATCTATATGGACTTCAGTAAGGTGTTCGACAAGGTTCCCCATGGGAGACTGATTAGCAAGATTAGATCTCATGGAATACAGGGAGAACTAGCCATTTGGATACAGAACTGGCTCAAAGGTAGAAGACAGAGGGTGGTGGTGGAGGGTTGTTTTTCAGACTGGAGGCCTGTGACCAGTGGAGTGCCACAAGGATCGGTACTGGGCCCTCTACTTTTTGTCATTTATATAAATGATTTGGATGCGAGCATAAGAGGTACAGTTAGTAAGTTTGCAGATGACACCAAAATTGGAGGTGTAGAGGACAGCGAAGAGGGTTACCTCAGATTACAACAGGATCTGGACCAAATTGGCCAATGGGCTGAGAAGTGGCAGATGGAGTTTAATTTCCGATAAATGCGAGGTGCTGCATTTTGGGAAAGCAAATCTTAGCAGGACTTATACAGTTAATGGTAAGGTCCTAGGGAGTGTTGCTGAACAAAGAGACTTTGGGGTGTAGGTTCATAGCTCCTTGAATGTGGAGTCGCAGGTAGATAGGACAGTGAAGAAGGCGTTTGGTATGCTTTCCTTTATTGGTCAGAGTATTGAGTACAGGGGTTGGGAGGTCATGTTGCGGCTGTACAGGACATTGGTTAGGCGACTGTTGGAATATTGCGTGCAATTCTGGTCTCCTTCCTATCGGAAAGATGTTGTGAAACTTGAAAGGATTCAGAAAAGATTTACAAGGATGTTGCCAGGGTTGGAGGATCTGAGTTACAGGGAGAGGCTGAACAGGCTGGAGCTGTTTTCCCTGGAGCGTCGAAGGCTGAGGGGTGACCTTATAGAGGTTTACAAAATTGTGAGGGGCTTGGATAGGATAAATAGGCAAAGTCTTTTCCCTGGGGTCGGGGAGTCCACAACTAGAGGAATTAGGTTTAGGGTGAGAGGGGAAAGATATAAAAGAGACGTAAGGGGCAACTTTTTCACGCAGAGGGTGGTACGTGTATGGAATGAGCTGCCAGAGGAAGTGGTGGAGGCTGGTACAATTGCAACATTTAAGAGGCATTTGGATGGGTATATGAATAGGAAGGGTTTGGAGGGATATGGGCCGGGTGCTGGCAGGTGGGACTAGATTGCGTTGGGATATCTGGTCGGGATGGACCGGTTGGACCGAAGGGTCTGTTTCCATGCTGTACACCTCTATGATTGTATGACTCTATAACCCAAATGGAATATTCAAAACCAACTATGTTGGAATTCCCCTTTCAATCAAGAGGCTCTGAAACTCAGTGAGACAAAAGGAGTTGGCATCTCTTGATTTACCCACAAGTACATGATAATTTTTTACACACTGGGGATGAAAGTCGTGCCTACCAGCAACCAATTTGGAAAAACAATGAGCAGATGAGCAGATTTAGGAACATATAAAGCACACTTCTATCAACAGCTGCTTCTGAGCAGCAGAGACATGGAAAAGTAGATTTGTAAACTGGAAGACACTCATTCTGCCTGTCTCTCTGTCAACCTCAAATACCCAGTGAAAAAGCTACTTGGAACAACCTTTTATTTCAAAATATACTTAAGTCACAAAAAAAACTTAGCCACAAATGCATTTCAGTTCTGTGCAGTAGCGTCTCAAAGAAACAACTTTGGAGTTTGACTCTGTCCAAACAAACCAAAGGCATCTCTTACTTGACCCAAACTATATTTCCATGGATTTGAGGTACAAGGAGGGTCCAATAACTGAATGGGCCCCCATTTAACAACCAGTCACTGAGAACTCAACATTTATAAATTTGGAACAAGAAAACATTGAAACAGCTGTGACTCACATTTAAAATCTAACATCTCAAAGTGCAACTGTTTTCATCTTCCTGTCTGTGGACATCTCCAGCTCTGACTTTTTAATGTCTTTGTCTGTGATTCATATCATGACTTCCATTTTCTTTTCATTTTTGGGGCGGCAGATAATAAAATCCCCTTTTTATCACTCAAGAAAATCATGCAATTAATTGGCTGCTTCACTCTACACTAATTCGTGTAAAACTGTCTGCCAAAAAAAGGCAGGGATATTACGATAGGCTGGGAAGCAGTTAAACTTAGAGGAGCCTCCTCACTTGGTTGTAACACATTCTATATTTCACAACTCTTTCTTCTTTTTCTCTTCCAATATGTCCCATATTTAAAATGCAAATTTGTAACGATAACTCCAAGATACATCCATATTGATGATTTGTTTGTAACAGCCTGCCTGAAAACATTTAGCACAAGACATGGTTCTTTTTCTGCCTTCCATTTTACGCACATTTGGTACCTGTTCCAATATGCATTATTTTATATTCAAGTACTCAAACATGTGCTTCTGACACCCAATGCACCCCAATATTATAACAAGAGTCACTAGAATCAGATTTTTCTACAAATTTAATAACTTGCAGAATCATATAATCCCCACAGTGTGGAAGCAGGCCGTTCAGCCCATAGAGTCTACACCAATCCTCTGAAGAGCATCCCAACCAGACCCACCCCAACCCTGTAACCTTGCATTTCCGATGGCTAATCCAACTAGCCTGCACATCCCTCGACACTGTGGGCAATTTCGCATGTCCAATCCACCCAACATGCACATCTTTGGACTGTGGGAGGAAACTGGAGCACCCGGAGGAAACCCACACAGACGCTGGGGAGAACACGTAAACGCCACAAAGACAGTCAACCGAACACGGGTCCCTGACACCGTGGGGCAGCAGTACTAACCACTGAGCCACCGCATGGAACAAAGTTATGGAACATGACTTTGAAAAATCCCTGAATGGTCTCTTTGCAGATCAAGATATGGGATGAAACAATTATAAAAACTGAATGAAATGAAAAAAAAAATCATGGGCCGGGGCAAAACGGCTCAGTGCAGCATGAGGTCCAGACATTTGACAACTGTGGCTAACATCAAGAGTTTGTTCCGGGTAATAATTGTGTCATAACTGAATAATTTAGCAGAGATTATGACCACTAATCAATAGATATTTATTCATATTTTTCCCATTGTTCCACTTACCTGTTGTTGTACAATAGGGACACTGTCTACATCTAATACAACCACATGAAGTAGCTGTCAGAGAACAAGTCCTGTTCCCTGTACATCCTCAAGGTGGAGGTTTGTGTGGTGTAACCTTTCATTCTAAAGCCCTATCTACCATGATTACAGTGTGGACATTTAACAATGCAAATAAACCAAGGACGATACACTCACTGAATGGTAACACGATGCTTTGGAACACGAACAGTTCCAATAATAAGCACTCATCACCCAGTTGACGTTTATTAAAACATTTTTGTAATTTTAATGCATTTAAATCAATCAATTCACTTAAAAATAAGATGACAAAAATTACAGATGGTGGCAATTTAAAGCAAACATATTTTGTTAAGAATGGATTTTGTGCACACTCTGTTTTAGAACCAATATCCCATTCTATTGTGAAAATGATGGGTAATTGTACATCTCCAATTGTTGCTGTGAGTTGCTCAGCAACTAACAGAACAGATGTCACATTTCATTGGAGAAAAGAATCCTTATTTAGAGCCATTGATGGTGCGTTGAACGGGACAGATCTGGCGTTAGCCCTTGGCAATGGAGAAGGACATCATGTATACAGGTACATAGCAAAGAACCTCCAGTGCAACTAGTGATGGAGTGAAACCCGAGCTGAGTATGAAGAGTGAGAGACTGGAAAAAGAATCCTACAATTCTCCCATTTATTTTCATAGAGATGCAAATCTTGCAAATCTTTAAATATTATGAAATTAAGTACAGAAAGTGCAGGTCTGTCAGCAACTGCAGAGAGAAATAGAGTTAATGTTTCAAGTCTGGTAACCTTTGTCTGAACTGCAAGTGGCTGGAAGAAGGTGCTATTTATATTATTATTGGCAGGGGGCGAGGAGGTGGGTGATGGAGTGCATAGACAATAGGTGCAGGAGTAGGCCATCGGCCCTTTGAGCCAGCACCACCATGGCAACATGTAGAATACATGGCAACAGTGTCGTCAAGGAGAGAAAAAATGGAGAGCAAAGAAAGGGATTTCTGAAAATAAGACAGGAGAGAGATGAATATTGGCTGGGGACTAGACAAGGCGAGAAAGAATTGAGTCATGGTAGGAATAAATAAGTTTCATGGGGCAAGAGCAGGCTTAAACAATGGGTCTGACGGGACAGTCCAGTTTGTGGATTTTGGGAAGAAGGTTAAAGTGTGCTATATGGGGTTGGGTATTATAAGGTGGGAAGCTGTTGTCAGGAAATCCTCAGATGAGGCATGTTGAGTGATTATTGTGGAAACAATAGCTTGCTGCTCAAGAGTGGGATAATGGTCCAAGGGGAGATAGGAGGAAGTGTCTGAGAGCTGTCACTCATCCTTCACAATGTAAAGGTCAGTGTGTCAGACAACAATAGCACCACCCTTGTAGGCAGGTTGATTAGAAAGTTAGGGTTTGAGCTAAGAGCATGGAGACCAATTAAGTTTAACAATTTCAAAATGTGAACACCCTCCTCTATTTTCATTACTCATGCCCACACCCCTAGGTCCTGTTTTGTATGGATTGCTCCAGCACAGCCAATCCATTTTCCATGATTCACCTGTCTTGTTAGCACTCTAGCGCTGAAAATGTGTTGCTGGAAAAGCGTGGCAGGTCAAGCAGCATCCAAGGAGCAGGAGAATCGACGTTTCGGGCATGAGCCCTTCCTGAAGAAAGGCTCATGCCCGAAACATTCTTCAGGAAGGGCTCATGCCCGAAACGTCAATTCTCCTGCTCCTTGGATGCTGCCTAACCTGCTGCGCTTTTCCAGCAACACATTTTCAGCTCTGATCTCCAGCATCTGCAGTCCTCACTTTCTCCTTGTTAGCACTCTACCCAGCATTTATCTCCTGGTTAATCAACAGCAATCTTTTTGTTTGCCACTCCTTTCTCTCCATCTCTCAACAGCTGCAGCTGCAGTTCTGATGAAGTGGCGCTCTCTAAGATTTTTTTAGAATTCCTAGAGTGTGGAAACAGGCCCTTCAGCCCAACAAGTCCACACCGACCCTCCAAAGAGCAACCCACCCAGTCCCATTCCCCTACCCTATTATCCTATATTTACACCTGCACCTAATGCACCTAACCTACACATCCCTGAACACTATGGGCAATTTAGCCTGGCCAATTCACCCTAACCTGCATATCTTTGGATTGTGGGAGGAAACTGGAGCACCTGGAGGAAACACAGGCAGACATGTGGAGAATATGCAAACTCCACACAGACGGTCACCCAAGGCTGGAATTGAACCTGGGTCCCTGGCACTGTGAGGCAGTAGTACTAACCACTGAGCCACTGCGCAACCCCATTGATGATGCCAAACATGCTGAGTTTCTCCAGTACTTTTTTTTGTTTCAGTTTTCCAGCATCCATATTTGTTTTTTTAAAGGGCTAAAGTTATTCTATTGTATCATCGTGCCTATCTCTAACATTTCTCTAAACATTAAAACTTATTAAATACCTTCAACTGCACGCATACTTATGCTTCTCCAATCTACCTATTGCTGTAATATTTGATATTCAGTCACAAAAAAACCTTATCTCTGCTGGACATGTTTGTGTTCCATAGCAGTACATAATAGTTTTCAAAAAAATAAATGGCCATCTGCTCCATTTCTTCTCAAACAATAGAACGTTCTGCCCCATTGGCTAAGATTGAATTGCATAATTTGTGAATGAGGTATAAGCTAATTTAAAAATCTTTATCATTGACTTAATTTGTCCACTCAGTTCTTTTCCCCAAATGAACTACATATGTGTATAATCTTAGATCATGATGACCATTTGCTGCAAATTACCAAGTGTAAAGTGAACTTAACAATGAAACCCTGACTTCAATCTAGGAACACAAGATCATCAGAGTTTAAACTGGGGGACCCAACCTGAAACCACTGTTTTCACTGAGTTTGGCCAAAGTACTGTTAGTGTAATTACATTTTTGAGACCTCTTGGAAAGGGGTAAGTTAGTGATGGCTCCCAACCCCTACTATTTGCCACTGCCTCCTGCAGTCTTTTCATGCTTCAATCCTCACCAAACACCAAAGGTTTACCAGTATAAATTATATTGCTTTTGTCTTTGTAGGTAGAGTAACCCAGGAAGATAGTGAATAACCAATTGCCTTCTAAAGTAGACATAGAGAACCAGTCTGATCTTGGTCTGAAATCAAGCATCCAGAGAGTGTTTTAAAATTAAATTAAATCTCCCCATAATATTTTCTCTTCACAGTTTTACATTCTGAATCCTCAAGGGCAGTAGTGCATGGAATTTAAATTTAGACCCACAAATCTTCAAAGCAATTTGCATTTGTTTGAGTCATCACAGCAACCGTATAACTCTGATGAAGAGTCATTTAAAGCTTGCTCTCACGCCATGGATGCTGTTTGACCCCATTGTGATGTCCAGCATTTTTTTTCATTTTCAGTATAGATTTCAGCATCTGCAATAATTTACTCCAATAACATAACTCAAACTAGATTAGTCTGAGGGAAGCTACAGCCAACATATAGGATAGTGTCAACTTCTGGATCAAATTTTCATACAGGATATTTGAAAATCCAAATGCCTGGTATTGAATTTAGACGGTGGGTAAGCTACCAAATCTACATTTGGCAAGGTGGTATTAGTAAGATCCTATACAGCTATTAGGTTACATTTTTCATTAAGTATGATGTGAAGGTGCAAGTGTTGGATGGGTGTGCACCAAGTTGAAAATCACACAATACCAGGTGACAGTCCAACAGGGTTTACTTGGATGTACTAGCTTTCAGACTGCTACTCCTTCGTCAGGTAGCCAGTCCTAGCTATCTGATGAAAAAGTAGCGCTCTGAAAGCTTGTACTTCCAAATCAACCTGTCGGACTATTACCTGGTCTTGTGTAATTTTTAACTTCATTAAGTATAGTAGTCTGTACCAGACTCAATTCTACAACTCCCAACATTTCTAAGTTTATGAAAGCCCAGGGATTTAATGTGCCTAAGTGAGACAAGTAAAAGTAACAAAGTACAACCATGCTAAATTGGCACACAACACAAGTTTGAACGTAATTAGAGTGTTGTGTGGCGATGAGGGCCCACAATTGTAGATAGGACAATTCACAATATAGCTTCAACAGGATGACATCAGAAATTGGAAACTACAGTATGGAGTGTGGTGCTGGAAAAGCACAGCAAGTCAGGCAGCATTCACAGAGCAGGAGAATCAACATTTCAGGCATAAACCCTTTATTAGGAATGTACAGGAAACTATAGTATGGAGATTCAGTGACTATTCCCACTGGAATAGACAGGACTGAGAGAAGATTTCATAGTGGTTTTACAAATGCTTTATTATTTGGACAAAATGAATAATGAGAATGTATTCCTTCCAAATGCTGAGTGAATGACCAAGGTCTGTTTAATTTTGAATTACCATTAAGAGGGTCAGGAGAGAGAGATTGGGAGAAAATTGTTGCATGCAGTTCTTCGTGACAGAAAGTTGTTGAGGTGAAGAAGATTTCACTTTTAAAGGAAAATTGAACAAATATTTGAAGTTAAAAAAAATATACCTGGCTTCTGGCCAGGTATATGAGCATAGAGTTAGCTTTGGATCATTATAGTCAAGTGCCAGCAAAGAGCCAATGGATCAAATTGCCTTATTGGTGCAGTAAGTATTTATGGTTAAGAAATACATAACTTTTATTTTTTTTGGAATGATATAATCCCCAATGTCCGTTCTACTGTTGATATTCTGACATCGTCGTTAGCTGACTCAATTGTTCCAAAGTGCTTTTTATTTAAACTATTGCAGCCAACTCAGTCATTTTCTCTTCTGTCATCTGCATTCTTAAGTATACAATAGCAGAGCCTGTGGCAAACCAAAGTCTAAACCCACATTATGAAATGTGAGTTCATAATCCATCATCAAGTTAAGACCAGCTAGATCCAGCAGCGCTGATTGTGGTCATTTGCACATTATGCAGAAGGCCTTGGACAGGAATGAGGACTCTGGATTTTAAATGATACCATATTGTACATGAAGGTCACACACCCTAAGGAGCTATGTTAAAAACATAATACTGCTTTCAGGTGATCAAGTGGCCTTATTAAAAAGGCAGCGAGCCATTGAAAGTCAAGCATTTTTGTGGTCAAACCTTCTTGTGGCTGCGAACATGAATTTGTAAGTCTAGCTACTGCAGTAGAATGGTAAAGTGTATACAAGGGCTGCCCCAACAGGTCAAGTGAACCAATTTTTTTTGAAACAGGTATTTTATTTTCAGCGGATTCACTGTCTATCAGTTTCTGCCAAGTTGCAGCATCCTTCGAGTGATTTATCTAACTTCAAGGCGCCCATGGAAAACATCCTTGTGGTCAGGTTTGATCTTCCCAGCGACTAAGAGGCTGCCCATGCACACTGCAAAGAGCCCTGAGAAAGTTTGAAGACTCCATTCCCTTAAATGGAATAGGTCAGCACTCTGATGGCGTATTGGATTTACTAACAATGGCAAAGCATGTGCCAGGGGTAGGGGCAACTTTGTGCCTCACAAAAACAATGAAGCATGGGTGTAATTATATCGAGGGGACGCTGATAATGATGCTGCACTATCCTACATTACGGTCTCCAAAATAATGGGAAGGTTCAGTTGTACAATTGGATGAAGAGTCTACCAGTGCCCAGGGTGCCCAAGGAAGGAAATGTTGCCAAGCTGTCCCAATGGGTCCACTCTATCTCTCGCAGCACCAGTTTCCATTTCCAAAACTGAAATTGTTGGCATCCAGTGTTAGTGTCAGCTGCTTTCAGGTGGCATGCGAGATATTTTCACCAGATTTGCTGCTACGGTTTGATGACCTCAAATTCCTGAGGGAAGATCGGAGTCTGAAAAATAGTGGCATTCTCTTCTCTACCACATCCAGAGGTTTTATATGGCTGCTTCTATCAGCTGGCCCTGTACCTAGTGAAAATTAGTGGAAGTGATTTCAGAGATACGGAGCTGGGTTTAGTGTATCTGAGGCAGGTCCCACCAGCCAGGCTGGAGAACCAACAGCAGGGCACCCATATTGCTTCAGTAACTGTGGCCCAACCAGATTTCCAGCACTTTAATGTCCAATGTTGACCTTGCCTGAAATTTAATAGAAATGCTCATTTCCCACCCAAACCCCCACCCTGAGAATTACTGTCCAATCAGAGACCATCTGCTCAAAATTTCCTGTGGCAGTGGCAGCTCCCAGTAGTGCACCCACCACAGGCCTGAGATCCTCAACAATCTCAGGCCACAGCTGATGTTGGACAGAATGGGGAGAGGGTTGGCTGTCAGTGGGCACCCTCTGCCATTGCCAGGTCCCTCAATAGAACATGAGGAGCCTTTAAAAGAGGAACCCCGCCACCTATCTGTGGGAACCCAATGACAAAACCAGCAGGGTTTGCTGGGATAGCACTCGGAAGGCCTGAGACATCCGTGTGCATTCAGGAGAATCCAAGAGCCACCACAAAATCCTGGTGGGTTCAGGGATAATGACCTTTAAGTGGCTCATTAATTAACCTAATTACTCAGAGGGCGGGGTGCATGCGTTAGGCCATTTTCACACACCTGCACACACGCAACATGGGTGCTGGGGAAAAATAAGCACTACCGCAGTTAGGCAGTAGTGAGGGGGTTTCTAAAAAAAAACATTTTCATTGCTGATTTAATGGAGGAATAGAATACAGATTCTTTCCCCCATTTAACCTGTTCTCACAGCCTCCATTAAATCCAGCCCTTGCAGTCAAGTCAGATGACAGTCAGTTAACCAAGACAGGCACCGTTCTTTACTTAGTAGTTGTACGTTCCTTGATAGCAGCAAGAGGTTATCTGGCTGGAGTACTGGATTAGTGGTGCTGGAAAAGCACAGCAGTTCAGGCAGTATCCGAGGAGCAGTAAAATCGATGTTTTGGGCAAAAGCCCTTCATCAGGAATTCAGGCAGAGTGCCTAAAAGGTTGGAGAGAGTACTCAACTCCAAGCTGGAAGAAGTCATTGTGCACAGCCTTGCTTCTCAGCAGCCTCTGCTCCATCTCCTGTCTTGCTGCTGACCCAAAGGCATGGCAACTGCTACTCCCGTGGACATTGCAGCCATTGCATGGGCGGGTCACCCCAAACAAATCCTGGGACTCCGTATTCGCATGTACGCAGCAATCACTCAAGCTATTCTGCTTTACATTAAGTAGTTGATTGTTTGACCTTTTAAACAACATTAATGCTAGGCTCCTCTTGCAGCTGACTGCATGCTTTCTGGTGAGTGACCAGCACATCCATTGATTGGATCTGTATTATAACAAAGCATTGATTCAGGGGCTTCACGTGCATGGAGGGAGGCCCACATGAGCTCCTGTCCCAGTGTGTGGTGCTAAGTGGGTGGCATTGGATGTGTCTGAAATAGTAGTGTGTCGCACTGGAGGGCCTTTGGCCAAGTGCCAACATTGAGGGTGTGGGCACAGATCCAAATCTTGTGGCAAATAAGAGGTCTCATTTTACATTTAAAGCATTGATCAAATTTATTCAACAAAATTTGAACAAGTAAGAAACTGTACAGCATATACACAGCTGTAAAGTATACACACTCACAAGAGAAAAGTCTTTCATCCCAGAAGAAACACAATATAAGATATAAACGACAAACTTTCTTACGCAAGTCACTTCTGTGTTTCTTGGTCACTTACATCTAATACCATAAGAGGGAGCTCTATTAACCAGCCCTTAACCTTTTGTAGCTTTTGGATGAACTCTTAGATTCAAGCAGTTTATGAGTTGTCTCCAAAGATAGATACTGGGACTTCCTGCATTTGCATAACTGTTGACCATAAAATACAGGTTGTCACACACAAACAAGTCACACAGTCCATCTTTATTTAAAAGATACTTCAATTCTCCCTCAGGGTAAATAACTGACATTCTCAATTTATAGAGTAATAAGAGGAAGGCACTGTACCTATCTGGTACTTTTTAAATCTTCAGAGTATCCAAGAACATTTAATCGCCAATTAGTTAATTTTAAAGAATAGTTACTATAATTATTAGACAAACAAGTCGGCTGATTTAGCCAAAGTTACTTGCCTGAAGAGTAGAAGTAAAGTCACCATTGTCTTAGAGAGCTGCTCTCTTATTAGTAATGGTGGTGGTTTAACCTGAGGGTCACTGCACCTCAGGCAAGGAATAAGGCTGAGAAGGTGGGATCTTCCTGGTAACCCTGGTACAGGAATTCAACCCATACTGTTGGAATCACTCTACATCTCAAAGCAGCAGTCCAGCCAACCAAGCTAACAGCCACTGAGGTAAACAACCATGGAATATGTTTTGGGTGGTATTGGTTGAGGAATAAACATTGGTGTGGACACTGAGAAACTCCAAAATTGTAAACATAATAGAGACTTTAAAAAAAACACCAACTGGTCATGACCATTCAATCCAAACATAGTTCAGCCCATATATACGGTCAACACACTCGAACCACATCATGCACCTTTCGTGGAAAATCAAACCAAAGTAAAGAATGTAAATTAGACCAATTTAGGTACAAATCTGCAAACTTTGTCTCCAACCCTAAATGAAAACTCCAAATGCTCACATTAATGATCAACTGTGGCTCTAACTACAGCCTATAATTTGAGATGTCCCTGATGTTCAGAAAAAATGTTTATAATGCCCTATTAAGAGAGCCAATACTTGCCATGTGTTACTAACAAATTGATACTAACAAAGTATCAATAGCTCTCTGAAATACCAGTTTTATACTCTTGTCTTATATAACTCCTTTCTCATCCAACTCATTACCTATTCACCCCGGATGCCCTAAGAGATGCCACTGGCCGAAGGGTGAACTATGTGGTGTGAAACCATCCAGTGAATGTAGCCATTGCATTTCTACATTAAATCAATAATCTGCTGCACGTTGTTCCATATGGTTGCCAGCACACGTACGTATGTTTAGAATTCACAAGCATGCATTTTGTTTTCACCAGCTCTTCTTTCAAAGGGCAATAGATAGCAACAGCAACATGTGGGTGATCTGGAACCTCATGGCCTGGTGCTTTATTATGCCTCCAGAAGGAAAAGGGGGAGAAAACAATGGAATTGGATGCAGGGGAGAAATTGTCATTTTCAACAGAGGTGCCATGGCACAGTTTGTCAATGATGGAAATGTGTTGCTGGAGAAGCGCAGCAGGTCAGGCAGCATCTAGGGAACAGGAGAATCGACGTTTCGGGCATTAGCCCTTCTTCAGGAATGAGGAACGTTTGTCCAGCAGGCTAAGATAAAAGATAGGGAGGAGGGACTTGGGGGAGGGGCGTCGGAAATGTGATAGGTGGAAAAAGGTCAAGGTGAGGGTGATAGGACAGATTGGGGTGGGGGCGGAGAGGTCGGGAAGAAGATTGCAGGTTAGGGAGGCGGTGCTGAATTTGATGGATTTGACTGAGACAGGCTGGGGGGAGGGGAAATAAGGAAACTGGTGAAATCCGAGTTCATCCCTTGTGGTTGGAGGGTTCCTAGCAGGAAGATGAGGCGTTCTTCCTCCAACCGTCGTTTCGCTGTGGTCTGACGATGGAGGAGTCCAAAGACCTGCATATCCTTGGTGGAGTGGGAGGGGGAATTGAAATGTTGAGCTACAGGGTGGTTGGGTTGGTTGGTCCGGGTGTCCCAGAGGTGTTCTCTGAAACGCTCCGCAAGTAGGCGGCCTGTCTCCCCAATATAGAGGAGGCCACATCGGGTACAGAGGATGCAATAGATGATATGTGTGGAGGTACAGGTGAATCTGTGGCGGATATGGAAGTTTCCTTTGGGGCCTTGGAGGGAGGTGAGAGGGGAGGTGTGGGCGCAAGTCTTGCACCTCCTGCGGTTGCAGGAGAAGGTGCCGGGAGTGGAGGTTGGGTTGGTGGGGGGTGTGGATCTGACGAGGGAGTCACGGAGGGAGTGGTCTTTACGGAATGCTGATAGGGGAGGGGAGGGAAATATATCCTTGGTGGTGGGGTCCGTTTGGAGGTGGCGGAAATGACGGCGGATGATGCGCTGTACATGGAGGTTAGTGGGGTGGTAGGTGAGGACCAGTGGGGTTCTGTCCTGGTGGCGGTTGGAGGGGCGGGGTTCAAGGGCGGAGGATCGGGAAGTGGTAGAGATGCGGTGGAGGGCATCGTCGATCACGTCGGGGGGGAAATTGCGGTCCTTGAAGAAGGAGGCCACCTGGGATGTGCGTTTTTGGAACTGGTCCTCCTGGGAGCAGATGCGGCGGAGTCGAAGGAATTGGGAGAATGGGATGGCGTTTTTGCAGGGGGCAGGATGGGAGGAGGTGTAGTCTAGGTAGCTGTGGGAGTCGGTCGGTTTGTAGTAGATGTCCGTGTTGATTCGGTCGCCTGAGATGGAAATAGAAAGGTCGAGGAAGGGGAGGGAGGAATCTGAGACTGTCCAGGTGAATTTGAGATCGGGGTGGAAGGTGTTGGTGAAGTGGATGAACTGTTCAACCTCCTCGTGGGAGCACGAGGCGGCGCCGATACAGTCATCGATGTAGCGGAGGAAAAGGTGGGGGGTGGGGCCAGTGTAGTTGCGGAAGATGGATTGTTCCACATATCCTACGAAGAGGCAGGCATAGCTGGGGCCCATGCGGGTGCCCATGGCTACTCCTTTCGTTTGGAGGAAGTGGGAGGATTGGAAAGAGAAGTTGTTCAGGGTGAGGACCAGTTCAGTCAGTCGAAGGAGGGTGTCTGTGGAAGGGTACTGGTCGGTACGGCGGGAAAGAAAGAAGCGGAGGGCTTTGAGTCCTTCGTGATGGGGGATGGAGGTGTACAGGGACTGGATGTCCATGGTGAAAATAAGGAGTTGGGGACCGGGGAAGCGAAAATCATGGAGCAGGTGGAGGGCGTGAGTGGTGTCCCGAACGTAGGTGGGGAGTTCTTGGACTAAGGGGGACAGGACGGTGTCAAGGTAGGCGGAGATGAGTTCGGTGGGGCAGGAGCAGGCGGAGACAATGGGTCGGCCGGGGCAGTCAGGTTTGTGGATTTTGGGCAGGAGGTAGAAGCAGGAGGTGCGGGGTTGTGGGACTCATCTCCGCCTACCTTGACACCGTCCTGTCCCCCTTAGTCCAAGAACTCCCCACCTACGTTCGGGACACCACCCACGCCCACCACCTGCTCCATGATTTTCGCTTCCCCGGTCCCCAACGCCTTATTTTCACCATGGACATCCAGTCCCTGTACACCTCCATCCCCCATCACGAAGGACTCAAAGCCCTCCGCTTCTTCCATTCCCGCCGTACCGACCAGTACCCTTCCACTGACACCCTCCTTCGACTGACTGAACTGGTCCTCACCCTGAACAACTTCTCTTTCCAATCCTCCCACTTCCTCCAAACGAAAGGAGTAGCCATGGGCACCCGCATGGGCCCCAGCTATGCCTGCCTCTTCGTAGGATATGTGGAACAATCCATCTTCCGCAACTACACTGGCCCCACCCCCCACCTTTTCCTCCGCTACATCGATGACTGTATCGGCGCCGCCTCGTTCTCCCACGAGGAGGTGGAACAGTTCATCCACTTCACCAACACCTTCCACCCCGACCTCAAATTCACCTGGACAGTCTCAGATTCCTCCCTCCCCTTCCTCAACCTTTCTATTTCCATCTCAGGCGACCGAATCAACACGGACATCTACTACAAACCGACCGACTCCCACAGCTACCTGGACTACACCTCCTCCCATCCTGCCTCTTGCAAAAACGCCATCCCATTCTCCCAATTCCTTCGACTCCGCCGCATCTGCTCCCAGGAGGACCAGTTCCAAAAACGCACATCCCAGATGGCCTCCTTCTTCAAGGACCGCAATTTCCCCCCCGACGTGATCGACGATGCCCTCCACCGCATCTCTTCCACTTCCCGATCCTCCGCCCTTGAACCCCGCCCCTCCAACCGCCACCAGGACAGAACCCCACTGGTCCTCACCTACCACCCCATCAATCTCCATGTACAGCGCATCATCCGCCGTCATTTCCGCCACCTCCAAACGGACCCCACCACCAAGGATATATTTCCCTCCCCTCCCCTATCAGCATTCCGTAAAGACCACTCCCTCCGTGACTCCCTCGTCAGATCCACACCTCCCACCAACCCAACCTCCACTCCCGACACCTTCTCCTGCAACCGCAGGAGGTGCAAGACTTGCGCCCACACCTCCCCTCTCACCTCCCTCCAAGGCCCCAAAGGAAACTTCCATATCCGCCACAGATTCACCTGTACCTCCACACATATCATCTATTGCATCCTCTGTACCCGATGTGGCCTCCTCTATATTGGGGAGACAGGCCGCCTACTTGCGGAGCGTTTCAGAGAACACCTCTGGGACACCCGGACCAACCAACCCAACCACCCTGTAGCTCAACATTTCAATTCCCCCTCCCACTCCACCAAGGATATGCAGGTCTTTGGACTCCTCCATCGTCAGACCACAGCGAAACGACGGTTGGAGGAAGAACGCCTCATCTTCCGGCTAGGAACCCTCCAACCACAAGGGATGAACTCGGATTTCACCAGTTTCCTCATTTCCCCTCCCCCCAGCCTGTCTCAGTCAAATCCATCTAATTCAGCACCGCCTCCCTAACCTGCAATCTTCTTCCCGACCTCTCCGCCCCCACCCCAATCTGTCCTATCACCCTCACCTTGACGTTTTTCCACCTATCACATTTCTGATGCCCCTCCCCCAAGTCCCTCCTCCCTATCTTTTATCTTAGCCTGCTGGACAAACTTTCCTCATTCCTGAAGAAGGGCTAATGCCCGAAACGTCAATTCTCCTGTTCCCTAGATGCTGCCTGACCTGCTGCGCTTCTCCAGCAACACATTTCCATCTCTGATCTCCAGCATCTGCAGACCTCATTTTCTCTTCACAGTTTGTCAATGAGTATGACAGGGCATAATGGAAGCATGATAATACAAAATCAGCTCCATTGATTTGGGTACTGCATTGGTATGAACATTATCTGCATCCCAAATAATTGGCTTCCTCAGCACAGCCTCTTCTCATAACTTAAAGATGGCACCCAAATTCTCAACACACAGTTCTCAAAGAGAACTGAGAAAACTTTTTTTTAGTCATTCACAGGATGTAGATGCTGGCTGGGCCAATGTTTATTGTCTGTCTTTAGTAATGGATCCATCTTCTTGAATCATTGTTGTCTCTGAGGGGTGGGTGCTCTTGGGAATGGCAGTTCCAGGACTTTGCCCCAGTAACACTGAAGGATAAGCCATACAGTTGCGGTGTGACTTCTAGGGGAGCTTATCGGTGATGATGCTTCTATGCATCAGCTGCTCTAGGTGGTAGAAGACTAGAGATTGTTGAAGATTCCAAGCCATGGTTGATGCTGGATAGAATGGTGGTCATAAGTGGGACTGGTTTTCAGTGAGCACTCCCTCCTGATCACCTTAATCACGTGTCATTGAAAGAGGGCATCTCAACAACCTCTCAGCACTCAATGACAAACCCCACAAGGCTTGTTAGATAGCATTCAAGAGGCTTGGGAATTCCACATGGGAGAACCTGTGTGCTATCCCAGTGGGCTTGCGGATAATGACCTTTAAATGGCTCAATAATGAACCTGATCAGATAATGGGCAGATTGCCTCCATCAGCCCATTCTCAACACTAATTTAATGGGGTAAGTTTTGCCGTCAATGGGAGTTTGGAAGCTGGTCTTAAAGGAACCTTGGTGACAACTTTGAAGGGTCTTTGAAAAGAAAGCTAATTCACATTACAGAATCTTGTCACAAATTGTGTTGCTGCAACCCATCCAATAAGTCACAAGCTCAGTTGGAAACTGACCACTTAACTTCTGCTTCCCTGATAGATGACAAACAGGGAAGGAGAAAGCAGAACCTTAGATGGAGAACCAGCCTCCTCAAGGTATTTCCTGTAGAATTTTGACGGTCCCCATATAGTGTCATGGCCTGACTTGAGCAACCTCCTGGAAATTCATGATAGGAAATTCAAAAGGTCTTTCATAGATTCAAAGAAACATTTTAATTAACAACAGTCCTATTACTGCTCATTGTTGAAAAGTGTAACTGACCCTTTTTATCTTGTCCAGTAAAAGGTGATTAGATTTCTTTCAGTGTTCTGTTAACATAATTTGGGCAAGGTATGAGCAGCCCTGGTTACCAGCTTCTATTAGCCAGAGGCTGCTTTGCTAGAAATTTTTAGCTTGCTTGGGCTAAAAAGATCATCTTTCCTATGTCTTGTACTCTACTTCATTGATTCTATTTAAATGAACAATCTTTTGTGTTAGAGTCTGACAAGAGTGTACATTCAAAGACAGGAACGTTTTGTGGCAATCTAGGATATATTCCAACAACTGGTCTACAAATGAGAAAGTCGCAATTTTCTATCCAAAGACATTAGTTAGTGCACAGTTCTTACACTTTAATGTATATAAAGCAAGCATTTATAGAATTGAAAAATGTGGTGCTGGAAAAACACAGCAGGCCAGGCAGCATCCGAGGAGCAGGAGAATCGACGTTTTGGGCATAAGCCCTTCTTCAGGAATGAGGCTGGTGTGCCAAGCGTGCTGAGATAAATGGTAGGGGGGAGAGAATTTGGGGGAGGGGCGCTGGGAATACGATAAGTGGAAGGAGGTGAGGGTGAGGGTGATAGGCCGGAGAGGGAGTGGGGCGCGGAGAGGTAGGGAAGAAGATTGCAGGTCAAGAGGGCGGTGCTGAATCCGAGGGTTGGGACTGAGATAAGGTGGGGGGAGGGGAAATGAGGAAGCTGGAGAAATCAACATTCATCCCGTGTGGTTGGAGGTTTCCTAGGCGGAAGATGAGGCGCTCTTCCTCCAGGCGTCATGTGGTCAGGGTCTGGCGATGGAGGAGGCCAAGGACTTGCATGTCATTGGCAGAGTGGGAGGGGGAGCTAAAGTGTTCAGCCACGGGGTGGTTGGGTTGGTTGGTGCGGGTGTCCCAGAGGTGTTCCCTGAAACGTTCCGCAAGTAGGCGGCCTGTCTCCCCAATGTGGAGGAGACCACATCGGGTGCAGCGGATGCAGTAAATGATTACTACCCACCCCCTCTCCGGCCCATCACCCTCACCCTCACCTCCTTCCACCTATCGTATTCCCAGCACCCCTCCCCCAAATTCCCTCTCCCCTCCCTTTTATCTCAGCCCGCTTGGCACACCAGCCTCATTCCTGAAGAAGGGCCTAGGCCCGAAACGTCGATTCTCCTGCCGTGTTTTTCCAGCACCACATTTTTCAACTCTGGTACTCCAGCATCTGCAGTCCTCACTTTCTCCTCGCATTTATAGAATGTCAATAACCTAATTTCAAGCCCTGAAACAGGTTGAAACAACTTAAGTGTCAACAGCAGATGTGACAAAAGCCTTTTGACGAAGTTCTTAATGAAAAGTTCTTATCCAAACTTTGCAACATTAGGAAATTCAATCTGGTACTTCCTTACTGACAGAAAGCAGAGTGGTGTAGGTTGGGGAAATCATCTTCTCCTCGATGTGTTCTCTCCAGCAAACTACACTGGGACCTTGGCAGTCTCTTGATTTGTTCAAACAAGCTTCTCGACAAATTAGACATCTTGGCTATTTGTAGATGGTTTACACATCAGGTTAAAATTCATGATCATATCTATTCATGACAAGCTGATTTGAAATTATAAAAGCAGACCCTTTGAGAGAGAACGGTCAACACCAAGAATCTTATTTCATGCCTATTACTCACCAAAACAATCAATCAATCACTTTTTTAAATCCCTTCAATCCAACAGTAGATATACAATTATACTGGGGATTGGTTATAAAATCAGTCTTCAATAAGGATTCCACATTTTGCAGACAACACTAAAGCAAATAGAGTTCTTAGATTTATGAGGAGCAATTTTTTTGAATTGCAACAAAAATATCAGTTGATATTCACCAAATACATTTGTCCAAACCTGGAGTGTTTGAGACCTTTATAAGGCGAGAGATATCAATAAAACTAACGCAATTCAAAGACACGTCAACAATTCTGCACAAATTAGTGGAAATACACCAGTGTCCCATCCTTGATCCAATGATTTGGAATAGCAGTAATCACAGCAAAAGAGAGAAATAAACAGATTTTGTTCTCTAAGATATGGAAAGGACTGATGGAGACAGTCAGAAACAAGTGTCTGATTCCCAGTGCTGCTGACAAAACACAACAGCACCCATTGACAATACTACACCCATTGACAATACTACACCCATTGACAATACTACACCCATTGACAATACTACACCCATTGACAATACTACACCCATTGACAGTACTACACCCATTCACAGTACTACACCCATTCACAGTACTACACCCATTCACAGTACTACACCCATTCACAAAACTACATCCATTCACAACACTACAAAGATCTTTTGTTTTCAAGACACTATATCAACAATTTTACTTTCCAATGACAACCCAAATTCAAACAAGCTGTGGAAGGAAACAATCACAGCACCATCACTTGAAATTTCCAGCATTCATTTCTGGATTATTTCCATTTAAAAGTTTTAAATATCTGGAAAACCATTTCAACGGATCAAGGAGTAGGAACAAATTACTGTAGATGATGGAATCTGTACTGAAAACAATAAGTGCTTGAGATCATGGAGAATAAACAAGCTAACATTTCAAGTCTTCAGAGCTCAGATGAAGAATTATCTAGACTAGAAACATTAGCTTGCTCTCTCCCTCGATGCTGCCTGATCCACTGTGATTTCCAACATGTTGGTTTCAACAGATCACTTTCTGGTAGAATGTATACATTGGTCTGTGATATCAACACAACTAAAGTAAAAGAAGCATAGCTGACAATTAATTCAGTTGATTGCAAATCTTTTTTACAGCTTCAGGTTCAGGGTTCTAAATTACCTATATGTGCATTGCTAAAGTTATAACAATGCTATTTAAATATCTCCAGTTGACTAAGATCTGAGAAGAATCAATCTTTCAAGTGCAATTCTATTGCAATTCAATTTCATGTATTTCTTAAGATTAGATCATAAAGTTTCAATCCTCAGATATTATATTGCCTTAAAATTGTGAAAGTTATTGAAGCAAATATTAAATGAAGCATTAGGTAATATAAAACGCTAAAAGACTGGCTCCAAGAATAGTAACCCATTTTATATTGCTTTAACGTGTACTGAGTTGACCATTTCAGGAAGCTTGTGTTGAGCAGATGTTGTTCATATCTGTGTAACACTGACTATTGCTCTGAGGTTTTTAGATATAAAAATCAAGATCAGAGAGCATAAACCTTACACTAATAAATATTGATGTTGAAATGCCTTTAAATTTATTTTAGAAATGCCAAGGGAGTTATTTCATGATTACCAATGCTATTCACAAAGGAAGTTAAATAACAAATAGTTACATTCAGTCCAACGATATTGTTATCAAACTCTCACCCCATTTCAGTCCAATTTTTAGTACAAGAACAGCTTCAAGTTTGTCATTAATCTTTTTTTTCTGTTAGGCGTTTTTAATGCTCACTGGCTATTTGCTTTGCTTGATCATTCTTTCACTCTGTTAGAGATTGGTGGCTTGTATCTGAAGGCCTTTCTAGAGTAAAAGTCTGGTAGATGGAAGCCTTTTTTAGCAGAAACATCTGCTGTGGCAGGAAGTCTCCTTTCTCAACTTTCCTGTGTTTTCCACACATATCTGGCCCATAGAGTTCATGCACATGTTCCCCTGCCTTGCCATTGAAAATTACTGTTTGCTTCTGTAAATGCCAGTTTCAAACTATTACCAAAAGCACAGTATTAACTGCTATCCGAAAAGGACAGAACAAAGTGTCTTTGGACTTTGTTATTAAGTAAAATAAAACATTAAAGAAAGCTTAAGGCACATGAGAACTGGCGTGAATGAAAAATATATTGGCTATTGGTGCAAGGACAATGTTCTACCATTTTTCCCTTCCCCTCACACAATCCAAGATTTCCAGGGGGCATTACAGTTATCCCTTTCCATCTCTACATCTCAAAAGGAGACAAGATTGGCAATCACAAGATCTTCCACCAGGTTTACATTTCTTCAAGCTCAGAGGAGACAGAGTGATGGTAGATGGTTGTTTTTCAGACTGGAACACCTTGACTAGCAGTGTTCTGCAATGATCACTGTTGGGTCCACTTTTGTTTACCATTTTATATAAATGATTTAGATGAGAATATAGAAAGCATGGTTAGTAAGCTTGTAGATGACACCACGATTGGTGGTATAGTGACAGTGAAGATGGTTATCTAAGATTGCAAAGGGATCTTGAGTCAATGAGCTGAGGAGTGGCAGACAAAATTTGATTTGGATAAATGTGAGGTACAGCATTTTGATAAAACAAAGAAAGTCAAGGCTCGTACAATTAAAAGTAGGGCCATGGAGAAAGACCTAGACATTCAGATACATAATTCTTTGAAGTTTGTATCGCACTGTTTAACTCACAGACTGTTTGTTGTGTCATGCTTGATAAGTTAGCACAAAAATGGGCCTGATATTTCCTTTCTAATGGGTAGAATAATATGGCAACAATTAAAAAAAAAATTCTACACTTTGCAGCCAGAACAGAGATCAAGTTATAAAGATTCCTTTCCCAGGTTTATACCCTCCTCATGTTTGCCCTAGCTGGATACTGTAGAGTATTAGCAATCCTGCAATGACTTATCCTTGTAGTAGTTTGAAATGAGGTCAACACTCAGATAGCAAGCCAGCCTTGCTGCACCAACAATGACAGAGGGCAGCTGGAGGAAGGTCAAAGTCCCAGTGTTCACAAAAGCCAGTTTGGTAGGTATTCTATCTACATTAATAATTTTAACAGATCTCTACAAATTAATGTGGTGTATTTGATATTGAAATACAACAAATCAGTGTTACACAGTGGTTAGCACTGCTGCCTCATGGCACCAGGGACCTAGATTCGATTCTAACCTTGGGCAACTGTCTGTGCAGAGTTTGCAAGAGTCCCTATTTTTGCAGGGATTTCCTCCCATAGTCTAATGATTTGCATGTTAGTTAGCTTGGCCATGCTAAATTGCCCTGTAGTGTCCAGGGATGTGCAGGCTAGGTGGATCAGCCATGATGAACGCAGGGTTAAAGAAGAGGGTGGGATGCTATTTGGAGGGTTGGTGTAGACTCAATGAGCGGAATGGTCTCTTTCAGCACTGTAGGAATTCTATGTTTCACCACCCAGATAAACATTTGACTAAATATGTTTTTTTTTTATAAACTTTACATTATTTATAAGTATTGCCGATAAACTGAGTTGTTGTTCAAGTATTCCCATCTACTGGTAAGCCAGAATCTGACTCTATCAAATATTTGCTGGATGGAATTTCTTTCTTCACATACATATGGAAAAACATCTGTTTTTCTTCTTATCAAAAGAACCTTTCAAACACATTTACAGAAATTACCCACTTCGTCCTTGCATGTTCTTGCAATATTGTTAATGAGCTATTAATTATGGTTTAGAAAAAATGTATTCTCCCCTTTTCCAATGAGGGAGCAATGTGCATCCTTTGTACTCACCACTTCGGTTTACATTGTATTGTGTTTTAAAATAAATAGGTTCCCTGGTCACTTTATTCTGATTTTCAAAGCCATGGTTGCAATTACTGGAAGCTATTCAACCCCAGAAATCAGTCTCCAACAGATGTGTTTCCAAGGAAACCAATGTCACATTTTTCTGAACATCACTTACCTATAGCTAACAGCAAGATTGTAAGTGTTGATAAACCTGGCTTGCAAAGAGGAACAATACGTACACAGATACATAGCAGAGATATCAATTAGTAATGCAAGCAGTGAGACACTGATAATTGAACTGTGGAATAGGAATGATCCGAAAGGTAAGAGTACATTATGAAGCAGCTTATGCCATGATAAAAATTTGAACTTTATGCTGCTACATTGAGATTTATTATATAGAAGAACTACTGCAGTTTTTCTTAATTCTTTGCAAAATCCCATTTTGTTGCTTTTATGCCATTTTTGACACTCCTGGTGAAGGAATAATACAGGTTGTTGTACGTTGTAAAGGTTAATCTGTCTAGGTGACAAAATTCTTCTCATATTATCTGATTGAAGTGTGACATTGTAGTATTTAAGTGTGGAAATACTTTTAAATCAATTGTTAATAAAGTCAGTCTGAAATAAAATGAAAATTCAGTGTTGGTCTAGTGATTCCATTTGACGATAAAACATTCTGTAAGAGTGGTATGGCCTTGTGTTGTGTTGCAGAACAGAGTGATCTAGGGTTTCAGATACATAATTCTTTGATGTTTGCATCACATGTGATTAGGGTGGTTAAAAAGGCCTTTTGCACACTTGCCTTCACTGCTCATTCCTTTGAGTATAGCAGTTGGGAAGTTATGTTGAGGTTTGTACAGGACATTGGTGAGGGGTCTTCTGGATTACTGTGTCCACTTCTGGTCACTTTGTATTATTAAGCTGGAGAGTATTCAGAAGTATTTACCAGGATGTTACCAGGAATGGAGGGTTTGTGTTATAAGGAAAGGGCTAGATTATTGGGACTTTTTTTCATTGGAGCAGAAGAGGTTGAAAGGTGACCCTATAGAGCCTTATAAAAATCATAGTTAAAAATCACAACACCAGGTTATGGTCCAACAGGTTTAATTGGAAGCACACTAGCTTTCGGAGCGACGCTCCTTCATCAGGTGATTGTGTGATTAGATGATTCTCCAAATTATAAAAATCATGAGGACTATAGATAGGGTCAATGGAAACTGTGTTTTCCCTTGGATGGGAGATTTCAAGACTAGGGGGCATATTTTTTAAGGTGGGAGGAGAGAGATTTAAAAAAGACATGGTAGTGGGCTTTTCACACAGATGATGGTTCACTTGTGCAATGAACTTCCTGAGGAAGTGAGGGATGAAGGTACAGTTACATTTAAAAGACACTTAGATAAGTACACAAATAGGAACGGTTTGGAGGGTTGTTGGTAGTTGGGACTTGTTTAGTTTAGGGTTATGTTTGGCATGGACTGCTTGTACCGAAGAATCTGTTTCTATGCTGTATGGCTGTATGACTATAAGTGTCCGTCAATTAACCACTGAAAAGGCCTTAATTATAAAAAAATTATGAAATTTAGACCTCCTTCTGCCTGTCTATTTTGGATTCCAGCATCTGCAGTTTTTTTTATCTTAAATCTTGAATATCGATAGCAGCATTATATTTTAACTCCAGCTAATGTTCTTACCATTTCACTTATTCCTTGGAAAAAATGTTGTTTGCATCTTCAACAGTGAAAATGTTACACAAAAATCAAATAAGATCTTCATATAAATGTTTGTCATCCCAAACTCATCACTTTAATCTCTAACTGCCCACCCACCCACACACACCGTTTACTAAGCTACTCTGGAACTTTCCTTATACTTACTCTTAAGTATTCCCAATTATTCACCAGGAGTTTCACAGAGTGAAGGCTTGCATGAGACATTACCTCATTGCACAACCTACTAAAACTAATCGCCTGTCTGACATAAATCAACCCCACAACCCGAGAAAGATTAAATTCAGTTTAAGTTATTTATACTATACCTGCCTTGGGGGGGGTGGTTTCAATGAACCAGCCATTTAACTAACACCATGTTATTGTGTTAATTGGAAATTCATGGTTATTTGTGGAGAATGCACTCTAAATTGCTAATGTTCATGACTTTATTTTTTTCTCAATTCATTTTTCATTTGGCTTTGTAATTTCCATTGATTTGAAGCATACCCCGTTTCCTTCTTTAAAGTGAATTCTATTTTCCCTTATTCTGACATATATCCTCTCTTCACTTAACCAAATTAGCAAGTAGGATTTAACGCTGTACTTTCCACTCTATACGGTAAATATTCTATTTTAAACTTGTCAAATGTATCCTTAAAGACATTTAAAAGTTGTCTAATCCTTGCACGCTAATGGATTAACCTCTGACACAATAATATATTGGTAAAACAGCACACCAATAATGTCAACAGCTGGAGTGGGTGCAGCACGTGGTTTTGTCTCTGAGTACATGGGTTCTATTTGTGACAGATGGAATGCCTTCTAGGGAGCAATTGTTTAGTCATGCACTTTCACAGTCCACGTTGAAGACATCTGTAATTATAGCATCCTGCATGTGAACAGCATGCAGTGTCCAACTGTGTGGGATACAAATCCTGGTCACACAATCTTAACCATTGCAGATTCACAAAACAATCAAAACTCTCAATAAGCTGCACATGGGTAAAAAAGCTCCTTTCCCCTCATGTTGAACATTCGCCAACATGCTTTAATTTGCAGTGTTGCTTTTCTAATGCGATTAGAGGTACTGGACGAGGTTTTAATAATTATACCGCATTTACAGTCATCTTCTGCATTTACAACAAGTAACTTGTGCTGCATTCACATTCCTGATGAAGGGCTTATGCCTGAAACATCGACTCTCCTGCTCCTCAGAGGCTGCCTGACCTGCTATGCTTGTCCAGCGCCACCCTTTTCGACCCTGACTCTGCAGTCCTCACTTTCTCCCAGCATATGATTCACTATGTCAAAGGTTCATGTTGAGGCATTCCATGGCCCTCCTTGTCAGAATACTCCATGTCCCACTGTATGAAGCATTATGCTATGCTATCATTTCTGTGTGATGTGAATGCAGACTGCTCACATCACAAAGGACCCATTGAGTATTATTGGACCAGGTTCATTGGAACCATGAACAATAGATCCAGCCGCTCTATTTTGATTTAGTCCCTGCCCTTCCCTTCACTTTTTGATCACACAGCATTGCCCTTTGATGTGAAGGGCACTGCTTGTCACTGGCCACTGGAGTGTTTCCCTTCTTTCTGGTGGTGGAAAATGAATAAAGACTTATGTGCTCGTTGTTCATTTACTGTGTCCTACACCTGCACACACAATATGAGGTGTTGGAGAAAAATAAACACTACCGCTATTAGGCAGTAGTGTGAAGGTTTTAAAAAGTCTATATAAACAGGAGATTAGAATCTCCTCAGTTGTGTACTGCTGGTGTTGGCTCAGAAGAAGAGTGGATCCAGTCGCAGACGGGATATTGGCTCTGGCTATGGTACAACGGAGAACTCAAGCAGGAACATAACCACAAGGCTTGCCCCACCCTTCCGAGGTTGCGGAACAGCCTCCATGTGAAGTTACAACTGAGACAGACAGTGACCAGTCAAGGTGCCCTCAGGATGCAGGAGGCGCAGAGTCTTTTGTCATCAGTGCCATTTCCTCCAGATGAGCAAGGCAAAGTGTTGCTGCAGATAGAGGATACCACTGGACAGAGCGTTGTTTCAATGTCTAGAACAGGACTTGTTACCTTAAGGAATGGGTGGCCATCCTATTCCATTGGCATCAAGGTGACAGTTTCAGACGCTTGGATTGGTGTGTGTGTGGTGGTGGTGGTTGGTATTTCTTTTGCGGGGGGAGGAGGAGGGGTTGGGGTTGGGGTTGGGGGCCTTGCTGTACAGTCAACCAGAGAGTGTGCTTTGCTCTGCACAGCTGAAGCATGCAAAGACGTGATGGACGCTGGAGAGCTAGGAGAGTGGCAACAGGTTTCCAAGGAGGAAGACAATGAGCAACAGGATCATCACAACCTCCACGGTCAAACACTGCCGTGTCAGGCACAACAAGCCATACAAGACACCGCTGACACCAGGTTCCAACAGATATGAATAAAAGCAAAATGCTGCAGATGCTGGAAATCTGAAATGAAAGTAAAAACAGACAATTCTGGAGGAACTCAGCAGGGCTGGTGGAACCATTGGAGAGAGAAACACGGAGTTAATGTTTCAAATCCAAAGGCTCTTCTGAAGAAGGAGACATACTAGACTCAAAGATTTTCTCCAGCATTTTCTGTTTTTTATGTCCAATAGCTGTAAGTTGAGTGCAATAATCATTCATTGGCTGACTGTAAATTTGTATTTGTTCAAAAGGTAAGCAAACCCTATTTTGTTCTCGGAAGGGATTTTTCCTAACTTTTATTGAACAACAGGAAAGCAAACGTTCAACTGCTTGAAGGCTTTACAACATTTGATGCTCCCACATTGAACAATGAGGGGATCTTTGGCTACACTGGGGTTTAGAGAAAGTGTGACACTCCCTTAAATGGGGTTCTAACATGGTACAGCCATAAGGGTTGGTACACCTGTAGCTTGATTCATGTAGCTGCAATTACAATGACAGCCAGAACAGATAGATAATGCAAAAGTATCATCATGCTTACAAATACGAACCTCTATTTCTGGTGTAATGTTATCCATGCCACCTACATGCCCTCAGAACTGGAAAATTTTGTTTCCCTCATGCTGTGGGCAATTTAGAGAATTTTAGAGAAAGTGTGACATATTGGAGGGCAATTTGTGGCTGGCAGCATTTAACCTGGTGCACAGCTGGGCTTTAAATATGGTGGGAGAAATCTTAGATGTTCCTGACTGTGGCAATTACTTCCACTGCTGGTGAGCATACGATAGTGCCAGAGGGGCATCAGAGAGACATGGAGCCTCTAATAAAAGAGAATTGGATAAGATAACATGGAAAGAAACCTAAATGAAACTCCCCAGACCTGATAGGAGAAAGTGAGGACTGCAGATGCTGGAGATCAGAGCTGAAAATGTGTTGCTGGAAAAGCGCAGCAGGTCAGGCAGCATCCAAGGAACAGGATAATCGACGTTTCGGGCATAAGCCCTTCTTCAGGAAGAAGGATCTTGAAGAAGGGCTCATGCCCGCAACGTCGATTCTCCTGCTCCTTGGATGCTGCCTGACCTGCTGCGCTTTTCCAGCAACACATTTTCAGCACAGACTTGCACTGGACAGCATTAAGAAGCAAATAAAAACTTGACCAAGTTGAGGTACGGGAGGCGTTGATGCAGAACTAGTTGATGCAGGAAGGGATATGGATCAAAGACAGTTCCAGAGGAAGGTTATGCAGAAATATGAATGTATTTAAAGATGAGGATGGGGTTATTAAATTAAATCTATTTGTGATATAAATCTCTGATGGAGACAATTGGTGTTGACTTCATGACAGGATCAAAGTGAACTTGTTTAGGCCATGTTATAGCTTATAGATCAAGTAGAAACAGGATAAGGTGACAAAATAAAACAGTTGGAAGGACTTGATGAAGGGGGAATAAATGAGCCCCTCCTGCTGATAAACAATATTGCAAGTTAACAGCATTACAGGATAATTTAATGAGGTCGCGGACATGGGGATGAAAGGGAACTAGATGGCTGGTTAGACAGACTAGGAAATGGTTGGACATGGCTATATCAATATTTCAGACATTGACATTTACAGTTTTCAAAGGGTGTCATTGGATAGTTACACTCAAAGAAAACCTGATGTGGAGGTGCCAGTATTGGACTGGGTTGGATAAAGTTAAAAATCACACAACACCAGGTTATAATCCAACAGGTTTATTTGGAAGTACTAGCTTTCAGAGTGCTGCTCCTTCATCAGATCGCTGTAGATGTCAAATTCCGTGTCTTGTGATCTACTCCATTAGCTACCTGATGAAGGAGCAGTGCTCCGAAAGCTAGTACTTCCAAATAAACCTGTTGGATTATAACCTGGTGCTGTGTGATTTCAAAGAAAACTGTAAGAATACAGCAGGATGAAGCAGTAATTGCAATTAGTATCATTTGTTAAGCCTTTGGTTACTTATTGCAATAAGATGAGGAAAATGAAGATTACCAATCACTTTATTAATGATAAAATGATGTGTGATACTCAGTTGTATTTTTCTGGTGTTTGTCGAAGACTGTTTTAAAAAAAAAACATTCATTTGGACATAACCTAAGTTTTGATTAAAACCTAGTAACCATCAGAATTAATCAGTAACCAACCGGAATGATCAAGAGATTGAATAATTTATAAACTTTATTCCAGTATTTCATATATTCCAAAGACATGGCCAACCACCAGACCTTTGATACCATAAGGTTAACTATCATTCTGTAAATTATCAAGTGTAGTTCTAAAGAAACTGAGGAAGTTTGTGGGATCATTTTAATGAAGTGGGGTATGTCATAAAATATAACAATTAAGCTGAAAGATAGTAAAGGTGGCTGCTGCGGTAGACAAATGAATGTTTGAATATGACCAATGTGTTAAATTGCCCATTTTGTATTAGTTGCAATTACTGTTCAACTAGTGCAAGGCTTACATAATGTGAAGTTGTCTCCTCAAGGCATTTTTGTACCACGAGCTGATATTAATTCAGCAGCAATGTGTTCATTTTTTTGCTATTGGAGTACTGACTACTCTTTCCAGATATTTAAAATCTGTAGACTGGTTTCTTATTCAAAAGGTTCAAGTAGTGTGGAAATTAAAACATTAGGTTCAAGTCAATCAATTTTCAAATGTCAGCGAAACTGAAAAAAAATGAACATTATAGGTTCATGATGGTTTCTTCTCATTGAAGAATGAAATGTATAAGCACTAAAAAACAAAATTCCCTCATCAGTACATAATTGGATTGCTGAAAATGGGGGCCCTGAGGACAGTCAAACTGTGTACCCTTCAAGTGATAGTTCCATCAAAAGTAGCTACAATTTGATAAGGAATAATATAAATGATTGAATAGTTTATGCATTTTAAAATCTGACTTGCCACCAGCAATGTCACAAATGATCAACGTGTTTTAAATACGAAAAAGCCAATGTCCCAGCTAATGAAACAATGTGTAAATGTTATAGAGATGCAAAATCATTTACTGCAGATGGAAAATTAAAAAGCCACCTATGAACTGGGAATAACAATCATAAAGGATATGACACACCAGTCATGGAAATGATAGTCATTCCCCCATCTCCTTCTCACATAAATGGGGAAATAGTCCAAAAATGGGGGTCAAGTAA
The DNA here is from genome assembly GCF_037043375.1 of Chiloscyllium plagiosum. Taxonomy (NCBI): domain Eukaryota; kingdom Metazoa; phylum Chordata; class Chondrichthyes; order Orectolobiformes; family Hemiscylliidae; genus Chiloscyllium; species Chiloscyllium plagiosum. Next base: position 70,166,727 of record NW_028270151.1, read on the forward strand.
AGCAAAAATAAAACCACAAAAGATTAACCATCACTTGCATTTCCTGCTAAAGCTTCTCTGTCACGTGCATGCATCTGCAAACCAGAACAAACCGCCTTCTCTTCCAAACAAAAAAATACTGTCTATTCCCAAAAAATACTTAAACTACAGACTGGGAATAAACATGAAATTTAATGAAGATACTGTACACATATATACTTCATTTATGCAAATTAAAATATTACCTTCATCTTATGTGTCTTTTCATGTTGTTATTTTTATTAATATGACCATGCATACACTAAACTTACACCACAGTCATTAACAGCTTGCTGTTGCCTGTGTTTTAATTTATGTTCTAAAAGGTGGCTTCTAAGAAAGTTAATTTAGTCATATTAAAGGCTTTGCTCTTTATGTATTGCTTCAATATCTAAAGGATGAATGTAAAAGATTACAGTTGCTTTTGTGTTCAAGTGTCAATCAGTGCTGGGTAATTGGCAGTGAGTACTTCTTATACCTCAAACCTGGTTAAATCAGCTCCACTCTATGTATGTGCACTTTGAAACTCACAAAAGGGTCAATCCTACTAAAACATTTTTAAGGACAGTGGGCAGGAAAGTAAATTACTTTGCTCAGAACTAGATTTTCAGGAGTTCTCAGGATTTGCAATGAAGCACTTATTAGATTACTTACAGTGTGGAAACAGGCCCTTCGGCCCAACAAGTCCACACCGACCCGCCGAAGCGCAACCCACCCATACCCCTACATTTACCCCTTTAACCTAACACTACAGGCAATTTAGCATGGCCAATTCACCTGACCTGCACATCTTTGGACTGTGGGAGGAAACCGGAGCAGCCGGAGGAAACCCACGCAGACACGGGGAGAATGTGCAAACTCCACACAGTCAGTCGCCTGAGTCGGGAATTGAACCCGGGTCTCTGGCACTGTGAGGCAGCAGTGCTAACCACTGTGCCACCGTGCCACTTATGAAATGGTATCATAGTTATTCAGAAGGCCTCGTATGAGATAGAGTCTGAAATTGCCTGGCTTTAGATAACTTGAGTGAAAAATCAGAATTATATTTTAATTTTGACATTAATGAACACTTGAAACTGCTTCGTATCATTATGTAAAATGGCAGTTTAACCGCACTCTATCAGCTCCAAGGAAAATTTCAATAGGCTACTACTAATTCTGTAAGTTTTACAATACTCGTAGATAAAGAAGCAAGTGGTCCTAAGGGAAGAGTACTAAACTGGGTCAAGGCCAATTATATCAAAATTAGGCAGGAGCTGGGAAATGTGGATTGGACACAGCTATTTGAAGGGAAGTCAACATTTGAGATGTGGGAGGTTTTCAAAGATAGATTAATGGTAGTGCAGGATAGGCATGTCCCGGTGAAGGCAAAGGATAGGAAGGGCAAGATTCGTGAACCGTGGATGACAGGAGAAATTGCACAACAAGCCAAGAGGAAAAGGGAAGCGTACATAAGGTCTAGGCAGCTAAGAACAGAACGGGCCCTGGAAGAATCTCGGAAGAGTAGGACAAGTCTTAAACAAGGAATCAAGCGGGCTAAAAGGGGTCATGAAATAGCTTTAGCAAGCAGAATTAAGGAAAATCCCAAAGCATTTTATTCTTATATAAGAAGCAAGCAGGTAACTAGAGAAAGGGTTGGTCCACTAAAAGATAATGAAGGAAGGCTGTGTGCCGAACCTGAGAGAATGGGTGAGATTCTGAATGATTACTTTGCATCAGTGTTCACTGAGGAGAGGAACATGATGAATCTTGAGATTAGAGAAAGAAGTTTGATTAGTCTGGATCATGTTGGCATAAGTAGGGAAGAAGTGTTTGGTATGCTAGAGGTTATTAAGGTGGACGGTTGCTCATGTTGGAAGGTTGCTCATGTTGTCCCCGTGTACAAGAAGGGTAGTAGGGATATTCCGGGTAACTACAGACCAGTGAGCCTAACGTCGGTGGTGGGGAAGTTGCTGGAGAGGATACTGAGAGATAGGGTCTATTTATATTTAGAAAAGAATGAGCAACATGGTTTTGTGCGGGGGAGATAATGCCTTACCAACTTAATAGAGTTCTTCAAGGAAGTGACCAAATTGTTAGATGAAGGAAGGGCTGTGGGTGTCATGTACATGGACTTTAGTAAGGCGTTTGATAAGGTTCTCCATTGTAGACTAATGGAGAAAGTGAAGTCACATGGTGTGCAGGGTGTTCTAACTAGGTGGATAAAGAACTGGTTGAGCAAAAGGAGGCAGAGAGTAGTAGTTGAAGGGAGTTTCTTGAAATGGAGAAAGGTGACCAGTGGTGTTCCACAGGGGTCAGTGTTGGGGCCTCTGTTTGTAATATGCATAAATGATCTAGAAGAGGGCACTGTTGGTATGATCAGCAGGTTTGCAGATGACACAAAGATTGATGGAGTAACAGAAAGCATAAGGGACTGTCAGAGAATACAGGAGGATATAGATAGACTGGAGAGTTGGGCGGAAAAGTGGCAGATGGTTTTCAATCCAGACAAATGTGAGGTGATGCATTTAGGCAAGACTAATTCTAGAGTGAATTATACAATGAATGGAAGAACCGTGGGAAAAGTTGATGGGCAGAGAGATCTGGGAGTGCAGGTTCATTGTACCCTGAAGGTTGCTACACCGGTGGATAGAGTGGTCATAGAGTCATAGAGATGTACAGCACGGAAACAGACCCTTGGGTCCAACCCGTCCATGCCGACCAGATATGCCAACCCAAACTAGTCCCACCTGCCAGCACCTACCCATATCCCTCCAAACCCTTCCTATTCATATACCCATCCAAATGCCTCTTAAATTTGCAATTGTACCAGCCTCCACCACATCCTCTGGCAGCTCATTCCATACACATACTACCCTCTGCATGAAAAAGTTGCCTCTTAGGTCTCTTTTATACCTTTCCTCTTTCACCCTAAACCTAATCCATCTAGTTGTGGACTTCCCGACCCCAGGGAAAATACTTTGTCTATTTATCCTATCCATGCCCCTCATAACTTTGTAAACCTCTATAACGTCACCCCTCAGCCTCCAACTTTCCAGGGAAAACAGCCCCAGCCTGTTCAGCTTCTCTCCAACCCTGGCAACATTCTTGTAAATCTTTTCTGAACCCTTTCAAGTTTCACAACATCTTTCCGATAGGAAGGAGACCAGAATTGCATGCAATATTCCAACAGTGGCCTAACCAATGTCCTGTACAGCCGCAACATGACCTCACAACTCCTGTACTCAATACTCTGACCAATAAAGGAAAGCATACCAAACGCCGCCTTCACTATCCTATCTACCTGCGACTTTACTTTCAAGGAGCTATGAACCTGCACTCCAAGGTCTCTTTGTTCAGCAACACTCCCTCTGACCTTACCATTAAGTGTATAAGTCCTGCTAAGATTTGCTTTCCCAAAATGCAGCACCTCGCATGTATCGGAATTAAACTCCATCTGCCACTTCTCAGCCCATTGGCCCATCTGGTGCAGATCCTGTTGTAATCTGAGATAACCCTCTTCGCTGTCCACTACACCTCCAATTTTGGTGTCATCTGCAAATTTACAAACTGTACCTCTCATGCTCGCATCCAAATCATTTATGTAAATGACAAAACATAGAGGGCCCAGCATCGATCCTTGTGCACACCACTGGTCACAGGCCTCCAGTCTGAAAAACAACCCTCCACCAGCACCTTCTGTCTTCTACCTTTGAGCCAGTTCTGTATCCAAATGGCTAGTTCTCCCTGTATTCCATGGGATCTAACCTTGCTAATCAGTCTCCCATGGGGAACCTTGTCGAATGCCTTACTGAAGTCCATATAGATCACATCTACTGCTCTACCCTCACCAATCCTCTTTGTTACTTCTTCAAAAAACTCAATCAAATTTGTGAGATATGATTTCCCATGCACAAAGCCATAGAAAGCATTTAGTATGCTTGCCTTCATTGGACTGGGTATTGAGTATAAGAGCTGGCAAGTCATGTTAAAATTGTACAAGACATTGGTTCAGCCGCATTTAGAGTACTGTATACAGTTCTGGTAGCCACATTACCAAAAGGATGTGAACACTTTGGAGAGTGTGCAGAGAAGGTCTACGAGGATGTTGCCTGGTATGGAAGGTGCTAGCTATGAAGAGAGGTTGAGTATGTTAGGTTTATTTTCACTCGAAAAAAGGATATTGAGGGGAGACCTGATTGAGGTTTACAAAATCAAGGGTATCGACAGGGTGGATAGAGACCAGCTTTTTCCCAGGGTGAAGGATTCAATAACGAGAGGTCATGCTTTCAAGGTGAGAGGTGGAAAGTTTAAGGGGGATACATGCGGCAAGTACTTCACACAGAGGGTGGTGGGCATTTGGAACATGTTGCCAGCAGAGGTGGTAGAGGCAGGCACGGTAGATTCATTTAAGATGCGTCTGGACAGATGCATTAGTAGGTGGGGAGCAGAGGGATACAAATGCTTAGGAATTGACTGACAGATTTAGACAGTACATTTGGATCAGCTCAGGCTTGGAGGGCCAAAGGGCCTGTTCCTAGGCTGTAAATTTTCTTTGTTTCTTTGTTTCTTACTTATTAATTACTACAACAGTATTAGTAATGTGCCACTGCAACAGTAAAGTTCAGGCAGTAGACAAACTAAGTATTAGAACAGGTAATAGCACCTGTTATGTTAGCTTTCCCAGATGAAAGCAAGTTACAGACAAAAAAAAGTCACAAGTTCATCAGGCAATCTTAAATAAAGAGAAAGAAGATTGAAATGTCAATATGATTATTGGCCAAATCAGCAACCAGATTTCACCACATCAGCAGATAAGCAATTTTAACGCAAATGTATTTAAAATAAAATATTATGTTGGTTCAAGTAGTTGAAAATTGATATGCAGGAAAAGTTTTGGTGGAGACAATAAATAAATGTCAACCCAGGAGAAATTTATTCCTCTCAAGTTGAAGAATATTGAAAATGCACATGCATGTTAAAAAAAAGCTTGCAGATTGAATTGAAGTACCAGAAACGTGGTCATGCTATATAACATCAGATGGTGTATTTGTACCTTTTTCAGTTCCTGTACTGTAGATTGAGATCAAGGAAGTTACATTCTGTTCTTGTTACGCAAAATTTTAGATTTATTTCCCCCCTACTGTTCAAATAATTCATTTATCAATAAAATGGAAAGTGAGTGGTTTGGTAGTATTCAATCAATGACAGTTGAGGATATGAAACAGAAATCAATTGTTATGTTACCTAACTAAAAGGCAGTATCGGAACTCACTTTGAACTGCTGGTGTCTGGCAAGTACCGGACAGTTTTGTTACAAATGCATGTGTTCATTGAGTGTTTAATAGCATCAAAGTAAAATCAGGTTGCTACCTAAAGTGTTTAGCCAAAGCATGGGATATTCTGGAGTCTGTTTAAGTATTTTGTACTTTGTCTGTGACAAATTCATAAATGAATGGCTATGGAAATAAATAGTATGAAAGCAGCTGAGTAAGATTCATTTTCTAATCTCCTCATGCAAAACATATTGGCATTTAGCTAAGCCCTAAAACTTGTTTAAATTTGCTTTCAGATGCTAACTTATCTCTGGAAACCCCACTTAAAATGTGAACTGAAGTGGCCTAATCATGCACAATTTACTTCAGCTTTGTGGCTTTTTTCTAATTCAGTAATAAATTAGATTCTGACCAATTTCTGACTAGTATTACTAAGGCTGAATTAACACCTTCATATTTAAAAGTATTCGGCCCCAATACTCTTTGAAGAATTGTACAGCACTTGAATGTGATTCTATCTTGTTCTGAAAATGCAAATAAATGTTTGTTTCACAGACCGGAAAAAATACTTTTAATGTGGAAAAGAACCGAGTGGAAACCGAGTGACATGAAACAAGGATCAAAACAGCATGATCATCATAAATACCAGCATTGTTCCTTTAGGTAAAAATAATGACTGCAGATGCTGGAAACCAGATTCTGGATTAGTGATGTTGGAAGAACACAGCAGTTCAGGCAGCATCCGAGGAGCAGTAAAATCTTCCTTTAGGTAACAGGATTATAACATGCTGTTCCTTTAATACAGCAGCTTATCAAGTAATTCAATGCTTAGCTGTGTTGTTGATTTTTTAGTATTTCATCTCCTTGTTGTTTATGGAGTAGTGACACTGTCTACAGCCAAAACAACCACTGAAGTAGCTATCAGAGAACAAGTCCTGTTCCATGTACATTCTCAAGGTGGAGGTTCATATGGTGTAATGATCCATTCTAATGTCCCATCTGCTATGATTGCAGTGGAGACATTCAAAAATGCAACTGAACCAAGGAGTATACACTAACAGTAAAATGGCAGGTTGCAATGGAACGTGAAAAGTTCTGTGATGCTACATAAGATTTAGATCAATGATAGTAGAGGGTATAAAACAGAAATTTACTACTACAGAACAGAACTAATAAGCACTGAAGAAGCTAATTTTGAACTACAAGTGTTTTGTAACTGGACAGTGTTATGTCACTTGAGCACTTGTTCATTGTGTATTCAATTAGCATTCCTGCATCAAAATAAAGGCAACTTGGAACTTAAAGTTTATAACAAAGACGTGAAAAGTTTGTTTTAATCATTTAGTGAATAAACATGATTGATCTACTTAGGCTTTTCACTTACTTGGTCTTTGCTTTTGCTGTTCCTATTAATTCCTTTTTTATAATGCAGTTTCCAAGATATTTTTTGTCAAGGGTGGTTGTTTCAGTTTACTGAAGGAACGTAAACATTAATATTGATAAAAGGAAATATGCTCCAGCCAATAATACGCATTTGTCACCCTGCTGGCTTTTGAAACATTATATTTTTGTAGTCTTAATTTACAACAGTCGACTTAATTTTCTGAAATAAAAAGACAAAAATCGCAGCTGGTGGAAATCTGAAACAAAACATATTTTGACAAAATTGGATTTTCTGCCCATTGTATTTCTGGATCAGTTTCCCATTCTATTATGAAAATGATCAGTAATTGTACATCTCCAAATGTCACTTTCATTTGCTCGGTTATTATCAGAACAAATGTCACATTTCATTGGGGAAATAAATCCTTGTCTGGAGCCATTGATGGTGCATAGAATGGGACAGATCTGGTGCCAGACCTTACAATGAGAAGGTCATCATTTGTACAGGTACAGGCAAAGAACTCGGTCAGCAATGCAACTAGTGATCGAGTGAAACTTGTGTTAAGCATTGTTCTTACTTTTTAATTAAAATGGTGCCAGTCGAACTAATGGGCTGAGTAACCCTTCCCTACTCCCTGCCAACAGTGCCCCCTTTCAACCCCCACCCAACGGGAGAGCATGTTGTGTAAAATGTTGTGTTAAAAAAAAAAGTGATATATATATTGTTGTCTCCCATCTGTTTTCATAGAGATGCCTTGCAAATCTTTCAGAGCTGTGAAATTAAATATAGTGGAATCATAAAATCTCATACAGGATGTTCTGATATCGCATGCATTTCGTCAACACAAATTGGCCATAATGTGATCGACAAATAGTGGATGCTGTTTAGATAACGTGAACTTTCTGCTGAACAGGTATAGCAACTTTCTATAGCAATCTTCTACCGTGTAAGTTTCTATAGTAGTTTTCCATACTATTGGATTGCAGAGGAACGCAATTGTCCCATTATAGCAGAATGACCTGTATTGCAATAAAAGTGCTCTAGACTTGCCCTAGTCGTCCACTGTAACATTGCCACAGATTGGTTAAACATCTCCTAGAATATGGGGGGAGTCCCAATGTTAAAGCAGTATGTGTGAGAGAATCTCAGTGCAATTTCTTTTTTACTTACAGGTTTTTCCCAGTCACAGCACGTCAAGCTTTACCTGGTGACGCATGAACAAAGCCGTGTCAGAATGATCAAGAAACAAGACGGCCAAATTATTTTTACACCCCAAAATGCCATCAGGACCTGAAATACTTCAAGCAGGAATTTCCGGGCCACAGTGTGGCAGGGAGGTCAGGAAGATGGCTGAGTGTCACATCAGGATAGCAACTAATCTTGTCACCCAGCACAGGTGTGTTGCTCACTAAATAGAGGTCGGCAACCAATTTAAATAACAAGAGGCCCTTCCTCTGGTAGCCATGTGGTGGGCTAATAGAGCTGGAGGTGGGGGTGCAGCAGACAAGGAAAGTCACCTTCCCAGCCCCAGTGGGCTAACAGGACGGGCGATCTGACTTCACTCTTTGGAATTTAGCACAAACTTTCACTCTTCAAGGGGCACCTCTCTCAAAGGGGCTGCCAGGTCTCCAGGACTATCAGCCTTCTGGTAGGATAGTCAACACAGTTTTGTGAAGGGTAGGTTGTGCCTCACAAACGTTATTGAGTTCTTTGAGAAGGTGACCAAACAGGTGGATGAGGGTAAAGCAGTTGATGTGGTGCATATGGATTTCAGTCAGGTGTTTGATAAGGTTCCCCAGACTACTGCACAAAATACAGAGGCATGGGATTGAGAGTGATTTAGTGGTTCGGATCAGAAATTGGCTAACTGAAAGAAGACAGAGGTTGGTGGGTGATGGAAAATATTCATCCTGGAGTTCAGTTACTAGTGGTGTACTGCAAGGATCTGTTTTGGGGCCACTGCTATTTGTCATTTTTATAAAGGATCTGGATGAGGGCATTAAAGGATGGGTTAGTAAATTTGCAGATGACATTAAGGTCGGTGGAGTTGTGGATAGTGCTGAAGGATGTTGCAGGTTACAGAGGGACATAGATAAGCTGCAGAGCTGGGCTGAGAGGTGGCAAATGGAGTTTAATGTGGAAAAGTGTGAGATGATTCACTTTGGAAGGAGCAACAGGAATTAAGAGTACTGGGATAATGGTAAGATTCTTGGTAGTGTAGATGAGCAGAGAAATCTTGGTATCCATGTAAACAGATCCCTGAAAGTTGACACCCAGATTGATATGGTTGCTAAGAAGGTATACGGTGTGTTAGCTTTTATTGGTAGAGGGATTGAGTTTTGGAGCCAAGAGGTCATGCTGCGGCAGCACTTGGATTATTGCGTACAGTTCTGGTCACCGCATTATAGGAAGGATGTGGAAGATTTGGAAAGGGTTCAGAGGAGATTTACCAGGATGGTGCCTGGATAGAGGGAGAAAAGGCTGTGGGATATGAGGCTGTTTTCGTTAGAGAGAAGAAGGTTGAGAGATGACTTTATTGAGACCAATAAGATAATCATAGGGTTAGATAAGATGGATAGTCAGAGCCTTTTTCCTCAGAGATGGTGATGGCTAGCACGAAGGGACATAGCTTTAAATTGGGGGTGATAGATATAGGACAGATGTCAAAGGTAGATTTTTTTACTGAGAGCATAGTGGAGCATGGAACGCACTGCCTGCAACAGAGTAGACTTTCCAACTTTAAGGGTATTTAAATGATCATTGGATAAACACATGGATGAAAATGGAATGCTGTAGGTTGGATGGTTATTGAGTTCAATAACTCAAGAACTCACAGATTGGTTCCACAGGTCGACACAACATCGAGGGCTGAAGGGCCTGAACTGCACTGTAATATTTTATGTTCTGTGGTAAGGCTGGCATCATTGGCATTCCATCTCACTCTCACCTGAATAGGAACCAGTCACCTTGGGGAGGGTGAGCAGAGAGTGCCTTTCATGCATACAGGACACTTCTGAATATGTACCCACCTTTGCACCAAATGTGGCCATGCTCTTTGGGTACTGGGCTGACCAATCCTCTATCCCCTTCACTGTCAGGACTGACCACCTGAAGGTGCTGGGTATTTGGTTCGGTGGGACTGTGGCATGTGCCAAGACTTGGGAGGAGCGGATCAGGAAAGCGAGGCAGAAACTAGGCAGCTGGGAGCAATAGTTGCTCTCCGTCGTGGGTGAAAACCTGGTCATCAGGTGTGAGGTTCTGTCAGTATTGTTGTATGTGGCACAGGTCTAGCCTATCCCCAGAACCTGTGCTGCCGCAGTCACCCGGGCCATCTTCCACTTCATGTGGAGATCAAAGATCGACCGGATCTGAAGGGACACAATGTATAAAGACCTGGGCAATGGGGGAAAAAACATGCCCAATGCCACCCTCACCCTGATGGCCACCTTTATGTGTGGCTTCATCAAGCTGTGCGTGGATCCCTGGTACGCAAACACCAAGTGTCACTACGTACTGAGGTTTTACCTGTCCCCGGTGTTGTGAAGGAATGACCTGGCCTCACTGCCACATAACGCTCCGAGAAGTTGGAGCATTCCGTGTCACCTGTCCTTCATAGAGAAATTTATGAAGAAAAACACCTTTGACCACAAGTCTATCAGGAAGTGTCAGCACATAGTGTCCTTGAAACTCTTCAGGAAAAGGAGAGGGCGGATCCTATCGAGTGGTTCCCTGAGCAGACTATCAAAGCCATTTGGCAGAATGCCTCATCGCCAGAACTTTTCAACAAGCACCAAGACATAGCTTGGCAGGTGGTGAGAAGGGCTCTGCCTGTGAGATCCTTTATGCACGCCCGGACCCTCTGCCGCACCGCACGCTGCCCTCGAAGCGGCTGTGGTGGGGAAGAGACTGTTACACACCTCCTTCTGGAATGTGCCTATGCAAAGGAAGTCTGGAGAGGAATACAGTGGTGTTTGTCGAGGTTCATCCTGAGCAGCTCTGTGACGCGGGACTCCGTGCTCTACGGTCTGTTCCCAGGGTCGCACACCGAGATGAACATCAACTGTGCCTGGAGGATCATCAACTCAGTGAAAGACACTCTTTGGGTGGTCCGAAATCTGTTGATTTTTCCAGCTGAAGGAGTTGACCCCGAGTGAGTGTTGCGGACTAGCACATTCCAAGGTCCAGGACTACGTATTGAGGGATGCGCTGAAGCTTGGGGCAGCTGCTGCCAAGATGCAGTGGGAAAAGACCACCGTGTAATGTCTGCCTGCTTAAGAAGAACAGGGGGCCCACCCAGTAATTTGGGCTCCACTGATACCTCAGCAGAATAGCTGGATGGTAATTGTACAGACTTGTATATATGAAAAATTAATTTTGATATCTGTATGTAAAGCAATGTAATGTGTGCATAAAAATGGCATGACCAATTGTATAGAGATCCAAATAATTTTATGAATAAAGTATATTTTTGAAATTTAAAAAATGTGTTTAAAAAAATGGTTTCCCCACTAGTTGCCCATATTGCACTGCTCAGTGTATTACAGCCAGAGGACCTTAACTAGGAAATAATGGGGTACTTCAGAGCTTCATGAGGCCTCAGCACCAGCAAGTCCATAGACATCTTACCCTCCTGAACCTCCCACCTCTGGAATTATAGGCTGCGATGCTACCTGACAGATTTTACGCAACCTTTCCCCAGCTCAAAACGCACTTGCTAAGGGGCTCAGCCCATTAGTTTTCACAGGCATCATTTTAATTAATTCAGAAGAATAGTGCTGAATATTAGCACAAGAGAGTTTCAATCCATTGCCTTTTGTCTATTCCAGAATCTGTTTCCCAACCTGTGAAAATTAACAGCAATTGTACAACGTCAAACATCACTCTCACTTGCACAGTCCATAAACCTTAGCTAATGTATTCATGCCAGATAAACTATGGCATTTAGTAATATCCAATGAATTTCAATACAACTTAGAGAAACTCGTAAATATTTTACAAGGCATTATATTCAGCAGCTCCTCCTTTCTGCCACTCTGCAAATTGCTTGACTGGGGCAATCTGTATTTAATCAGGTGCTTAATTGGTCCATTCTCAGACACTCACTGTTAAGGGACTGTTCCCAATTATGTACTCACACTAACAGTAGAGAATTAAACATATTCTGTTAGGTACTTGGTTAACTATGCAACACAACTTTAAACATTCATTCTCTCCACCAATGCACAGTAGCAGCACAATGTCCCATATACTTGAGGCACTGCAACAACTAGCCAAGGCACCACATTTGACAGCATCTTCAAAATCTTTAATCTGTACCACCAGAAAGAAAGCACAGCAGATGCACAGGAGCAGCAAGTTCCCCTCCAAGCCATTCACCATCCTGACTTGGAAATAAAATACCCTACCCACATTGTCACTGGGTCAAAATCCTGGAACTCCCTTCATAACAGCATTGTGGGTGTACCTACAACATCTCCATGTACTGAACTTTGATAAAGTAGGACGGTATGACCCAGTCTTACTGAGGGCTATACTCTTGTTGAGGCCAGTACAGCCATTGGACCACAGGAGATTTAAAGCAGCCCCACACATCATGCCAATCAATTTAAGAGTCAGATTTAACAATGTGCTCATTCAAAAATGCCTTGTATTATGGCAGCAATGCAGCAAAACATCTGGCATAATCATAGGCTTTATATGTAAATGGCAGCTGTGTAAGTCCAAAACTTGCTGGCTACTAGGCAATTTGATGTCACATTGAGGGGTCACATGTCTTGCTCTGGATAGATAGCAGCTAGAGAATGGCAGTTCCTGATGTGTGACAAAGCATGAGAGATTTAAATTGTGATTTGCTTTTCCTCTTCCCATTAACACCCCTGTAGTGATTGTAATGACATCAACCAGCTGGTCATCATAGATTATGAGTTTCCTGACTGGATTGTTAATCTGGTCAAATTAAGGAGCCTAGCTGACATGAAAGGGTGAATAAACAGGTTCCTGAAATATTTCTGAAAGTTCTGAGGGGCAGGGCAAGTTTTGCTCCTGCACAGTCTGTGAATTTGCTGCTTTCAAATGGTCCACATGTTTATTCAGGACAGTCGCATTTACCTAAACTTTATAAATCTCTGGATCTGATATTGCATTAATCATGCCTCTTACCAATATTGAGCTGTTTACATGATTCTTTCACTAATCTTTGTCCCCTGTATCATACTCTCTGTCTATCTCTCTCTCTCTCTCTCTGGTGGCAACTGTTGTTCGGCATTGGAACTCCTGATGCCGTTTCTCCCAATTACTTCTGCTCAGGAGAGTGGATCAAGAACGATGGAATAGGGAAAAGATGTTGATTGATAGAGATGGGCAAAGATGGAGTTTGCTTATAGATCTGTCATCATGCTATAGAAGGGTAGAACATGTTTGTGGGTGTAAATTGGCTGAATCCTGTTCCTACAGAAGAAGAATGAAGAGGGAGAAATCTGATAGGAAAGAGAGGAGGCAGGGAGATGAAGACAGTGAATGAAAGAAAGGGAATTAGGGAATGACAAAGGATGGTTGGAAAGGAATGAGAAAGTGAAAGGGAAAGACAGAAAGGTGGAGAAGAGGAAGAGAAGGCCATTGGAAAGGAGGATAAGGAGAGAAATGAGGGAAATAAATAAAGAGAAAGGGAGAGAAAAAGGAGGGAGATGAAATGGAGAAAAAAGCTTAGAGGAGTTGGTAGCAGAAAGGAGGGGACAACTCTTCTGAGGTCATTGGCTGCCATCTTGTAAATTTCCTGAACCTGAAAGAGCAGCAAGTTCCTTGGAGAGTCTTTAGGGAGGTCTAATGTCAGGAAAACTCTCCAAAGTTATGCAGAAGTTGTTAGCACATCACATCCTGATATTTAGTTATTCTTTTGTGTTTCAAACTTCCACTGGAATTCCCCAGCCTAAAATCTGCTGTAGACAGAACCATGAGATTAGATTATATAATTAATATAATAGGCACTATGGAAAAGTTTTAGTCTGAAACTTTAAACTCTGCTTCACTCTTAATAACATTTACTCCTCATCAATTATCTAATCACATACAAAATGATGTATGAATCTTGTTAAAACATCTTTCTACATTACAAAAATCTAATCTATTTTAGGTCTTTGGATCATTTGACCCTTGCTTATTTTCATAATGGCCTCAGTTTCTGCAATTATTTTCATCTGGAGATGATTTCCACAGCAGCAAAATAAGTTTGCCAATGTAAAATTCATAAACAAAGGAACTAGTTCTAAACTTTACAGTCGGTCAACCAGATTGCTCTGTTTTTTATTGTGAAAAATCCCAATAACAATGTTTTGCTGCTCTGATGCAGTGCTTTGCAAGCATTGCAACTAAGTGGGGGCAAGGTGCATTCAAGTGATTGGCAGGATTCCAACAGCCTCTGGTCTACCCACAGGACAGCCTTCATCAGTGGTTGCAAAAACTTGGCCGGTCACTTAACCAGGAAGCACCAAGACTGGTTTGACGAGAATGATCAGGAAGTCCGAGAGCTGATAAGCTGGAAGCGTATGGCCTTTCTGTGTGTAAAACAGAAACCGCACTCGGAAGTGAAAAGGCAGGCAACTGAAGACCCGATATCTAACAACGAACCGACAATATAAAGAATGGGTGGTGGATGGAGAAAGCGCTGGAGGCCGACAGCCATGATGTGCAGGGTTTCTTCTGTGCTGTCAAAGTCACTTACAGACCAAACATCCAAGGCCCCATCCCACTGCTGGCCAAGGACAGAGTGATGTTTGTCAAAGAGAAAGAAGCCATCAAACAATGCAGGAGGGAGAGTGGGTTTAGAGACCTCTTCAACAAGGGCTCTGTCATCAATCAGAGCATTCTTGACCATATCCCACAGCAATCTACACCCCATGTGTTTGGCAATGCCCCAGCACCTCACTAATTAGAGATGGCCGTCTGCCAGCTCAAGAACAACAAGGCTTCTGGAGCAGACAGTATTCCTGCTGAGGCACTGAAGTGCAGAGACACAGAGCTCCTGTTACATCCACACACCCCTGCCTGTCTTATCTGGAAGGAAGGGAGCAGCCCGGGAGAGCTCCGAGATGCCATAGTGTGAGCACTTTCAACAAAGGGAACAAGTCTGACTGTAGTAACTACAGGGGAATCTCCCTTCTTCATGTCTCAGAGCCATATAGGAGGGCAGGAAACACCACAGCTCTTGAAAGCATGATCAGGTGTCTGTGGGAATGCTGCACTTTGCCAGTGAGGCCTTGAGGGTATCCCTGAAGTGTTTCCTCTGTCCACCTGGGGCTCGCCTGCCGCTTTGAAGCTGGGAGAAGTGCACCCACTTGGGGAGTCTCAAGTTGGTCACGTGGATGATGTGCCCAGCCCATTGCAGTCGATCAAGAGGGGGGGGTCAGTACCATGCTACTGGGGATATTGGCCTGGTCGGGCATGCTGGTGTTGGTGTGTCGTTCCTCCCAGCTGATTTGCAGGATCGTGCTCAGGTAGTGTTGGTGGTACTGCTCCAGCACCTTGAAGTGTCTGCTGTAGACAGTTCATGTCTCAGAGCCATAGAGGAGGACAGGAACCATCACAGCTCTGCAGACCACGATCCTGGTGTCAGATCTGATGTTGGTCTCGAACAGCCTTTTCCTCAGGTGGCCGAAGGTTGCTTTAGCACAATGGAGATGGTGCTGGATCTCTTCATCACTAGCTGCTTTGGCCGACAGGACACTCCTAAGATACTGGAAGTGGCCAACATTCTCCAAGGCCTTCCATAGACCTTGATGATCAGGGTTTGCTCCACAAAGCCAGGCCTGGTTGATGGAGGACCTTCATCTTGTGGGTATTTAGAGAGAGAGATCTATGCTCTCACATGCCTCTGTAAAGATACTGACGATGGTCTGGAGGACATCCTCGGAGATCACATGCACACAAACATCATCTGCGCACTGCAGCTCAATGACACTGGTTGGGGTGACTTTGGTTTTGGCTTGAAGGCGGCAGAGATTGAATAATTTCCCACAGGTTTCTGTACATTAATATTGCCACAATGGACACGGTGGAGAGATCCAGCTTTTTCTGTTTTTATTTCACTCACAAAGTCACAGCTGCAATGTTTAGAAGATACCAAGTTCCAGGCCCAGGGTGAGGTTTTCAAATACAAGTTCAATAAAGGCATTGAAAGAAAAATAAATGACTTATTCTGGAGCATTATTGTAACATGTTTATTATTGACTTTTTTGAAAATTAAATCATTATTTTGTACGTAAAAAATATTAAGTTGCTATTGGGAGAAAAGTAAATGAAAAAAAGAAACTTCATAAATATTTATTTCCTCTCACACTTCTCCTAACAGTCAGAACAATTAACTAAAGATGAACAGTATGAGCCAGCCAATCAGTGATATTCCAATGCAAGTCTTTTCATTCTTTGTACAATAACGCCCAATATTCTTCAACAGCACCACTCAGTGGCTACAATCACATGTAACAACAATATCACAACTTAAACAAAGTTAAAAATCACACAACACCAGGTTATAGTCCAACAGGTTTAATTGGAAACCTGTTGGACTATAACCTGGTGTTGTGTGATTTTTAACTTTGTACACCCCAGTCCAACACCGGCATCTCCAAATCACAACTTAACCAAAGAATCTTGCTCAGTTCCAGCATTACTCCTGCCAATACGAAACCTGATTAATTGGCATTATTAATCACTGGTCAAACATTGGCCTATGTCTTAATCCTTTGTAGTTCACGCAGTGTTATTCTAGTTATTCTTTGTCATGGTTTAGATAAGGTCAATAGCAAAGTGAGTTCAAAACAAGGGGGCATATTTTTAAAGGAAGAGAAGAACGATTTAAAAGGCACCTGAGGCGCAACATTTTCACTTACAGAGCAGTTTGTATATGGAATGAACTGCCAGAGGAAATGATAGATGCAGGTACAACACTGTGAAGACAGTGGGCCAGGTACATAAATAAGAAAGGTTTAGATGGATATGGGCCAGGCACAGGCAAATGGGACTAGTTTAGTTTGGGAAACTTGGACAGCATGGACAAGTTGAACTGAAGGGTCTGTTTTGGTACTGTATGACTCTATAACTCTACATCTGAGTGTGGGTTGCTTGGCCAATTTAGAGGACAATTAAATGTTGACCAATCTATTGTGAGGCAGTTCCATTTCTGCTACTACACAAGATTGGCAGTTTCCTCCCTAAAGGACAGTACTGAACCAGTTAAGATTTTAAGTCAACAACTTCATTATTACTCTTACTGATAGGAAACTGTGGAGCTGCTGCACTTGTGTCAGTGAACAGGGTTGCCATGCTAGGGTTGGGGGCTGGGGGTCCCCTGGCCAGGATAAGCACTGAGGCCTATGATTTCTGATTTTGTCCCCGTAGCAGGTCACCTACACTAAAGTATCTCACGAACTGTATTGAGGCAGGAATATCAGTGGGACTCAGAATTTTTAAAAAGTCTTTAGAGAAAAGAAGAATGTGGCCAATTCATTATTTACCGCTGTCCCTGTGGTCTTAATTCTGGACAAAAGCCTCCCCAGTGCCTGACTGGCTTCAGACTGGTTTTCCTCAAGGAGTCAAAACAGGTCACTTGCCAAATGACCAGCAGTTCACCAACAAGATTCCACCCATTATTTGATGATTCAAAATTCAATTCAAATCAAATCAAAATGGAACCTGAAGGTGTTGGTCAGTTCACCGAGCTGGTTGATTTTCTTACAACTGTTTTGTCTCCCTCCTGGGTGACATCTTCAGTGCTGTATAGCCTCTGGTGAAGTGCTGCCGTTATGATCTGCCCCGAATTCATACGGTTCTGTCTGTTGTAGCAAGTGGTTCTCCTTTCAGTAAGATAAACTAGCAAAATCAGGACAGATAACAAGAATGGACATCCAGAAAATGAAGCCCAAAGGTTCTAACACACACCACTTTTACGGATTCGTCAAAGTGCACAAACCAGACACACCCCTCAGACCTATATTCTCCCTAATTGGCACACCGACACACAGACTAGCCAAGGAGCTACACTGCAGACTGAAACACCTCATTGCAAGCTCAACACACGCCATCCATTCAGCACAGGAATTCCTCAACAACATCACAGATACAAAAATCAATGAAGATGAAATAATATTCTCAATTGACGTTACAGCACTGTACACCTCTATCAATATAACACCAACAAAGGAAACACTAGCCGCATTTCTAAACAAACTGATAACACAGATTGACAACAAAACTATCAGCAAAGAAAATATTCTGAAACTACTGGACCTATGCCTGACCACACACTTTGCCTTTAATGATCAGGTATACGAACAAATCAATGGGGCACGCATGGGCTCACCCATCTCTGGGCTCATTGCTAAGGCAGTAATACAAAGACGAGAAAGTACTGTGCTCCCCCAGGTCCAGATCAAACTATGGATCAGCCAAGTGGACAATATCATTATTGTTATCATTAAACGGTCCACATTGGTAAGTACACACCACCTCATCAATAGCTTATTCACCAGGATCAAGTTCACCAGAGAAGAAGAGAACAACAACAAACTCCCATTCTTAGACATACTGGTCGAACGAATGAACGAACAATGGTGAATCCTTAGCAGAGTATACAGAAAGACTACACATTCAGACCATATCCTCAGTTATAACAGTAAGTACCCCAACCTCCACAAACAGAACAGTGTCCAGACCCTGTTTAAATGAGCTATAACATACTGCAGCACCCAGAACTCTGCAAAAAAGAAGAGGAACATTTATTAAAAGTTTTTGCCAATAATGGGTACCCCATCAGCTTCATCCACTGATGCCTGGCATACACACAACACCAAGAAGACACTGTTCCCCCAACACACTGACCACCCTACCTTACATTAGAAACATCTCAGAACTAACAACAAAACTTCTATATCCTCTGGGAATAATGACAGCACACAAACCAACAGTGACACTTTGCCGGCTACTATCAAGGTCAGAAGACCCCATACCCACAAAATGCAGGACAAATGTATATCAAAAACCATGCTGCAACTGAGAGAAATATTATATAGGACAAGTGAGCAGGATACTCACCACCAGAACACACAAACATCAGCTCACAACAAAACAACACGACCAGTCCTCTCTCATGTCAATACACACTGACAATGAAGGACGCCAGTTCAACTGGGACTGGCTAAACAAAGCCAAGCTGGGGAATTCCTGGAGGTCTTGTATTCCTGGAGGTCTTGCCATAAATAAACAGGTGGAAATAGACCCCATCTACAGACCACTACAGTGCAAAACCAGAAGCAGAACCACCCACCACAACAGACAGAACCGTATGAATTTAGGGCAGATCACAAGAACAGTACTTCATCCAGAGGTTACACAGCACTGAAGATGTCACCCAGGAGGGAGATGAAATGTTTGCAAGAAAATCAACCAGCTTGGCAAACCAACTGACAACATCAACAACAACCTGAGCTACAGATCTTCACAATAACCTCAAAATGGAACCTGTTTTAATGTGTATGATTGAGCAAAATTGGTGATCAATGTCTGTTAGGTCCCCACTTGCTTACTCAGAAGTCTAAAATGGGAACATTCAGTTGCTCCTATCCTTCTTTTAACGCAAGGTCTTTCTTTGAACTGCTACCAAAAGCAGAGACTCCATGGAAGTGGACTGTAGAAATGCAGGATTCTCGCTTTCAGATGCAAGTTGTGTCATGATAAAATTAAAGTTAACAAAGTTGGCCATTAGTTTGTTCAATTCCAAGTGTCAGCTATCATTTGAAGAACAGCTTTATTTGTGTTGTATATTGGCTGTCAATCAGAGAATTGTGGATCTTTCAGTACTATTTGTTGTCTTTAGATATCAAACATAGCTCAATGATGCCCTGTTGATTCTGAATCAGAATTGGTGTAAGTCACAGTCTCGAGATTTCAGCACACAATCTAGGCTAGTTCTCAAATCCAATACCGTGGATGTGCTGCACGATTGACCTCCTATTTCTCATTTCATTTCTCTCACAGGTTTATGTAAAATATTTCATGGAGCTATTTGAAGGAAGTGCTGTCCTTGCACTTTCTGCATTAATCCCACAACCAAAACCACTGAAGAATAATTTTTCATTCGTTTTTGTGGGACCTTGCTTTGTGTGACTTGACTGACAGCACCCAACATCACAACAGCAATTAGGACTTGAAAGGTTGCAGTAGCTGGAAAGATTTATCACCTTCTCCATCTTAGCAAAGAAAATTGTTCAATTAATGCAATTATTTATTTTCTTCATAGTTTTCCAGTAAAAATTGTCAATTATGATGATAATAGTAAAGTAGGTAAAGCTTTCATGTTCACCAATGTATTCAAGATTATATTAATTCCCTCCTGAGATTGACTATTTTTCATCCTAACACATACTACTTATTGCATCGTGGAATAACATAGTCATGCTTCAAAGCTGTGTTGTACTGTATAATAGGACATTGACATTGTATGTTTTCACAACTACCTAACAAAGCAACATTAATGAAGTTTGGAACAACATCGTGAAATGTTTTTATCTATGATTCTAAGCAGGTAAGTGTTTCTTATTCAGCTTTTGGAAGCTGTAGAGACTGCAGCGATGATGGAGAGTGGCAGCAGATCAGGCCCAGTGTGAGCCTGGACAGCGGTGGTGACGAGGCAGTGATCAGAGGTCGGTGGCGACGGTGGCATCAGCAATCAGCAACTACTGGGGCTAAAGCCTTGCATAGTGTCGGTGAAGCCTGGGATGTCCAGGCGGGTCTTAGCTCAGCGTGGGTGAAGGCATGCCCAGCGCCCAGAGAGCACGCCCTCTTGGGGAAAGCCCAGCTTGGAGCATCTGCAGGCCCATGGCTCAAGAAAGGACTGTAGTGTTTGACATTTAAACGTTATGTCTTTATTTTTCTACTTTTATGTATTGCTGAACTTTTTAACCTATACAGTAGAACCCCTGTATCCGCGGATTCGGTTTCTGCGGTTTCAGTTATCCACGGTTTACTGCAGCCCGAAATATTACATGGAACATTCCAGAGAAATTCCAGGGGGCTGCAAGGGAGGGGTAGGTTTACCATTTAAATGATAGGGTTCGCTACTATTCGCAGTTTCGGACAGCTCCAGTAGGTCTTGGAGCTTACTACCCGCAGATACAGGGGGGTGGGGGGTGGAGAGAGGGCGTGGAACACCTGTATTTTTATTTTTCTATTTCTGTCACTAAGATTTTGTACCTAAGATGGTGACATGTGTGGGACATTGTACATTTTTTCACTGTACGCTTGTATCTTGTACTTGTATACATGTGACAATGAAACCTATTAAAACTCTAGCTTGCAACCAAACCAATGCAAATTATATTGATCCTGGATAAGAAAGCTAAATAAACAAATAAATAATTATCTGCAACGTTCGCAGACAGAGAACAGGCCGAGGTGAGATGAAAACAATTGAAGAAACTTGTCGACAGACAGTGGAATTATGACGCTCTCTTGCTGACAACAAAGTGAAAACATCTCTAGAAGATTCACAACAATAATGGGTGGCCTGAACAATGGAAAAAAACAAATTTCACCTTGAAACACTTGAGATTGTGTCAATAACAGAGAGAAATGATAAATTAATCTAAAAAAAAAGACTCCCTGTCCCTATGTGACAGTAAATAAGGCAATGTTATTGTAAATACGTGTGGAAATGGGGTGGCGGGTGGGAAGGTTTCACTTCCCATCGAAATGCATAATTGCTTCCAAAGCCTAAATTGAAAGACTGTTCAACAACTGGATTTTACTACGTTTACAATAACTATTGCTTTTCTCCCTTTGCCCGGGAGCTGTGTTATAAAGACATGGCTTCTTCAGCTGCTGCGTTAATGAGGCCTGTCAATGTCGTTTTTTGTCTAACAGTTGCAGAAGGGATTGAAGATACTTTCATGACCAGTTAAATGGCTGCCTGGAGATATTTTTATTGCTCGGTTAGATTTGTGTAATTTCTTCTGATAATCTCCAGCAGCATCTGCGAGCTAATCAAGCTTTACCTGAAGGCGTGGGATAATTTGCTAAATTGTCATTGGCCCATTAACATTGAAATTTGACTTTGAAACTAACCTGATTAATAGCCTTTGATAATTATTTGTTTAAACAAAAAACTTTAGGTCTGAATGCTGTGATATTGAACAAATTCCAGTTTTATTTTAGTTCAGTACATCGAGTTCTGATTTATATGAAACTGTGATATCTATATCGAAATGAAATAATGTACTTACCTCCAGAAACAGAGATGTCATTTTGTCAGGTAGTTTCTTAATTTGCCACAAGCACAAAGCACTTAAATAGCAAACATAAATGGTCACTGATGGCAAAGCCAAAGGTCTAGCTGTGATAAAATGTTGATGCATTTTTGCATAGCTTTGGTATACATTTATATCATGTATGGATGGAAATGTGTTGCTGGAAAAGCGCAGCAGGTCAGGCAGCATCTAGGGAACAGGAGAATCGACGTTTCGGGCATGAGCCCTTCTTCAGGAATCAGGAAAGTTGGTCCAGCAGGCTAAGATAAAAGATAGGGAGGAGGGACTTGGGGGAGGGGCGTCGGAAATGTGATAGGTGGAAAGAGGTCAAGGTGAGGGTGATAGATCAGACTGGGGTGGGGGCGGAGAGGTCGGGAAGAAGATTGCAGATTAGGAAGGCGGTGCTGAATTTGATGGATTTGACTGAGACAGGCTGGGGGGAGGGGAAATGAGGAAACTGGTGAAATCCGAGTTCATCCCTTGTGGTTGGAGGGTTCCTAGCTGGAAGATGAGGCGTTCTTCCTCCAACCGTCGTTTCGCTGTGGTCTGACGATGGAAGAGTCCAAAGACCTGCATATCCTTGGTGGAGTGGGAGGGGGAATTGAAATGTTGAACTACAGGGTGGTTGGGTTGGTTTGTCCGGGTGTCCCAGAGGTGTTCCCTGAAACGCTCCGCAAGTAGGCGGCCCGTCTCCCCAATATAGAGGAGGCCACATCGGGTGCAAAGGATGCAATAGATGATATGTGTGGAGGTACAGGTGAATCTGTGGCGGATATGGAAGTTTCCTTTGGGGCCTTGGAGGGAGGTGAGGGGGGAGGTGTGGGCGCAAGTCTTGCACCTCCTGCGGTTGCAGGGGAAGGTGCCGGGAGTGGAGGTTGGGTTGGTGGGGGGTGTGGATCTGACGAGGGAGTCACGGAGGGAATGGTCTTTACGGAATGCTGATAGGGGAGGGGAGGGAAATATATCCTTGGTGGTGGGGTCCGTTTGGAGGTGGCGGAAATGGCGGCGGATGATGCGCTGTACATGGAGGTTAGTGGGGTGGTAGGTGAGGATCAGTGGGGTTCTGTCCTGGTGGCGGTTGGAGGGGCGGGGTTCAAGGGCGGAGGATCGGGAAGTGGAAGAGATGTGGTGGAGGGCATCGTCTACCACGTCGGGGGGGAAATTGCGGTCCTTGAAGAAGGAGGCCATCTGGGATGTGCGTTTTTGGAACTGGTCCTCCTGGGAGCAGATGCGGCGGAGTCGAAGGAATTGGGAGAATGGGATGGCGTTTTTACAGGGGGCAGGATGGGAGGAGGTGTAGTCCAGGTAGCTGTGGGAGTCGGTTGGTTTGTAGTAGATGTCCGTGTTGATTCGGTCGCCTGAGATAGAAATAGAAAGGTCGAGGAAGGGGAGGGAGGAATCTGAGACTGTCCAGGTGAATTTGAGGTCGGGGTGGAATGTGTTGGTGAAGTGGATGAACTGTTCCACCTCCTCGTGGGAGCACGAGGCGGCGCCGATACAGTCATCAATGTAGCGGAGGAAAAGGTGGGGGGTGGGGCCAGTGTAGTTGCGGAAGATGGATTGTTCCACATATCCTACGAAGAGGCAGGCATAGCTGGGGCCCATGCGGGTGCCCATGGCTACTCCTTTCGTTTGGAGGAAGTGGGACGATTGGAAAGAGAAGTTGTTCAGGGTGAGGACCAGTTCAGTCAGTCGAAGGAGGGTGTCTGTGGAAGAGTACTGGTCGGTACGGCGGGAAAGAAAGAAGCGGAGGGCTTTGAGTCCTTCGTGATGGGGAATGGAGGTGTACAGGGACTGGATGTCCATGGTGAAAATAAGGCGTTGGGGACCGGGGAAGCGAAAATCATGGAGCAGGTGGAGGGCATGGGTGGTGTCCCGAACGTAGGTGGGGAGTTCTTGGACTAAGGGGGATAGGACGGTGTCAAGGTATGCGGAGATGAGTTCGGTGGGGCAGGAGCAGGCGGAGACAATGGGTTGGCCGGGGCAGTCAGGTTTTTTGGATTTTGGGCAGGAGGTAGAAGCGGGAGGTGCGGGGTTGTGGGACTATGAGGTTGGAGGCGGTGGATGGGAGATCCCCCGAGGTGATGAGGTTATGGACGGTCTGGGAGATGATGGTTTGGTGGTGGGGGGTGGGGTCATGGTCAAGGGGGCAGTAGGAGGAGGTATCTGCGAGCTGGCGTTTGGCCTCAGCGGTGTAGAGGTCGGTGCGCCAAACTACTACCGCGCCTCCCTTGTCTGCTGGTTTGATAGTGAGGTTGGGGTTGCAACGGAGTGAGTGGAGGGCTGCGCGTTCCGAGGGTGAGAGGTTGGAGTGGATGAGAGGGGTGGGGGAGTTCAGGTGGCGGTTAATATCGCGGCGGCAGTTGGCTATGCAGAGGTCGAGGGCAGGTAGGAGGCCAGCACGGGGTGTCCAGGTGGATGGGGTGTGTTGGAGGCGGGAGAAGAGGTCGTCAGAGGGTGGGCGGGAGTCTTGGTTAAAGAAGTAGGCGCGGAGGCGAAGGCGGCGGAAGAATTGTTCGATGTCACGCCGCGTGTTGAATTCATCAATCCGGGAGCGTAGGGGAATGAAGGTGAGGCCTCTGCTGAGGACTGATCTCATCAATCCGGGAGCGTAGGGGAATGACATCAATCCGGGAGCGTAGGGGAATGACATCAATCCCAGGAGGACCAGTTCCAAAAACGCACATCCCAGATGGCCTCCTTCTTCAAGGACCGCAATTTCCCCCCCGACGTGGTCGACGATGCCCTCCACCGCATCTCTTCCACTTCCCGATCCTCCGCCCTTGAACTCCGCCCCTCCAACCGCCACCAGGACAGAACCCCACTGGTCCTCACCTACCACCCCACTAACCTCCATGTACAGCGCATCATCCGCCGCCATTTCCACCACCTCCAAACGGACCCCACCACCAAGGATATATTTCCCTCCCCTCCCCAATCAGCATTCCGTAAAGACCACTCCCTCCGTGACTCCCTCGTCAGATCCACACCCCCCACCAACCCAACCTCCACTCCCGGCACCTTCCCCTGCAACCGCAGGAGGTGCAAGACTTGCGCCCACACCTCCCCCCTCACCTCCCTCCAAGGCCCCAAAGGAAACTTCCATATCCGCCACAGATTCACCTGTACCTCCACACATATCATCTATTGCATCCTTTGCACCCGATGTGGCCTCCTCTATATTGGGGAGACAGGCCGCCTACTTGCGGAGCGTTTCAGGGAACACCTCTGGGACACCCGGACCAACCAACCCAACCACCCTGTAGCTCAACATTTCAATTCCCCCTCCCACTCCACCAAGGATATGCAGGTCTTTGGACTCCTCCATCGTTAGACCACAGCGAAACGACGGTTGGAGGAAGAACGCCTCATCTTCTGGCTAGGAACCCTCCAACCACAAGGGATGAACTCGGATTTCACCAGTTTCCTCATTTCCCCTCCCCCCAGCCTGTCTCAGTCAAATCCATCAAATTCAGCACCGCCTTCCTAACCTGCAATCTTCTTCCCGACCTCTCCGCCCCCACCCCAGTCTGACCTATCACCCTCACCTTGACCTCTTTCCACCTATCACATTTCCGACGCCCCTCCCCCAAGTCCCTCCTCCCTATCTTTTATCTTAGCCTGCTGGACCAACTTTCCTGATTCCTGAAGAAGGGCTAATGCCCGAAACGTCGATTCTCCTGTTCCCTAGATGCTGCCTGACCTGCTGCGCTTTTCCAGCAACATATTTCCATCTCTGATCTCCAGCATCTGCAGACCTCACTTTCTCCTCATTTATATCATGTATACTTGTATAAGTAGATTTTAAGAAGTTTATTCAAATTTCTGCAACTAAGACATTACAACATTGCAAAGGAATATTTCAAATTTCAAGAGTGCTGTGTAATTGTTTCAGTTTATGTATAATGTACAGCTTTGAAACTTGAAGATGCCAAGTTCAATCACTCTCACTTTTCCATGCCTAGGCCACAAGGTGTTTCTACCTGTTCAGATCAGGATGGCCAAAACTCAAAACTGACTTCCCACCTCATGAAATTTTTTTAAAATTTGATTTATTATCATCACATGTACCGAGATTCAGTGAAAAGTATTGTTTTTTTGTGTGCTATCCAGACAAATCATACCTTACATCAGGATAATGGAACAGAATGCAGAATATAGAGTTTCAGCTACAGAGAAGGTGCAGAGAAAGATCAACTGTGCCATATGAGAGGTCTGCTCATAAATCTGATAACAACAGGGAAGAAGCTGTTCTTGAATCTGTTGGTATGTGTTCTCAAACCTTCACATCTTCTGCCTGATAGAAGAGAATATAATCGAGGTGGTTATACATAAGAATTTGTGCTGGTCATCTTTCTCAGTTGTTCATTCACCTTTGTCTATATCAGGTAACACAAGTTTTATAAATTTCCAATCGCATAGTACAGACAATCATAAAGACATATTGAAGACATACTGATGTTTGCTCAAGGGAAGGTGGGAAAAACGAGATTACATCAGTGACTGATGAATGTGATGCTTTCAGCATGAGTGGTGCAGGTGAGTCAGAGAAGAGATACCACCGCACTATTACGGATGCTAGGGGTGGTGGTGGGACTTAGAATATTTCAAGGCAGTGGAGCAGGTGACCAGGTAGGTCTGGAATCTGGAACTATGACCCTGGCAGCAGCGTGTCAAGATCTTAAATTAACTCTCACTGATGGCCACGTCAATGAATGCAACTTCATCCAACATCTCCTACTCACTGCTCTACCAATCTCTCACTCTGTTCAATGTATCCAAATGAAAGGTCTGCCCAACTCATTCAGCAGGCCTCCCTACTCAGGAATCCTAAAATCCAAATACTCTATAAAACCCTCACACACCTGTCAATGCTGTCAGCTTCACATCCACTTCACAGTGCCTTCCCATACCTTCAACCATTCACCCACAGGAGACACATCTCCCAGACAAAGTGCAACAATCACAGGCTTCTTACCCTCTCTCTGGCAGAGAAATGAAGCTAATAATAGAAGAGAGCAGAGTAGAACATCTAGGGGACAAGGATATCTCCATCTCCTGAACCTGGGAGAGTAATGGCTCTCCTCATCATGGTTATTGGCTATAACAGTCTGTATTAGCTGGTAGCACTGAGAACATTTAGGATATTCCCACCTTTTTGCTTTTTCTTAATTCTCAGCAGCCTCTCGCTCTGCTATTTGACATTGATGGTCAACTTGCTAATAGCGTGTTTATAGATCTCTCACTGTCCAACCACAGCAAAGCTGGTGAAGAGGAAGTTAAAAAAGAGCTGTTATCAGCGATATGTGGATCATCCAGGCAAGAGTGGGTTGCAACTAAATTGGGGTCAAAGGCTGTTTCATTTGTCTGCCAACTGAAGGGCCAGGTTGCAGGCAGGTTCTGTTGTAGAGGATATCAATTTGGATTTGGATCTGGAACTATGCTGGACAGCAGTGATTAGATATGCATTTGAAATGCTTTAGTACATTGACTTGCCTGCCATAAAAACCTCCTAAGAGCAAGTTGGAGGGCACTGTGCGGATTTTTCTATTTCCACAGTCTGTGCTTCTTGTCCCTATGGTATTGTGGATATAGAAGCACTTTCACTGCTGCCACCTTTATACAGATAGGTCACTTACTATGAGCATGTGACAGTACTCTGACATATGCATGTCCAACAACACTTTCAGACACTTTTCAATTGAAATTTTATTTGCCTACAATCACGGTGCCTGGCTGTTTGAATAACACCTTTGCAAGGCCTGTCGTGCTGCCTCACATTTCATTACAGAATGTGACAACACAGGCATCTGTGGTGTCCACATTTGATATCCTATCGACACAACAGCTGGTAGTCTGTATGATGTGTGGATATTGCCCATTCAACATGCTTTGGCGTAAGAAGGTGTCACTGTTTCATGTAATCATATCAAAGATGAAAACCACATGGGTTGCAGAGATAGTGGCCAATGTTCCCCAAATCATTACGATGTTAACATTGTGTAAATTGGATTTTTTTGCCCTTGGGTCTTTAACATTAAGGAAGATCTAGTACTGTTTTCGAATTACTGGCTGGAAAGGAGAGGCTTGACTTTGTTCAGAGGAGACCTTAGATCAAATGATTTCTTTTATTGGCAACACATGCAAGAGGATAAAAATGAGTTAATGCTCAGAATTATTTTCAAAATGCCCAGCGAGGCATTAAATGTAGATTTCTACCAAAAATAATAATGTACTTGATACTTTAAACTTAAGACAAGGTCTATTGTGATACTGTATTGCTCCCAAAACTGACATAAGTCAGATTCCAGGAGTGCAAGGTCTTTTCTGGTTATGACAGAAAATGTGCCTTCAATAGACAAATTCTTTTCCCTGGGGTGGGGGAGTCCAGAACTACAGGGCATAGGTTTAGGGTGAGAGGGGAAAGATATAAAAGAGACCTAAGGTGTAGCTTTTTCACGCAGAGGGTGGTACGTGTATGGAATGAGCTGCCAGAGGATGTGGTGGAGGCTGGTACAATTGCAACATTTAAAAGGCATTTGGATGGGTATATGAATAGGAAGGGTTTGGAGGGATATGGGCCAGGTGCTGGCAATTGGACTAGATTGGATTGGGATATCTGGTCGGCATGGACGGGTTGGACCCAAGGGTCTGTTTCCATGCTATACATCTCTATGACTCAATGTCAAGGTCAGCCTGATACTCTCAAAGAAGTAAGGAATTGAGGCTCACTATCACAGTGCTCTAAGACATGAGATCTGAAAGAGTGTTGAGACAAAATGTTTTAAAATGCTGCAAATCGGAACCCTGGTAATAATTTTTAGTTTGGCTGATTTCTGGTTTTTGTCCAGAAGCATGATTTTTACACAATTTGGACTGAACCTACAACAATATCCAAAGGCAGAACAAAGATGGGCAAGTCCACAATTTCCCACTGTCAGTTGGCATGCTGGTATGCCATCACTGTACCACTGAGGGGAGATTTGGAAGTGGGGCTTTGTCATCATTGAGTTAACTTTACAAAATAGATAAATCTGATAGGAACCTGAAACACAGGAGCAAGGGTGGGCCACTCAATCCCTTGAGCTTTTCTGTCATTCAATAAGATTAGGGGAGGTGATGATCTCCTGGTATTATCACTAGTCTATTAATCTAGAGACCTAAGTAATGCTCTGGGGACCTGGGTTCAAATTCTGCCATAGCAGAGTGTGGAATTTGAATTTTTTAAAAATCTGAAATTAAGAGTCTACTGGTGACCATGAAACCATTGCTGATTGTTGGAAGAAACCCATCTGGTTCACTAAAATCCTTCAGGAAAGAAAATCTGCCATCCTTATCTGGTCTGGTCTTACCTGTGACTCCAGACCCACACCAATGTGTTGACAGTTAAGTGTCCTCAGGGCAATTAGAGATTGGCTAGTGATGCCTATATCCTGTAAATGACCTGACTAATCTCAACTCCACATCCCTACCCAACCCTGACATCTTTTAATCGTCTTGCTTATCAAGAAGTTATCTACATCTGTCTTAAAAATATTCAGAGACTATACTGAATATTCCCTGCCTTTGGGGAAGGGAGTTACAAATACTTAAAACCCACACAGAGAATTTTATCTTTGATTAGATTCCCTACAGTAGGGAAACAGGCCCTTCAGCCCAACAAGTCCACACTGACCCTCCAAAGAGTAACCCACCCAGACTCATTCCCCTACCGTATACTTACCCCGACAATGGGCAATTTAGCATGGCCAATTCACCAAACCTGCCCATCTTTGGATTGTGGGAGGAAACCAGAGGAAACCCATGCAGACACGGGGAGAATGTGCAAACTCCACACAGACACCTGAGGCAGGAATTGAACCTAGGTCCGAGCGCTGTGAGGCGGTAGTACTAACCACTGAACCACTGTGCTGCTCCAATTATAAGTAACCTCTTAATTATAAATTGTAATCCCTGGTTTTAGATTCTCTCACATTCTTACAGCAACCCATCAAGACCATGGAGGATCTGTTGTTTCAATTACTATTTTAGTGCTAGAATGGATCAGAGGCTCTGCGTGTTGGGCCACCTTCAGCATAAACTAATGAATTGGCCATTTCCACCATCCAGAAAAGCAAGGGCAGGTGCATGGGTACATCATTATTTACAAGTCATGCACCATTATGGATTTGACACAAATCACCATTATCTTCAAGATGGCTGAAGTCAAAATCTGGGAACTCATTCTCTAACAATATTGCAGGATTGCCTTATAAGGGCAGCATGGTGGTTTCGTGGTTAGCACTGCTGCCTCACAGCACCAGGGACTTGGGTTCAATTGCAGCCTCGGGTGACTGTCTGTGTGGATTTCCTCCAGGTGCTCTGGTTTATTCCCACAGTCAAAAGATGCGCAGGTCAGGTGAATTGGCTATGCTAAATTGCCCATGGTGTTAAGTGCATTAGTCAGAGGAATATGGGTCTGGGTGGGTTACTCTTCGGAGGGATGGCATAGACTTGTTGGGCCAAATGGCCTGTTTCCACACTATAGGGAATCTAATCAGACAGACACACAGTTTGAGGTGGCTTGCCCCACAGCATTCTCATGACAGTAAGTTTCTGCCTTAATTGCCAACTATCAAGATTAAGACAAAATTTGGAAAAACACATTTATGCTACTTGGGTACTTAGCACTGATGTCATTTGAAGTGATTTGTAAAGTGTAGCTCATAGACAAGAATCTTGGTATTAAGACCTTTGGATTATTTAGCACAATAGAATATTTTTGTACATAATATAACCTTATGGTGACACTTTTGAAGCCTACTAAACCAGATAACCGATTATGCATGGCTTGTTGAAGATAACAGATGGATTTGCAATAGAAAAGCTAAAAGCAACACAGATCAAAATTGCTGTGCACCTCTCCCACTATGAATTCCTGAGTAACTAAGTCACATTATCAACAATATACTGTACATGGCTGCGGAAGTGAACCATCCAATAAATGAAATCACTATTGAATCCTTTTGTCCCCACTCAGTCAAAGCTTTCTCAAATAACCAGGAGAGGAAATTCGATTACACCCTTTTTGTCTTTTACAGTACCCATCATTGCTTGTTTATGAAAGATTTATGATATGTGCTTTTAAAATTGCAGCATTGCAGTTATTATGTTCCTGGTAGCAAGCCAGTCTGAAGCATCGATAGGGTTGAATTCCCACAGAGTCAGTGACTTCACCCAAGATCGTTACATCCATTGAAGCTTGCCAGAGTTTATTATAGAACTCCATCAGTAAAACATTAGTTTTCCATTCTGAATTTGGCTGAGTGCCTTTCCCAAATTGTAAGAGGGAAACATCCCAATAAACTGTTATTCTCAGATCTGAAGAAGATCCTGACAATGAATACAATATTTTCTCTCTGTTGCCTTTTCCCCAGCTTCAACAAGGATTGATTGTACTATTGCAGAACTATCGCACAATTGAAATGTGGAGCTTATTCAAGGACCAGCTACTGAGGGTCCTTTATAAGTAGGTACCGGTCAGGCAGGCAGGAAGTTGTCGAGCACAGGAGCCATGGTTTACCAAAGAAATTGAATCTCTTGTCAAGAGGAAGAAGGCGG
Organism: Chiloscyllium plagiosum; assembly: GCF_037043375.1. NCBI lineage: Eukaryota > Metazoa > Chordata > Chondrichthyes > Orectolobiformes > Hemiscylliidae > Chiloscyllium > Chiloscyllium plagiosum. The sequence goes on from NW_028270151.1 coordinate 70,198,277, forward strand.
CTTATGTTAGGATGAGATGTGATGGTCCATTTAGGGCACTTGAGAGTTACAAGTTAGCCAGGAAAGACCTAAGGAGAGAGCTAAGAAGAGCCAGGAGGGGACATAAGAAGTCGTTGGTCGATAGGATCATGGAAAACCTGAAGGATTTCTATAGGTATATCAGGAATAAAAGAATGACAAGAGTAAGATTCGGGCCAATCATAGATAGTAGTGGGAAGCTGTGCGTGGAGTCAGAGGAGATAGGGGAAGCGCTAAATGAATACTTTTTGTCAGTATTCACATTAGAAAAAGACAATGTTGTCGAGAATACTGAGATACAGGCCACCAGACTTGATGGGATTTATCGAGGAGGTGTTAGCAATTCTGGAAAGTGTGAAATGGACCAGATGGGATTTATCCTCAAGTTCTCTGGGAAGCAAGGGAGGAGATTGCCGAGACTCTGGCGTTGATCTTTATGTTGTCATTGTGCATGGGAATAGTGCCACAAGACAAGAGGATAGGAAATGTTCCCTTGTTTAAGAAGTGGAGTAGAGACAACCCTGAAAATTAAAGACCTGTGAGTCTTACTTCAGTTTTGGGTAAAGTGTTGGAAAGGGTTATAAGAGATAGGACTTATAGTCATCTAGAAAGGAATACGTCGATTAGGGATAGTCAACATGGTTTTGTGAAGGACTAATAAATTCAACTGCATTTATTTCAATGCAAGGGGCCTAACAGGGAAGGCAGATAAACTCAGGGCATGGTAAGGAGCATGGGACTGGGATATCATAGCAATTATGGAAACATGGCTCAGGGATGGGCAGGACTGGCAGCTTAATGTTCCAGGATACAAATGCTACAGGAAGGATACAAAGGGAGGCAAGAGAGGAGGGTGAGTGGCATTTTTGACAAGGGATAGCATTACAGTTGTGCTGAGGGAGGATATTCCCGGAAATACATCCAGGGAAGTTATTTGGGTGGAACTGAGAAATAAGAAAGGGATGATCACCTAATTGGGATTGTATTATAGACCTCCCAATAGTTAGTTAGAGGGAAATTGACAAACAAACTTGTAAGGAGATCTCAGCTATCTGTAAGAATAATAGGGTAGTTATGGTAGGGGATTTTAACTTTCCAAACATTGACTGGGACTGCCATAGTGTTAAAGGTTTAGATGGAGAGGAATTTGTTAAGTGTGTACAAGACAATTTTCTGATTCTGTATGTGGATGTACCTACTAGAGAAGGTGCAAAACTTGACCTACTCTTGGGAAATAAGGCAGGGCAGGTGACTGAGGTGTCAGTGGGGAGCACTTTGGGGCCAGCGACCATAATTCTATTCGTTTTAAAATAATGATGGAAAAGGATAGACCAGATCTAAAAGTTGAAGTTCTAAATTGGAGAAAGGCCAATTTTGACAGTATTGGGCAAGAACTTTCGAAAGCTGATTGGAGGCAAATGTTCGCAGGTAAAGGGACAGCTGGAAAATGGGAAACCTTCAGAAATGAGATAACAAGAATCCAGAGAAAGTATATTCCTGTCAGGGTGAAAAGGAAGGCTGGTAGGTATAGGGAATGCTGGATGACTGAAGAAATTGAGGGTTTGGTTAAGAAAAAGAAGGAAGCATATGTCAGGTACAGACAGGATAGATCGAGTGAATCCTTAGAAGAATATAAAGGAAGTAGGAGTACACTTTAGAGGGAAATCAGGAGGGCAAAACGGGGACATGAGATAGCTTTGGCGGATAGAATTAAGGAGAATCCAAAGGGTTTTTACAAAGAAATGAAGGACAAAAGGGTAACTAGGGAGAGAATAGGGCCCCTGAAAGATCAGCAAGGTGGCCTTTGTGTGGAGCCACAGAAAATGGGGGAGATACTAAATGAATATTTTGCATCAGTATTTACTGTGGAAAAGAATATGGAAGATATAGACTGTAGGGAAATAGATGGTGACATCTTGCAAAATGTCCAGATTACAGAGGAGGAAGTGTTGGATATCTTGAAATGGTTAAAAGTGGATAAATCCCCAGGACCTGATCAGGTGTACCCAAGAACTCTGTGGAAAGCTAGAGAAGTGATTGCTGGGCCTCTTGCTGAGATATTTGTATCATTAATAGTCACAGGTGAGGTGCCGGAAGACTGGAGGTTGGCAAACGTGGTGCCACTGTTTAAGAAGGATGGTAAAGACAAGCCAGGGAACTATAGGCTGGTGAGCCTGACCTCAGTGGTGGGCAATTGTTGGAGGGAACCCTGAGGGAGAGGATGTACATGTATTTGGAAAGGCAAGGACTAATTAGGGATGGCCAACATGGCTTTGTGCGTGGGAAATCATGTCTCTCAAACTTGATTGAGTTTTTTGAAGAAGTAACAAAGAAGATTGATGAGGACTGAGCAGCAGATGTGATCTACATGGACTTCAGTAAGGAGTTCGACAAGGTTCCCCATGGGAGACTGATTAGTAAGGTTAGATCTTATGGAATACAGGGAAAACTAGCTATTTGGATACAGAACTGACTCAAAGGTAGAAGACAGAGGGTGCTGGTGGAGGGTTGTTTTTCAGACTGGTGGCCTGGGACCAGTGGAGTGCCACAAGGATCGGTACTTGGCCCTCTACTTTTTGTCATTTACATAAATGATTTGGATGCGAGCATAAGAGGTACAGTTAGTAAGTTTGCAGATGACACCAAAATTGGAGGTGTAGTGGACAGCAAAGAGGGTTACCTCAGGTTACAACAGGATCTGGACCAGATGGGCCAATGGGCTGAGAAGTGGCAGATGGAGTTTAATTCTGATACATGCGAGATGTTGCATTTTGGGAAAGCAAATCTTAGCAGGACTTATACACTTAATGGTAAGGTCCTAGAGAGTGTTGCTGAACAAAGAGACATTGGAGTGCACGTTCATAGCTTCTTGAAAGTGGAGTCGCAGGTAGATAGGATAGTGAAGGTGGCGTTTGGTATGCTTTCCTTTATTGCTCAGTGTATTGAGTCCAGGAGTTGGGAGGTCATGTTGCGGCTGTACAGGACATTGGTTAGGCCACTGTTGGAATAATTGCGTGTAATTCTGGTCTCCTTCCTATCGGGAAGATGTTGTGAAACCTGAAAGGGTTCAGAAAAGACTTACAAGGATGTTGCCAGGGTTGGAGGAGCTGAGCTAGAGAGAGAGGCTGAACAGGCTGGGGCTGTTTTCCCTGGAGGGTTGGAGGCTGAGGGGTGACCTTATAGAGGTTTACAAAATTATGAGGGGCATGGATAGGATAAACAGACAAAGTCTTTTCCCTGGCGTCGGGGAGTCCAGAACTAGAGGGCATAGGTTTAGGGTGAGAGGGGAAAGATATAAAAGAGACCTAAGGGGCAACATTTTCACGCAGAGGGTGGTATGTGTATGGAATGAGCTGCCAGAGGATGTGGTGGAGGCTGGTACAATTGCAACATTTAAGAGGCATTTGGATGTATATATGAATAGGAAGGGTTTGGAGGGATATGGGCTGGATGCTGGCAGGTAGGACTAGTTTGGGTTGGGATAGCTGGTCGGCATGGACGGGTTGGACCGAAGGGTCTGTTTCCATGCTGTACATCTCTATGACTCTAACTTATGGCAGCTCGCTTGTCCTATTATTCCATTGCCCACAGCTGGATGATCTCACCACTGCCAGGATTTCTGGCACCAGTACCAGCCTTGAAGCCTAGCTATGGACTCAGTAAAACATCTGACAGCCTGGAGTTGTCCTTCACTGTATACACAGTGGTTGAAGAATGGGCTGTAGTGTATCAACACTCCACCTCAGTCAAGAGGATTCAGGTCAACAGCCTTTGTCACATTATACCCCAATAACTAGTCTCTGGCCCTTGAATCACCATAGGAATAAGAGGGTTCTCAAGGATAGGCACGATGGCAGCTCCCAGGGTACCTGGTGCAGAGTTCAAAGACGTGGTACCAAGGATCACAGATGACATGCACTTTGATGGCATGGACCCCTTTTCTGTTGGTGAACTCAGCTGTGTTATGATATGGCTGTCTCATGCAACGTATGTACAGTCCATCACACCCTGGGCCTGGGGGTAGCCAGTGATGTTGACAAAGCTGACTGCTTGAACCGCATCACTGACTTATCATGCAGAAATCCGATCAAGCAGTGAGACCTGGCACAAACAGCATCAGGAACTGCCTTGATACATTTGTGGGTCAAGTTTTGAGAGATCCCACACGGGATCCTTTTTGGAAGGAGCCAGTTGCATAAAAGCTCAATGAAGATGTCACTTCAACTATCAATGGGAGAGGATGACCAGATACTCCATGTCCTGCTCTAAGAGGTTACATAGTTCTATGACAGTGTCCTGGAACATCTCAGTCTGCAATGACACTGGGCTTCACTCATCTGGAGGAAATGGTATTGAAGATGATCGACCTTGTCCTGTGCCACCCTGACAGGACCTTCAGCTGAAACCTCTTCATGTGGAGATGTTTGACAGCTGCTGGAGGTGACTGCTGTTCCTAGACTTACTGGCGCATCTGTTCCTCTTCCATTTCATTTCATTTCATTGCACTGCAGCCACGGCAATGATAACTCCTGTTGCAGCTAGATCTATTAGTCATGCTTGCAATGAAAATGTGGAATGTAGGAAACAGAACATCTCCTTCACAATGTGAGCAGTCAGCATTTACATCATTCACTAAGCTCAGTTTGGAATACTCCTCCAAAACGTGAGACATGGAGCTCTCTGACCAGGAGGGTCGTGGGATGCCTTGATAAGGAAGTTGGATATTGGACCTTGAGTCACATTACAAGAAGAAAGGAGATTGTCAGTGCTGCCTGAGTACTGAGAACAATGCTCCCAACCCCATATCAGCCAAGAAAAGGCAGCATTGCATACAAGAGCATGTCACAGAATATTCACAGTTCAAGGGGAGGGAATCAATTCTGTGTCCTTTTGCAGCCGACAAGACTTTTCATTATCTTTGTGTTTTGTAGCTTACAAGTGCCGCTTGTAAGGTTGCCATGGTTACTCCTGCATTACAGCAGTGGCTACATTCAGTGCGCAATGACATGGTCAAGATTGCTTGCATAGCATTTGCACCCCACAGAGTTGGGTCACTACCTGTGTCTCGCACGCATGATGCTATGATTCCAGGCGACTTCAAACTGTACTGTGAAAGGGTCTGGTTAATGGAATTGCTCCTTGAAGGACCTCACTTTACTCAGAAGTGGAGCCTTTGTATTGGGACAGGAAACAAAACGCTGGCTTTGCCCAGAAGCAGTGTGGTCATAGCCATTTCCCATTCACAGTTTGCATACAGGAATCAATTGAACGTGGAAAGCAAGAAAGGTGACACTTGGCACAGTGAGTCTAAGGCTCTGTATGGTCGAAGAACTTCCCGGAAACTCCACATTCCTTTCTTCCTGACACATACAGAGAGCTCAGCAATGCTGAACCCTGACATATTCCAACATGCTACCTGATCTTTGGCTCTATAGTTTAGTCATGTCCACCATGTTCTACAGTGGCCCACCCCCACCCCACCCCACCCCAAAGACACAGTGGTGCTGACAGTCAATATTCACACCCCACAGCATCCCGTATTCTCCCAAGCACCAGCCCCCTCTTCCAAACAGTCATACATCAACATCCACTAACCCCTTTACCACGCAAGCACTCAAGATTGCTGCCAATCCCCAACCCCAGGTTTTTACACTTCTCCATCACAGCAATGTCCCCTGATAACCCTATTTGCCTTTCATTTTGCAAACCTCCAGGACTGAGACTCACCCCTAACTGATTTACATGGAGACCCCCAACTCGTCTCTGTGCAGTTTCCCTGACTTGTTTACTGCGGAACTGAATATGGCCCACTTCACTCTGGGTGAAAGAAATCCGAGCTCTCATCTAATCCTTCCAAATACATTCAATCTGGTACCACTGGTTACTGACCATTCTGCTGTCAGAAACAGATCCTTCCTATCCACTCAATTAGAGCCTCACAATTTCATATACCTTAATTAAATTTTCTTTTAAGCTTTTCAGTTCCAAAAGAAACAAACTCAGTCAATGCCACCTTTCCCCCAGAAAACATTTATCCTTGTAAATGTTTTCTATATTGTTTTTAGTGTGATTATGTTCTTCCTGTAATCCATTGACTAATGTTTTACAGAGTTCCAGAAAAACCTCCCTGATGTCAGTGAACACCAACAACCATATTCTTTAAATCTGTCTTCCTCATGACAGACTTCAAAGACTTAGTTTTCTCAAAAGCTGCTCTAGCATGAACAGCTTGAATGACTGGGAGGTGAACAATCTCATCTCCTCGGATTGACTCCCACTACATTCCATTAAGTGCGGCACAGTAGCTCAGTGGTTATTACTGCTGCCTCACAGTGCCAGGGACCTGGGTTCAATTCTAGCCTCGGGCAACTGTCTGTGTGGAGTTTGGACATTCTCCCTGTGTCTGCATGGGTTTCCTCCAGGTGCTCCAGTTTCCTCCCACAATCCAAAGATGTGCAGGTTAGGTGAATTGGTTATGCTAAATTGCCCTACATTGTTCAGGAATGTGTAGGTTAGATGCATTAGTCAGGGGTAAATATAGCATAGGGGAATGGGTCTGGGTGGGTTACTCTTTGGAGGGTTGGTATGGACTTGTTGGCAGAAAGGCCTGTTTCCACACTGTAGGGATTCTAATATATTCACAAGGCTGCATTCCATAATCCTGTCAGCTCTCCCACTTTTCTGAGAAAATCTCACCGCTCAACAGAAATTCCACTGCCCTGACTACCAGCTTCATTATGCACAACTGCAGATTCCTGGCTTTACTTTGTTCAACTGCCTGCTCTCTGGCATTCTGCTCCCATCGAACTAAACTGAACTGAACAGTGCTACTCTTGACCATATGCAGGCTTCTTCAAGCCCTGACCTTAAGGAGCTACCAAACAGCTTTTAGGGTTTCACTGAGCATTCCTCACCTCTGCCCTGCTCAGAGCTAACAACATATTGGTTCTAGCCATCCACAGCTCCTGGCTAACACTCCAATGACGGTCACTGATTTGAGTGACTTTTAAAACCCCCTAGCTGGATCTTGCCTCTCTTCCTATGCTGAGTCAAATGCATCAAGCCTGGGAACATCCAATGCTTTAAATGTTACAAACTCCAGCCAACCAATGGATACTCCACCCAATAACGTAGTAATCATGCAGGACATGGTGGTCCTTGACAAGACTACAACAGAGTCCAAGAATCACCTCAAAACCCTGCATTATGTAAACCACAGGCACAATCAAACCAAGAAATGTTCTGCAGCAGTCTCCTCTAGCCAGTAATCTGATATCAAACCTACATCTAAACAAAGACCATGCAATCAGAAAGTTCAGTGGACCAGAATTTGCAATAATCTTGGTGGTGTTTGCAGCTCTCATTGTTATCAGAATAAAATCAGACAATATATTGTATCTGCAAGAGCAGTTAAACATGAAAATCAATCAGAGCTCTACTGCTCCAGAAGCTTTGGTAAAACATAGCTCAATTGAGATTTGGCATTTAAAAACAGAGATGGTGGGAAGCTGTAGCATGTCCCCACTAAAATGAGTTGTAGTTCACCCATTTAAATATAAACAAAGTTTTTAAGGTCCAAGTGTTAAATTACTGCCTACTAACGTTATTTTCAGATGTGAATTACTATGAGATTCTTTTTTCCACCATTCTTTCAATCGCATCTTTCATCCTCTTCAATTCGTTTTCTGTACATGATTTTACATTAAATACTGTAAAATACACTCGCTTGTTCAGACTGCATGTGCTTCAGAAAAGATTCTTCTGATTGGTTGAAGAGATAATTGTTATCTGTTCTGTACACGCAACCCACAGACAGACTATTTTCACTAAAAACTGGAGACTGAGGTGTCAAAATCTGTAAATTTCTGAGAGCAAGCGCAAATGTAAAGAATGGCAAGCTCATTCTTTTGCCTCAGACTACAAAGTCTGGACCAATAGATTAATAAAACATATAGGGGACAATAACTAAAAAATGGATAGAAGTCATTGAAAATTGTGTGCAAAAGTCAAAAATACTGAAGTTTGCAAAAGTTGCACTCTCACATTAGAGGGTTTGCACCATGGCTGCAACTTGTGCATACAGACAGAAAGGGATTTCTCAACATGGGATGCTTTTACATTGGAGAACATTGGCCTCTTGTTTCATTTCTCAATGGGAACTTGCTGATTTATAGCTGACCAGTGACATCACAGACTTGCTAAAATATGAGATGGTAAATATTTAGTCAGATTAAAGCTCTTGTTATAGCAAGAGAACTGCTGCAGAGTTGATGGAGTTATTTTTGATCAAGGGTTGGAGGATCTTTGAACCGATTTCCAATGCAGACGGTAAAGTAAGAAGGACATTGCATAAAGGTTATCTATCTATATCAGGATGAATTTAAACCTATGAAGGGTTAATAAAATGCTCCAAATGACTTTGTAAGTGGATTGCAAGACAAGTGGGATTTGCAAAACAGTGTTTCAATAGGAGGAAGTCTACAATTTAAGTTGGCAAATTGCTTTTCTCTTGTGGGAAGATGTTAACAATAATCCAGGATATCCTGATAATCATACGCTACAGTACTAAGATGAATCTCTGCATTCGGAGGAAATTGAACAGTCTGATTTAGTCTGACACGAAAGCAGCACACATATATAATATTTACAGAAACTAGGTCTGAAGAAAGGTCACTGGACCTGAAACATTGACTGTACTTTCTCTCCACAGATGCTGCCATACCTGCAGAATTTCTCTGGCTTTTTCTATTTTTGTTTCAGATTTTCAGCATCCATAGTCCTTTTCTTTTGTTTAATGAGGTAATGATATCTGTATTATTTTTAATTTTAAGATGGTATAATTTAATGTACACATTGAGTTCCCACCGTACTGGGATGCTATTACAAATGCAATGCTTTCCTGACTTCAAACATGATGCAACAATGGTATTTTGAACCACGAACCAGGATGCCTTAAAGGTGTCCAATTTGTTTTGTTTTGTTAGAGGACAGAGTGTTTCAATTTGTGGGGTACAGGAAACCCAAAGGCCGTCATTATGAAAATAAAATAAGAAATTGAAAATGAACCACTTCACTCAGAGCATGGGGAGAAGTGAACTCTGTTACCATAGGTAGGAGGAGAGGTGAATAGTAGCGATTCAATTAAGCAGAGATTAGATCAGCATGAAGGAAAAGGGAATTAGAATAATGCTGACAGTGTTAGACAAAGAAGGAAGTGAAGAACCTGAACATATAAATACTGGCGTAGACAAGCTGAACAAATGGCCTAAGGAATAAACTATTTGCACAAAATGTATACAAGTGTACAGAACAATACTGCCCTCTGCTTACAATGGCATTTTAGAAACACATTTCCTTCTCCTTCAAAAGGACCAGAACAGAACTGTTTATGTGCAAAACTGAATTAGGACAGTACTGATAAACTGCAATTTTGTTGACTAAGTTAAGATGCAGTGATAGACATCCATTGAAATGAAACAATTGCATAAATTTATAATCCAATTTGATGTAGGCTACTATTACTGAATTCCACATACACACCCAATCCTTAGTGGCATATTCTAAATTTAAGACAAATTGATTGCTTCATATTTGAAAAGAAATTTATCATTTTCAGGTAAATATGTTTGAACGCAAAGTACAATATGAACATATATTTCAAGAACGATATTTGTGTCCAGAATACTAATTGTTCAATCCGTAATTTCAAATAAAGAAAATCCATAATATATTATTCAAGTATAACTGTCTCAAAAAAGGAGCACAATCTAATCACAACACTGACCAGTTTCAGACCACTGACCAACAAGACTACCATGCATTGAGGGGAGATGGAATATAATGTGGGAAAATGTGAGGTCATGCATTTTAGTAGGAAGAGCAGAGGCATGGACTATTTTCTAAATGCGGAGAAAATTCAGAAATCTGAAATGTGAAAGGACTTGGGAGTTCTTGTCCAGGATTCTCTTCAGGTAAACTTGCAGGTTGAGTGAGTAGTTAGGAAGGCACATACATTGTTGGCATTTATCTCAAAAGGACTAGAATAGAAAAGCAGGAGTGTACTTCTGAGGCTTCATAAAGCTCTGGTCAGTCCATATTTAGAGTATTGTAAGCAATTTTGGGTCCCGTACCTCAGGGAGGATGTTCTGTCCCTGGAGCGGGTCCAGAGGAGGCTCACGAGAATGATCCCAGGAATGAAAGGCTGAACATAGGAGGAACGTTTGAGGACTCTGGGTCTACACTCGATGGAGCTTAGAAAGAGGAGGGGGAATCTTAGTAGAGCTTACAGAATACTGAACAGCCTGGACAGAATGGATGTTGAGAAGATGATTCCATTAGCAGGAGAGACAAGGACTCGAGGGCACAGCCTTAGAGTAAAGGGAAGACCCGTTGGAATGGAGATAAGGAAAGACTTCTTCAGCCAGAGAGTGGTGAATCTATGGAATTGATTGACAAAGAAGGCTGTGGAGGCCAGGTCATTGAGTAAATTTGAGAGAGAGATAGATAGGTTCTTGACTGTCAAGGGAATCAAGGAATATGGAGAGAAAAGGGTTGAAAAAAAACTTATCAGCCAAGATTGAATGGCAGAGCAGACTCGATGGGCTGAAAAATCTGCTCCTTTGTCTTATGGTTGACAGAGATGGCAATGATCAGTGATTTTAGTGCAGTTTAGGAAAAATATGAGTGCTTTGCCAAGACCATATCGGACAAACAGACTAAAGGCAAAGTGGCAGCAGAGCATCCTAAGTATACATATCTAAACTAATCCAATGTCTGCAGATTATGATATTAAGGAATGGCATGCACAGGAAGGAAAGGGAGTGGGCCAAAGATAGATCCTTAGGAGACTCCAGTGGTGATGTTTTTTCACTTACTCAGTAATATGTCTGTTCTTTTTTTAATGATTGACAATGAAAAATGCTATGCTCATCCTTTAAAATATTATAAATCACACAACACCAGGTTATAGTCCAACAGGTTCACCTGATGAAGGAGTGTCGCTCCGAAAGCGAGTGTGCTCCCAATTAAACCTGTTGGACTATAACCTGGTGTTGTGTAATTTTTAACTTTGTACACCCCAGTCCAACACCGGCATCTCCAAATCATGACTCCTTTAAAATATATTTGACATCTGGAATTACTGCTATATCATTCCTGGACCTTGGAATCAAACCCACCATCTTGATTTTAGTCTCAGGAACACCTATAAGGCAAGTGGCTTGAGGGAAGAATTTACAAATCAATCAAAAATTCAATTATATTATGGAAATTGGGCCAGGTCCAAAATGAAATACCAAATACTTTCATAGACCACTATGGTTCCTGTGGCTGGGGTGAATAGTGTCTATGTGGGATGAGAATTGGGATGTATATAGTTAAACTTCCTCAGGAAATTAAATAGGTGAGGTAATCTCACTGAAGTCTGCACAAGGAGCAGAAGTAAGGGTTTAAAGTTATTTTTAAACACTGTGCTTTTTCAGGTTATATCAAGAGGCATAAAGACTTCAGATTTGTCACAGATGTATGCACAGGTTAATTGATATTAATCATTGCCCATAGAAGATCATGTGGCTCAGTGTGTAGTACCCTTACCTCTGAGCCAAGAGACATCGGGTTAAATCCCACTCCAGAACCTGACCAGCCAAGGAAGAACATTCAACACAACCAAACACAATTGATAATCAGCCTGCAAATCCTCCAATATTCCACACTGTTCTCCAAGGGGGCTGGGGGTAACAAAAATATGAAAGTACAACATAACCAGGCACTGCTGGTATCTTTTCAATACAGGAATTGGTCCATTGCCTTTTTATTATCTGATGTGCAAGTCTAACCTGCAAGTGAAATCTGGACCTGATCTTCAAGTAATGATGGATGTTTGTTTAATCTCTCTCTTGAGTCTGTTCATAAGTTGTTTAATTTCATCATAAACAAAATGTACAGAACATAGAGTCTCATGATGGCCACTTGGTACAAATAGTTCAACTTCTGTTTGTGCTCTATTAGAAAAATAAATACACAAGAGCCTACTTGGAGGCACCTAACCTGATATTCCTGGATTCAATCTACTACCGGTCGTACTGACACTACAAAGATTAATTCCTCCTTTCAGCCACTCGTTTCTTTTCATCCTTAATGACGTCGTACCCGTTTATTCTAATGAATGAATAGGAACAGAGTGACTGCTATTCAGAATAGGCATATACAATTAGGTTGGCCAAACATCGAACAGGACAGAACAGAAAGTGGCCACTTGACGCATCAAGCTGAAGAAACACCTCTGAAGAGGAATTCAATAAGCTCCACTCACCGACTGCGTTATCTAAATTATAGAGGTATGGAAAAACAATGTATTTATATAATTCCCTTCTGAAGGATACTATTTCATTTATATTCTTCAGTCTTCCAGGCAGAACATGCCAAATGCTTATCTGGTTATTGCTTTTGATTTTCCAGGCTCATTTCCAGAAATTTCATCACCCTACTAGGTAACACCTTCAGTGGGGCTCAGGCGAAGCACTGCTGATAGTTCCGGCTTTCTATTTATAGAAACCCAAACATATAAATAGAAAGCAGGAACTATCAGCAGTGCTTCACCTAAGGTCCACTGAAGATGTTAATAGTAGGGTGACGCAACATCTGGAAATGAGCCTTCCAGCTCAGCGAGCAAACCTACATCTATAAAAGAGATTAGATCAGCAGCTTCTAAATTTCCATCTTTACATTCCCCCATAACCTCACATTCATTCCATTTTGGCCAGGAAATATATCCACTGTATATGGAGCCTGCTTGTCTAGTATCTCCTCATCAACTGTTTTTATTACATCCAGTATCCTGGCAACCTCCTGGTTTTTCATGGCATTGACAATGTCCTCTATTTTGGTAAACATTGATGCAAAGTGCTCATTTTGTTCCTCAACCAGGTTGTTCTACCACTTTTCTCCCCTGAATTGATGCTACTGCTCCTTTGATAACCCCTTTACTGTAAGCATACCTATAGAAAGCCTTTGGATTCCATCTGATGTTATCTATCAATCTATTTTATTGTCTCTTTGTCCCTCTAGTTCTCTTATCACATCTCCTCTGCCGTTTTTTCCATTAATGCTTGGTATCTATCTAAACCACCGCCCAACCCAGATTTGAATCACCACACAACTATCTCTCAAAAACTAACTCAGCAGGCAATAGCAAACATTTGTTAAGTAAACTTCTGCTCAAAACTCATTTTAAGGCCAAACATGTCTACGTCTTACTTGTGCGAATGGACACAAAATCCTAAATTGAGAGACTGGGTGGCTCTGAAATCCATCATTATGAAGTCCTTCGAGAGGTCACTAATGACACAGATTGTCTTGATCCACTGCAATTGGCAATAGGTCCACAGCAGATACCCAAGCCCTATACTCATGCCTGGAACATCTGGATAACAGGACTACTCCATCAGACTCCTACTTATTGACTATTGCTCTGTCTTCAATACCATAATTCCAACCAAATCTTTCTCCTAGGACTCTACTCCCAACTAAGCAACTAGATCTTTGACTTCCTGACCCGCAGACCGTGATCAATAAGGATAGGTGACACAATCTCCTCCAGGATACTCCTCAACACACGGTGCCTCACAAGGCTGTGTATTCTGTCCCTTATTCTAGTCCTTATATGCTGACAACCGTATGGCCAAATTCAGCTCTAACTCCATTTACATTTGCTGATGACACCATTGTGGATCTTAAGTAATGACGAGACAGAAAATAGGATAGAGATAGGGAGCTTAGTTGCATGGTGTAAAGACAACAATCACTCCCTTAATGTCAACAAAACAAAGGAATTGTCATAGATTTCAGGAAGTGGAGTGGAAGGTATGTCCCTGTCTGTATGAATGGTGCTGAGGTGGAGATGTCCTAGAACTTCAAATTCCTAGGTGTAAATATCATCAATTTGTCCTGACCCATCCAAGCTACGGTCAAGATAGTACACCAACACCTCTGAAGTAACTCCACAGAGGCCAATATCCCAACACCAAGTCACCCTTTATTTGCATGTGGAAAGTCCTTGACACTGATCCAGCTTCTTCAAAGCCAGCTCTCTGATTGAACAGAACCTCTGACACTTCTATTTATATCTGTCAGCCAGGGCTCCTTGATTGGACCAGATTAACAGTCCCAATCAGGGAACGCATATTCTATGAGGTCCATTTTGTTGACCTTTTTACAATCACCACAGCCTCCACTTCCTCAGAAGGCTAAAGTTTGGCATGTCCACGAGGACTCTTATTAATTTTTATCGATATACCATGGAAAGCATCCTATCCAAATGCATCTTAGCTTGGTATAGCAACTGCTCTGCCCGAGACTGCAAGAAAATTACAGAGTTGTGAACAGTCCAATCCACCATGAAAACCAGCCTTCCTTCCATAATCTCCATCTGTACTTCTGCTGCCTCAGGAAAGCAGCCAAAGACCTCTCCCATCCCAGTTATATTCTCTTCCACTGGACCGAAGATACACATATTTGAAAACATGCACCAACAAATTCAAGAATAGTTTTGTCCCAGCTGTCATCAAACTTTTGAAAGGACCTCTCGTATGTTAGAGTTGATCTTTCTCTGCGCCTTCTCTGTAGCTGTAACACTATATTGTTCAACTACTCTGATGTACTAATGCATAGAACTCAAGCCTGAAGAGCACACAAAACAATACTTTTTGCTGTATTTCTGTGCATGTAACAGTAATAAATCAAATCAAAGGTTACTGAAAAAAAAAAGCGCTTTCTCTGGCTTCTTGGAAGCAAAATGACAGTTAGCATTACACTGAAACCTCACCACTCATTTCATATTTCATCAACTCTGGAATTTTGGACTATTTTGAGTCAACTAAATCAAGCTTTTGTTCAGCATTCAGCAGTGATCTATCTTTGTATGATTAGTGAAATGTCTTTTTGCCCTGTAACAAAAAAGATGGCATTAATAAAATGGTAGAATTAAAACATTTTATTTATGATTCAGGAAAAAACTGTTCAGGAGCAACAAAATAAACATTAGGAGAAGATGACTTAGAAACTTTATTGAGTTTTGCAATAATTAAACACAACTGTACTTGGAAATTATAAGTTTCTAAAAGCAAGTAGGACATCTGCTGCACTAAGGACAGCAAAACATAATTTGACTTCACAGTATTTTATAGTTTAACAGTTACCCTTGAAAAATAAAACGATATACACATATGATTAAGTAATTTCAGTAACAAAATAGTGGATTAGAAATAACATGAGAATGACTGAGTATAGCTTTCCAAGCGCCACTATATACTCAACAACTTTTTCGATAGGTTTACAACTATATTGAACATCAAAAGACCAGGGTTCAGAAACTGTTACATTATCTAAACTTCAATATATAAAAATATGCTATCTTTAAGCATCATTCATTACAGGTCTCTTATAACCTTCTTGGTACCAGATCACTGGAGAGCAGGATAGGACATTAGTGTCAGCACATTGCTGTTTTATAGGTTCTTTGCATCTGTATTTCCAACAAGGTTCTGATCTCTGGTCTTTAAGTTACACAAGACAAAGTACGACATTTTGCAACTCGATTCTCTTGTATAATTCCTGGTACAATTGATATCTTAATAACAGTAAAATACACACCATCTTTTTGAATGAATCTGAAACCATGGCATGGACTTTAAGTATAAATTAAAAGATAAATAATATCATTTAAAATTCTGGTAACTCAGACACAGCTTTTCTATTGATACTATAAACTGATCTCTGTAGTACACAAACTATGTGTTGTCACATTCACGTCTGAGTAATTGGCTACCTTTGAATTTGTTTCTCTTGCCCCTCTCTCCTGACAATAAAACAGAAGTTCCTCTACATTATTCAGCATGTACATCATACTGAGTCAGTGGCCTACACAGCATTCCAGGTTCGAAATGCATTATGGATGCCAGGTCAACAATTATGGAGCCCAACATTCTGGGCACAGAACTGGAGCTTCAAAATAAAATAAAATGAAGCAGAAGACGTGAGTACTTCTGATATAAATCAGTGATTATAGATTATCTGTTAAATGGTGATATTCTTTAAAATTGTATTACAAGCTAATCGACACAATAAATGATGCATCCCTAATATGAACCAATAACAAAGCAAGCAATAAGTGGAGACGATGATCAAACAGGACAGATCAATTAAAAGCAGTTATGTTTCAACCTTGAAGTTAATACAGACAAAAAAAAAAGTTAAAGGATATTACTAAAGTCACATTCCAATGCAGGACCTACCAAAGTGTGATTAAACTGTAACTTTATATATAAAACATTACAGTAGTTGTACATAGCCTTTGGTTTGAAAGACTTTAAGGCAAAATCTGGTATGTCCTCATCTTTTGTCACACTAGAGCATTTATCCTGATGCAATTTTCACCCTCTACCAAAAAAAAGTTCAAACAAAATTAAATCATAGTTGATCGATATCTCTGGTGAATAACAGAAGAAAGTCAGAAAAAGCAAATGAACATTCCAACACACAATACATAAAATTTCACATCTCACATATCACGAGCTAGTCAACAAGGTTCTAAAACACAGAGATAATCAAAGATCTGTAGTAAGACTTAGTAAGTGATATATATATATATGTATATATAGAGTATATAGTAAGTGAAATATAAAAAGATTCAAGATTATTGGGCAAAATGGACCAAATTGGTGATAAAAAGGTAACTGTAGGCAGTGTGTTCACAATGAGCAGCTCAACAGAAGCAAGGCACAAAATCTTTACATACAAGAAAGAGTTATCCAAAATTAAACAGCATTACGATGCAAATGGGACACAAACTGTAGTTAAAATTGAAAACTTAAGTAGATCTGTTGTTTTAGGTCATTATTGCCAGTAAGTCTGATAAAAACCATGATTTTCCTTGCTTCCATTGTTTCTTTTTCCCTGCAAGAAGAATCCATTTCAGTGGATCTTTACTTGTTGCATTAAGATAAAGGTTTAACTAAAAATAATTTCTCTCCCTGTTCGCTTGTGAAAATGGGAGCCTTTTTGTAATGTTCCACTAAATCTTCCATACTGTCAAATTTGCGCTGTCCAATGCAGTAGAGACCTTGCTTCAACTGTACCTTGAAGTGTTTGTTTTTGTTTTGGGCTTTCAAAGACACAGAGAAGTCATTGGGCTGTGAAAGAAGTGAAAATAAGAGCTGATTAGGTTTCTTTTTAAATATATACACTCCAAGTGCCAACTCTGTCACATAATACATGCACACCATTGAGTATCTGTAGACAATGATAGAACGAATTAGGGCAAATTTCGGTATTTCTAACCCCACAGTCACTCACATACCAGATTAGAAAGAAGCTGTGCTTCTCTCCCCACATTGCTAACATTTTGATTGGCAAACATTTTTGATGCTATAGTTCAATTCATAGAGAAAAGAAAAAACTCAAGTTTAATTGAGATAAATGTGAGGTGCTGCACTTTGGAAGGACAATCAGAGCAGGACTTATACACTTAATGGTATGGTCCTGGGCAGTGTTGCTGAACAAAGAGACCTTGGCGTGCAGGCTCATAGTTCCTTCAAAGTAGAGTCGCAGGTAGTATTGGATACTGAAGGTGGTGTTTGGTATGCTTTCCCTTATTGGTCACAGCATCGAGAATAGGAGTTGGAAGGTCATTATGTGGCTGTACAGGACATTGGTTAGGCCACTTTTGGAATATTGCGTGCAATTCTGGTCTCCCTCCTATCAGAAGGATGCTGTGAAACATGAGAGAGTTCAGAAAAGATTAACAAGGACATTGCCAGGATTGGAGGATTTGAGCTATAGGGAATGGCTGAATAGGCTGGGGCTGTTTTCCCTGGAGCATCAGAAGCTGAGGGGTGACCTGATAGAGGTTTATAAAATTAGGAGTGGCATGGATAGGATAAATAGACAAGGTCTTTTCTCTGGGGTGGGGGAGTCCACAACTAGAGGGCAGAGGGTGAGAGGGGAAAGACTTAAAAGAGATCTGATGGGCAACGTTTTCATGCAAGAGTTTGGTGTGTGAACGGAATGAGCTGCCAGAGGAACTGCTGGGGGCTAGTATAATTACAACATTTAAATTATATCTGGATGGGCATATGAATAGGAAGGGTTTAAGATGGATATGGGCCAAGTGCTGACAAATGGGACTGATTTAGGTTGGGATATCTGGTTGGTTTGGGCGTTAGACGAAAGGGTCTGTTTCTGTCCTGTACATCTCTATGACTCTAAGACTCAAAGAATCAGTGGTTTATCGTTCGTAAAATCTATGCTCAGAGTAGAAAAGGGAGGAACCCTTTAGTTGCAAATGTCCAAATCAGGTTTCTGCTCATGTTCTGGAGACTTCTGGTGAAATGCCAAAATAAAAATCAGATATTGAAGCACAGGGTGTACCAAAAATGATGCTATTCCACATTAAACTCATTAGAAGCAATCTATTCAAGAGGATCTAAAGAGCTTGTGCAACAATACAGTAATGCCTCATTATCCTCTCCATTACATGCATTTAAAAGAGTTAAGAGTAATGCACGGTGTAATGTATTAGCATACTTTCCATTCAGAATACTGGAATACTGTAAAGATGTTAATTGAAAACTCAAACTCATAATTTTAAGATAGTTAATCCACGACTTACTGAGGACTCGCTGTCTCGAATTATGAAATCACCATCAACTCCTCTTTCATTCAGAGCCACTTCTCCTTGATGCCTTGTAATCTTTCCATAATACCATGGGCTACCAGCAAACCTGCCAGTGGTTGCTGCTCCTATGTAGTCACATCGGGGTGGTGTTGGACCAAGGCTAATGACCGGTGGTGATGTTTGCACAATATTCACGTAGTTCTTAGGTACCAGACCCACTTGCCCATCAGCCTTCCTACATTTCCACCATTCTGGATCATTTTCTGGTTTCTCAACAACATCCATCACTTCACCCTTCTCAAAATTAAGCTCCTCTTCATTCGAAGAACTAAATGGATATAGAGCCTGCACAACATGAAGTACTTTGGCATTGTGTGCATTGATCACAACTGCTAGTCTTTCTGTCAATGATCCCACAGGTTCGACTGTGGTGCCCTCAGGATCCTCCATGACATAATTTGATGGAAACCAACCAGTTTGTCCATTATAACTACCCCTCCACCAGCCATCGCTGCACTTTTCCATGACGGTAACTTTTGTTCCTTTAACCAAAGAAAGCTCATCATCTCTCTCTGCTGTGTAGTTGAATTTGACATAAGCGGGAGCATTCAAATCATACAGACGTTCTCCATTATCCGGGTAACCATCCACATCTGCATTGGATGCAGTGTCACGAATACTTGGCTTCCGTTTCACTTTCCCAATTCCTGAAAAGGAATAACAAAGTATTACTGCAATGCGTGTTGATCGTGAATGCAAAGGCACTTCATGCACTTAGGAATAAAAATACCAAACAGCACTTCACAGAGATAAATTAGCTGCACTAAACTGTGGTTATAAATACCTACGTAGTTGTGAGCAAATAGAGCTGAATGCTTTAAAAATATTCACAGGAAAAGTGGAAGTGTTCACATACAAGATTGTTTAGTTAATTTGTATTTGCTTAGCACTGAAAGAAGTTATTGTGCAATGCAATTTTGTATAACATAATCATTTCAAAATAAGAAATAATTTCACCAAATCGACTGTAATAAATAGATTGTTGCCTAGAGTGCTGCAGGTTAGCATGAGCCTTTTCATCTTAGTTGGAAGCAGCTGGTCACCACAATTGATTTCTATGATCCTGAATTGTGACATAGAGTCATAGTACAGCATGGAAACAGACCCTTCAAGTCCAACCTGTCCATGCTGACCAATATTCCAACCCAATCTAGTCCCACCTGACAGCACCTGGCCCATATCCCTCCAAACCCTTCCTTTTCATATACCCATCCAAAAGTCCTTTAAATGTTGCAATTGTACCAGTCTCCAGCATTTCCTCTGGCAGCTTATTCCATACACGTACCACCCTCTGCGTGAAAAATTTCCCCTTGGGTCTCTTTTACATCTTTTCCCTCACCTTAAACCTGTGCCCTCTAGTTCTGGACTCCCCGACCCCAGGGAAAAGACTTTGTCTATTTATCCTATCCACGACCCTCATGATTTTGTAAACCTCTATAAGATCACCCCTCAGCCTCCAACGCTCCAGGGAAAACAGCCCAACCTGTTCAGTCTCTCCCTATAGCGCAAATCCTTCAACCCTGGCAACATCTTCGTAAATCTTTTCTGAACCCTTTCAAGTTTCACAACATCTTTCCGATAGGATGGAGACCAGAATTGTACGCAATATTCCGACAGTGGCCTAACCAATGTCCTGTACAGCCGCAACATGACCTCACAACTCCTGTACTCAATACTCTGACCAATAAAGGAAAGCATACCAAACGCCGCCTTCACTATCCTATCTACCTGCGACTCCACTTTCAAGGAGCTATGAACCTGCACTCCAATGTCTCTTTGTTCAGCAACACTCCCTAGGACCTTACCATTAAGTGTATAAGTCCTGCTAAGATTTGCTTTCCAAAAAGGCAGCACCTCGCATTTATCTGAATTAAACTCCATCTGCCACTTCTCAGCCGACTGGCCCATCTGATCAAGATCCTGTTGTAATCTGATGTAACCCTCTTTGCTGTCCACTACACCTCCAATTTAGGTGTCATCTGCAAACTTACTAACTGTACCTCTTATGCTCGCATCCAAATTATTTATATAAATGACAAAAAGTAGAGGACCCAGCACCGATCCTTGTGACACTCCACTGGTCACAGGCCTCCAGTCTGAAAAACAACCCTCCACCATCACCCTCTGTCTTCTACCTTTGAGCCAATTCTGTATTCAAATGGCTAGTTCTCCCTGAATTCCGTGAGATCTAACCTTGCTAACCAGTCTCCCATGGGGAACCTTGTCGAATGCCTTAATGAAGTCCAAATAGATCACATCTACCACACTGTCCTCATCAATCCTCTTTCTTACTTCTTCAAAAAACTCAATCAAGTTTGAGAGACATGATTTCCCACGCACAAAGCCATGTTGACTATCTCTAATCAGTCCTTGCCTTTCCAAATACATGTACATCCTATCCCTCAGGATTCCCTCCAACAACTTGCCCACCACTGAGGTCAGGCTCACTGGTCTATGGTTCCCTAGCTTGTCTTTACCGCCCTTCTTAAAACAGTGGCACCACGGTAGCCAACCTCCAGTCTTCCGGCACCTCACCTGTGACTATCGATGATACAAATATCTTAGCAAGAGGCCCAGTAATCACTTCTCTAGCTTTCCACAGAATTCTAGGGTACACCTGATCAGATCCTGGGGATCTATTCACCTTTATGCATTTCAAGACATCCAGCATTTCCTCCTGTGTAATATGGACATTTTTCAAGGTGTAACCATCTATTTCCCTACAGTCTATATCTTCCATATCTTTTTCCACAGTAAATACTGATGCAAAACACTCATTTAGTATCTCCCCCATCTCCTGCGGCTCCACATAAAGGTCGCCTTGCTGATCTTTGAAGGGCCCTATTCTGTCCTTAGTTACGCTTTTGTCCTTTAGGTATTTGTAAAAACCCTTTGGATTCTTCTTAATTCTATTTGCCAATGCTATTTCATGTCCCCTTTTTGCCCTCCTGATTTCCCTCTTAAGTATACTCCTACTGCCTTTATATTCTTCTAAGGATTCACTCGATCTATCCTGTCTATACCTGACATATGCTTCCTTCTTTTTCTTAACCAAACCCTCAATTTCTTTAGTCATCCAGCATTCCCTATACGTAGCAGCCTTCCCTTTCACCCTGACAGGAATATACTTTCTCTGGATTCACAATATCTCATTTCTGAAGGCTTCCCATTTTCCAGCTGTCCCTTTACCTGCGAACATCTGCCCCTAATCAGCATAGAAAGCTCTTGCCTAATACCGTCAAAATTGGCCTTTCTCCAATTTAGAACTACAACTTTTAGATCTGGTCTATCCTTTTCCATCATTATTTTGAATCTAATGGAATTATGGTCACCAGCCCCAAAGTGCTCCCCCACTGACACCTCAGTCACCTGCTCTGCCTTATTTCCCCAGAGTAGGTCAAGTTTTGCACATTCTCTAGTACGTACATCCATATACTGAATCAGAAAATTTTCTTGCACAAACTTAACAAATTCCTCTCCATCTAAACCCTTAACCCTTATGGCAGTCCCAGTCTATGTTTGGAAAGTTAAAATCCCCTACCATAACCATCCTATTATTCTTACAGATAGCTGAGATCGCCTTAGAAATTGGTTTCTCAATTTCCCTCTGACATGCAGAAAGAGTTTTTTTTCAAACAATTCAAAGTTTTTTCAAATAATTCTGCAAGTTTTCTGAAAAGTCCATGCATGAGATTTGTGATGGTCAAAGCTCAAAAGAAAAGTAACCAGTTTTGAGATGATCCAAAGCAACTTTAATACTCTTTTCATGACTTCATTGACGTTCCGTGCCCTCAATAGGAAGAAATGGGCTGGAACCTTGCTTTCAATGAATGACAGATGTTTACTGCACTTGAACCTGGCCAGAGATTATCTGTGGGATTCTGCAACTTACTGTATTACAAAGTATATAACATAGCACCCTTCAAAGTGGTTCTGGCACTTATATGAAAAGAGCAAGCAATTGTGTTTTTCCTTGACCGGATTGATGACTCATTAATGACTAACAGAGTGAGTGGAAGATGGATAATTTAATTGAATGACAAATCATGCACAGATAGCAAAATAAAGCTTTTAAAAAAGAGCACAATTGGCACTGAGGATAAAATAGCTTTTACTTATTATCTCCGACAATAATCAAAGTCTAATGGGATAAAGGACTATACTTATAAAAGTTCATTTTCATTCTTGGAGTGGTTGTTTAGCAGTAATTAAGATGTATCACACTGTTAAAGATATGGTTGTACTAAACTGGACAAGCCCCAACTTTTCAGTCACATTTAGTGGGTGCCTATCACTTAAGGATAGCAATGTCATGCCACGCAATTTGTATTTAATAAACTAGGATATATTGAATCTCAGCAACTTGGACCAGATTATGCTGTTAAACAATAATTGTAGTCAATGAATAGTCTTTCAAGACACAAAGCTGACAAAACAGTTCATTCATTACCACAGAATCTAACTAACGCAAGTCTAATTCGAAAAGTACAAATTATCATTTCTCACAGAAGCCTCAACCCAAAGACAGAAGGTGATTGATTCTAGATTGGATTCAAGACTTGAGCACCTAATCTAAGCTGATACTTACAGTGCACCACTGAGAATGTGTTACACTGTCAGAGAGACCAACTTTTAGTTGGGGCGTTAAATACAGGTGAAAGATACGAACAAAATATTGGTAGTTCTGTTGGCGTCCCGGCTAATTTTTTTCTCAACCACCATCATCATCATGACCAAAACAGATGAGCTGGTCACTTATCTCTTTACTGTTTGTGACACTTGTATTCTATACATGACTGGGAAAAAGAGTAGTGACTACTCCTCGAAAGTAATTAATTGGCATAACAGTCTTGGGCAGTCATGACAGATATTATACACATTTAACTTCTTTCTTTAGGAGCTATATAAAGGGACATTACCAGAAATACTGGACTAGTGCCAATCAGATGGAGGTCAGTTGCTGGATTCCTGTTGTGGAGGGCCTTTGTTTTTGTTTCTCAATACCAATTATGGAATTAAAAAGCTCAAAAACCCCTTTTACAAAGCTTCAAAATTCTAACTCCGCAAAAATCAGATTCCCCAAAATTGAAAACACAGTTCACTTTGATAAAGTAGAGTTTGATTTGAAATCATGGGTGACTGACTGGGGTAAAAGCTTTAAAATCACAAAATTAGACACAAACTGCACAAATTTTTCCATCCATTCCTTCTAAGTGCATCACTGAGTTGGAAAAAGGGAAATCTACTTTTGTGTCTTAATAATCACAGTGCCAAAGAATCTTTGATAGCTCTTTTCTTCATTTTTAAATAGCTACATTCTTTGTGATAGTGCTCAGTTCTGTTAGCTGCTCCAGAATGATGCCTTGGATATGCAAAGACTGAAGGTGTTGTAGCAACAAACTAACAGCAAGAGTGGTTCTAAATCAAAATTCCATCACAATATCTTTGTTGGATATAGTTTCATAAAGTTTATGCAAATTTAATTTTGGATTTTAACACTACTGTTTACCAATACGCTGATGTGTGAGTGAGTTGAAGTGTTAGCTGCTGTGCACTCCATCTCCCAGAAACCAGCTACAGGCCTCCTGGCTTGCTCCTAAAATAATCCTTCATCCTTGGACGACATACAGGGAACTTGGTTCCCATTTTCCTTCTGTAAAATGACTGCACTCTTC
The DNA here is from genome assembly GCF_037043375.1 of Chiloscyllium plagiosum. Taxonomy (NCBI): domain Eukaryota; kingdom Metazoa; phylum Chordata; class Chondrichthyes; order Orectolobiformes; family Hemiscylliidae; genus Chiloscyllium; species Chiloscyllium plagiosum. The sequence goes on from NW_028270151.1 coordinate 70,222,700, forward strand.
AGGCGGAACAGATTTCAATTCCAAAGGTCAGAAAATGATTCCACATTTCCAAACATTTGGGCAGTTAATTAAAGAAGCCACCAAACAGCTCAGAAAGAGGTGTAATCAAAAAGAGGAAAGCTCTCGTCAAGATAAAAAAAAAACATTAATAAGATCATGGAAAACAAGGGCGAAAGATATTTGATCCAGAGGGCTTATAAATGGGGCCTGAAAGCAAGGAATTAACCAGATAGAATGAGTTCAGTGGACTGTGATTGGCTTTTGCATTCATGACTTGGCTCACATGCACACACTTCCCCATCATTGGCTTTAAAAGTATCTGAAGTTTTGGATTGCAAACTCTGCAATCAACTAAAGTGCCCATTCAGGAATAGTAACAGTACAACACAAGAATGTAATCAAGAGGAACAAAATTACTGGGGCTAGGGGAATAAATTAATTTACTGTTACCATGCAATTTTTCTTTCACTCGGTTACTGCTTTCTCATTCTTCTTTTCCTTTCATGAGATCCCTTTACATAACATTCTTTATTCCAGACTAAGTTAGCAAAGCTATCTTTCGTTTCACAAGTATGTGACAACGGCATGATCAGGCACTGGTCTTCGGCTAGTGTGGCTCCCTCCTTCCCATCTGGGAGACGGTGACCAGCACAAAGTCACAGTGAAATTACCAACTAGGTGAGCGTGAAAGGGAGGTGAAGGACATAGATAAGGAATCAAGCTACACTTCATACAATAAGTACCAATATTTTGATTTTCATCAACTTACATTTATATAGCACCACTTACATAATAGAAGTTCCAAACCTCTTCACAACAGTGATATAAGACAAAGTAGGACCAAACCATAGGAGGAGAACAGGTCAAATGGCCAAACATTTAGTTAAAGATTTGGCAGAACTTCTTAAAGATTCAAAGCGAGTTGGGCAGACAGGGAGGATATTTGTTTTCAGTCCCTACTCCCCTCTGTTCCATAACGATCAACTCCACCCGACACCCTGGTAATATGCTGAAATCATACCATTCTGTTCACACTCTCAGTGCCACAGTTGACTGATGCCTCCGAACATGAAAACTGTTCACTTTCACCGCCGCAACATTGTGCGACTTCACCCAACTCAGCTCATCTGCTGCAGAAACCCTCACTTGTAAACTCCAGACTCAACAATTCCAATGCTCTCCCATTTACTGCCCTTCATAATATTGGTAGTAATCCAAACATTTGCTGCCAGTGTCTTAACTCACAGCCATCTCCATTCCTGGTAGCTGACCTAGATGGGTTCAGGTAATATCGACTGAAAATCCCAGTGCTCTCACCGTTTTTACCATTGTAATCTCCTCCAGCTCAACAACCATCCAAGATACCTGTGTACCTCTAATTCTAGCATCCTGAGCGTTCACAATTTAAATTGCCCCATTATTGGCAGTCATATCTAGGCTCTGAACACTGGAATTCTCTCTCTACACCTCTCCCCCAACTCTGTACCACCCTTTCCATCCCAACAAGATATCTTCAAAATGATTTGACCAAAACTTGATCATTTGCCTCAGTATTTCTTCGTGAGGCTTAGCATCTTGTTTTATAATGTTCCTGTGAAGCAACTTATATTTATGTCACACCCTTAATGTAAGTTATTCCCCACTATTACGTGAACCATTCTGAATTAAGACTTAAACAGAGTCAGAACTGCACATCCATAGCAGCGCTTACCCAGTCTGTCCTTGCTCACAAATACAAGTCTCTCTGCCTTCAGCCATTTATCTTTCTTATGCCTATTAGCTTCCCATTGTGCGAGCTGTCTCATTGTAAACAAGCAGACTGCCAATGAGAAACTGGATCACATCAATTAGTCTGACCATCAAATAGCTACATCTGCTTGGAAGACAGAGTCATAGAGGTGTACAGCATGGAAACAGACCCTTCGGTCCAACCCGTTCATGCCGACCAGATATCCCAACCCAATCTAGTCCCACCTGCCAGCACCCAGCCCATATCCCTCCAAACTCTTCCTATTCATATACCCATCCAAATGCCTCTTAAATGTTCCAATTGTACCAGCCTCCACCACTTTCTCTGGCAGCTCATTCCATACACGTATCACACTCTGCGTGAAAGAATTGCTCCATACACCTCTTTTATATCTTTCCCCTCTCACCCTAAACCTATGCTCTCTCGTTCTGGATTCCATGGCCCCAGGGAAAAGACTTTGCCTATTTATCCTATCCATGCCCCTCACAATTTTGTAAACCTCTATAAAGTCACCCCTCAGCCTCTGACGCTCCAGGGAAAACAGCCCCAGCCTGTTCAGCCTCTCCCTGTAGCTCAGATCCTCCAACCCTGGCAACATCCTTGTAAATCTTTTCTGAACCCTTTCAAGTTTCACAACATCTTTCCGATAGGAAGGAGACCAGAATTGCACGCAATATTCCAACAGTGGCCTAACCAATGTCCTGTACAGCCGCAACATGACCTCACAACTCCTGTACTCAATACTCTGACTAATAAAGGAAAGCATACCGAACGCCGCCTTCACTATCCTATCTGTCTGCGACTCCACTTTCAAGAAGCTATGAACCTGCACTCCAAGGTCTCTTTGTTCAGCAACACTCCCTAGGACCTTACCATTAAGTGTATAAGTCCTGCTAAGATTTGCTTTCCCAAAATGCAGAACCTCGCATTTATCTGAATTAAACTCCATCTGCCGCTTCTCAGCCCATTGGCTGATCTGGACCAGATCCTGTTGTAATCTGAGGTAACCCTCTTCGCTGTCCACTACACCTCCAATTTTGAGCCAGTTCTGAATCCAAATGGCTAGTTCTCCCTGTATTCCATGAGATCTAATCTTGCTAATCAGTCTCCCATGGGGAACCTTGTCAAACGCCTTACTGAAATCCATATAGATCACATCTACTGCTCTGCCCTCATCAATCTTCTGTTACTTCTTCACAAAACTCAATCAAGTTTGTGAGACATGATTTCCCTCGCACAAAGCCATGTTGACTATCCCAAATCAGTCCTTGCATTTCCAAATACATATACATCCTGCCCCTCAGGATTCCCTCCAACAACTCGCCCACCACTGAGGTCAGGCCCACCAGCCTATAGTTCCCTGGCTTGTCTTTACCGCCCTTCTTAAACAGTGGAACCACGTTTGCCAACCTCCAGTCTTCCAGCACCTCACCTGCAACTATTGATGATACAAATATCTCAGCAAGAGGCCCAGAAATCCCTAGCTTTCCACAGAGTTCTTGGGTACACCTGATCAGGTCCTGGGGATTTATCCACTTTTAACCATTTCAAGATATCCAACACTTCCTCCTCTGTAATCTGGACATTTTGCAAGATGTCACCACATATTTCCCTACAGTCTATATCTTCCATATCCTTTTCCACAGTAAATACTGATGCAAAATATTCATTTAGTACCTCCCCCATTTTCTGTGGATCCACACAAAGGCCGCCTTGCTGATCTTTGAGGGGCCCTATTCTCTCCCTAGTTACCCTTTTGTCCTGAATATATTTGTAAAAACCTTTGGATTCTCCTTAATTCTATTTGCCAAAGCTATCTTATGTCCCCGTTTTGCCCTCCTGATTTCCCTCTTAAATATACTCCTACTTTCTTTATACTCTAAGGATTCACTCGATCTGTCCTGTCTATACCTGACATATGCTTCCTTCTTTTTCTTAACCAAACCCTCAATTTCTTTAGTCATCCAGCTTTCCCTTTCACCCTGACAGGGATATACTTTCTCTGGATTCTTGTTATCTCATTTCTGAAGGCTTCCCATTTTCCAGCCATCCCTTTACCTGCGAACATCTGCCTCCAATCAGCTTTCAAAAGTTCTTGCCTGATACCGTCAAAATTGGCCTTTCTCCAATTTAGAACGTCAACTTTTAGATCTGGTCTATCCTTTTTCATCACTATTTTAAAACGAATAGAATTATGGTGATGAACCTCTTTACCTTCTCATTGAGGAGAGATCAGTGACCTGCTCAAAACAAAATGTACTAATTCCAGAATTTTGATCCCGATTTTATTTTTCAAAAAAACAGCTACCTCTCCAGAGATGCACAAGTTCAAACAAGTAAACTGAAGAAAGCAGTGGAACACTGACTGGCCATAAGACATACAGCAACATAACCATAGCACAAGCAAGATTACGCTTTGAAAATTACCTATTTCATTCAAAAGTAGAAAAAAATCTAAAATAACTGCACTAATTGGGCTGTTCAGGATTCAGCAGGTATTTCTCACATATGTATTGCTGTACTATGAGATTGACGTCTGCATGCGAGAAAACTAATTATGTGCAAGATGGTGCAATGGCAGTTGCTAAAGTAAGAGGATGTGCCAGATTCTAACTGTTCTCAATACTGGTGTGGTCCAGGAATAATTTAATATTTTAGAAGCAAAAACCAAAAGCTGCTACAACTGCCAGTAAAACTTGGTTGAAACAAAACTGAAGAGACTAGACAAAAGATTAAAATTCTGTCCTAACCCAATAATTATTTTGTGCCCTTTCTCCAAATATATTCACTGAACTGATCCTTTTCCCTTAGTTTATTATATGTTTCACTGTCAGGTAATTGTGCCTTATGCATTACACCTAACATACTATAACAAAATGCTCATGAATTGTTGTCATGCCAGACAGCAAGAGAAATCCCAAAGAAAACCATTTTCTTGTATGGTTTTGGACTTAAATTCATTTTTGAAATAAAAGGACAACCTTGCTGGATTCAAAATGGCTGATGATCACATGGTTGTACTTCCAATAGCTCCTGAACTCCCTGTATTGTCCAGGCATACCAGCCAAAGCTGACACAAAGTACTTGGAGATGATCCATCTGCTTTCAGCTAGCTCTCAACAAAGGAAAACTCATTGGAAAAAAGCCTCTGGATACTGGAAATCTGAAACAAAAACAGAAATGGTCAGAAAAACTCAGCAGGTCTGGCAGCATCTGTGGAGAGAAAGCAGAGTTAATGTTTCCAGTCCAGTGACCCTTCATCAGGTTGTGGCTAGGTCGTAAAGCTGAAGCCAGGAAGTCGGAACAGGGAGAGAGTTAATGAGGTTTTGAGCATGAGCATCTTCTTCCACGTTGTTTCCCCACCGCCACAGCCCTGACCCTGCCATCACATGAGCTGCTTTCATCACAGCCAACCAACTTATTTTCACCAATGCATGGTCCCTATTATCAGCTTTTCTTTCTTCCCAGCTCACTAATATCCATCCCTTTGTCCATCCAATTACTGTTTTCGGTCTCTGAATTCCCTTTCCACCTATTGCTTACTCTTTTATCCTGCCACCACACCCCCACACATACACACACCTTGCCAAACCCTATCTTCAGCATGTATACCACCTTCTCCTAATGACAATCATTTCTGAAGGAGGGTCACTGGACTTGAAACATTGATTCTGCTTTCTGTTGCCAGATCGGAGTTTATCCAGCCATTTCTGTTTTTGACCGTGACTCATTATCAGTGTTAACACTTTCAGTGACCTGGTCATCTCATAATGGAAACTCAAATGGGGAAGGTCAAGCTCCAATCTTGTCAATTTAACGATCACTCGATTAGCCCACAGAGGTAGGCATGCTGATGACCTTTCTTTTTCAAATGTCTAAGTCAGTTGCTGTTTCCAGAGGGAAAGCTTTAGTATTCCAAGGAATGTACGTGTCTCTGGCACGAGGGAAAACGAGGACTGCAGAGTCAGAGAGTTGAAAAGGGTGGCGCTGGAAAAGCCACAGCAGGTCATGCAGCATTCGAGAAGCAGGAGAATCAACACTTCCAGTATAAGCCTTCATCAGGAGTGAGTGAGTGAAAGAAATAAATAGGGGATGGGGCTGGGTGGGGGTTTGTAGAGGGGTAGGGACCTGGGAAGGTGGATGAAGGTAGGGGATGATTACGATAGGACGGTGAGGAGGGTGGAATGGATAGCTGGAAGGAAGATGAACAGGTCGGACAGATCAAGAGGGTGGTGCTGAATTGGATTGGATCTGGGATGAGGTGTGGGGGGGGGGGGGGGGGGGAGGGGAAATTTGTAAACTAGTGAAGTCGATGTTGAGGCTGTGTGCTTGAAGGGTCTCAAGGCAAAAGATGAGGTGTCCTTCCTCCAGGTGTCGGTTGGCTTAGATTTGGTGGTGGAGGCTTTGATAGAGTGGGAGGGGGGAGTTGGAAGTGTTGGGTGCGTGTATCCCAGAAATATTCCTTTAAATGCTCCACGGATTGGCGCCCTGTCTCCCCAGCGTAGAGAAGACCACATCGAGAGCAACGGACACAGTAAATTAGGTGGGTGGATATACAGTAAAATCTCTGCCGGATATGAAAAGATCCTTTAGGGCCTTGGACGGAGCTGAGGGGGGAGGTTTGTTGCAGGTGTTACAACTCTTGCGGCAGCAAGGAAAGGTGTCAGGTAGGAGGGTGGGTTGGTCAGGTGCGTAGACCTAATGAGGGAATCAAGAAGTGAATGGCCTCTGCAGAATGCAGATGGGGTGGGGAGGGAAATAAATTTCCGATAGTGGGATCTGATTGTAAGGTGGCGGAAATGGCGGAGGACGATGCGTTGCATCTGGGAGTTTGGTGGGATGGAAGGTGAGGACTAGGAAAGATTTTGTTTTAAGAATCCCTACAGTATGGAAACAGGCCCTTCGGCCCAACAAGTTCACACTGACTCTCCGAACAGTAACCCATCCAGACACAGTCCCCCTACCCTCGTATAGCAAATTCACCAAACCTGCACACCTTTGGATTGTGGGAGGAAATTGGAGCACCCGGAGGAAACCCAAGCAGACATGGGGAGAATGTGTGAACTCCACACAGACAGTCGCCCGAGGGTGGAATCGAACCCAGGTTCCTGGCAATGTGAGGCAGCAGTGCTAATCACTGAGCCACCATGCTGCCCTTCTATCCTTGTTGTGGTTGGACGAGTGGGGTTCAAGGGTGGAGGCATGGGAAGTGGAAGAGATGTGCTGGAGGGCACTGTTGATCACGTGGGAGTGAAAATTGCGGCTCCTGAAACAGGAGGCCATCTGGGATGTCCTGAAGTGGAATGGCTCCTCCTGGGAGCCGATATGGCAGGGATGGAAGAATTGAGAGTAAGGGATAGTGTTTTTACAGGAGGGGAGTTGGGAGAAGGTGTAGTTCAGGTAGCTGTGGGAGTCAGTGTCTTTGAAATAGATGTCCGTGTTGAGTCGGTTGCCGGAGGTGGAGACGGAGAAGTCCAGGAAGGGGAGGTGTCAAAGATGGTCCAGATGAATTAAAGTCAGGGTGAAAGGTTTTAGTGAAGTTGTCTCTGGCATGGTCAACCTTTGTTGGACAGCCCTAATTGCCCCTGAAGTGAGAGGCCTACCACAGCTTTTTCGGAGGCATTTAAGACTCAACCCATTGCTATGGGTCTGGAGTTACCTGTAGGCCAGACCAGGTCAGTCCGGCAGATTTTCCTTCTTTGAAAGACATCAGTGAACGAGATGGGGTTTTTTTTTCCTGAATGATAGCTGACAATTCTTTCAGAATTACTGTCAAATCAACTTTTTTACTTCCAGATTTATTAATTGCCTTAAAATTCTGCCATGCACAGCTGTGGGAACTGAACCCATGTGCTCAGAGCATTGCCTGAATTTCTGGATCTCTGGCTGAGTTAGCAGCTGTCTCACACTCTCCCATCCCTGCTTTTAAAATTCCTGGCTGGAAAGAAGTCAACATTTTCCCTGCAAGAAGGAAAATAATTGTCCTTAGCTCAATGAGGAAATTATGCTGGATACAGATGTCCAGGAAGCTGTAACTCATGTGAACTGATCTTTACCTAAAACTTGTAATACGCAATCTCTCCCTTCTTCTGTTCAGTTACCCTTAATATCTTGTGTGTGCATGGAAGAGTGTAGCATTTTCTTCATGTTTTTACTATTTTGTTAATAAATCCAGCAATTAATTCACTTTGAAAGGTTTTTGCCATAGGTTTATTTTTTAATAATTGCAATCAAAACTAAGGCTTGGGGACCATCCTTCAGCAACCTCAGTAAGAGACGAGAGTAAAAAAGAAAAAGGAATAAATCAAATTGTTAAAAGAGGGAAAAACCAGTCATAATTTAAATTTGCCCTCATTTCAACTTGGGTTGAGTCAGGCACAATTAGTTTAAAAAAACACACCTAATACATCAAGAAAATGGTCACAAATTCACGAACAAACAAAAACATTTACCAGCACACAGCTTTCACATAGATAATTATTCCCAGCAATGCACCTTATACTGCTTGGCCACCTATTGATACCTATGACATTTATAACTTTAATTGAAAACCTTATGATTAAATTTCATTCCTAATTGACACGTTATATAATAAAGGAACTAATTCTTACAAAGTGGTATTTATATAATAGCTCTTCCAGATTAATAACTGTTCAGTAGACCTTCTCAGCATTTTCCACTTCTAAAATGCAGAAAGGGAGTCAATACTGCAATCACTTCATTTTCAAAAACTTTTAAAATTCACTCACGGGGGGAGGGCATTACAGGTTCACTATCATTTTAATGTACACTCCTAGCTGCCCTTGAGAAGGTGATAATGAGCTGCCTTCTTGAACCCTTGCAGTCTATTTTGCGTAGATGTACCCACAATGCCATGAGGGCGAGTTCAAGGACTTTGTTCCAATGATATTGAAGGACCAGCAATATACTTCCAAGTAAAGTGAGTGGCTTGGAAAGGAACTTGCAGATGGTGGTGTTCCCATTATCCGCTGCTGTTGCCCTTCCAACAACAAAGTGGTCATTGGTTTGGAGGGTGCCTTCTAGGGAACCTTGGCGAATTTCTGTAGTGCATCTTGTGGATGGTACAAACCGCTGCTGCTGAGTATTGATAGTGGAAGGAGAGTGCGGACGTGGTACCAACCATCAAGCGGCTTTGCCCTGGATGGTGTCAACCTTCTTGACATTTGTTGGAGCGGTCCTCTTTCAAGCAAGTGTGGAACATTCTATCATACGTCTAACTTCTGCCTTATAGTGGACAGGCTTTGGGCAATCAGGAAGTGAGTTACTCATCACAAGATTCCTAGCTTCTGACCTCTCATAGCCACTATATTTATTAAAATAGTCCAGTTCAGTTTCTAGTTAATGATAACACCCAGGATGTTGACAGTCAGGAATGCAGTAATGGATTGCCATTGATTATCTAGGTGTAATGGTTTGATTCTAGCTTGTTCGAGATGGTAATTGTTTGGTGTTTGTGTGACGTGAGTGTTATTTGCCACTTGTCAGCCTAAACCTGGATGTTGCCCTGATCCTGCTGCACATAGACATGGACAGCTTCATTACAAGTCCAAAAATATCCAATCGCTATCATTTTGAGGTTTACAAAAGCTCAGGAATTTATAGCTCATTGTTCATCAAGCCTTGAAGGGGTGAAACCAGTTTTCTGTCAATTCTTCACATCCACAATGTTTCAGTCAACCCTCTCTGCATAGCCTCCCACTCAAGAACAATTTGCCCAGCACTCCTTCAATTCCTTTAATTTCAAAAGCTTTCAAATAAGTTTTTTAACTTATCGTTTAGATTCATAGAGCCATAAAGATGTACAGTATGGAAACAGATCGTTCGGTCAAACTCGTCCATGGCCACCAGATAGCCCAACCTTATCTAGTCCCATTTGCCAGCACTTGGCCCATATCCCCCCAAACGCTTCCTATTCATGTACCCATCCAGATGCCTTTTAAAATGTTTTAATTGTACCAGCCTCTACTACTTCCTCTGGCAGCTCATTCCATACACACCACACCTTCTGGTGTGAAAAAGTTACCCCTTACGTCTCTTTTATATCTTTCCCTTCTCACCCTAAACCTACTCCCCCTAGTTCTGGACTCCCCCAACCCAGGAAAAAAGACTCTGTCAATTTATCTTATTTATCCTATCTTTTGTCAAATTATTTTAAACATTGATTGATACAGACACATTTTAAGTTACTTCCTACATTTGCAACATGCCCTTCAAGAAGGCGGATTGCAAGCTTTCAGAAGCCAAGTTCAATAAGTCCATCCAGCAACTGCTTTACCCTTACAGATTAACAGTGTCCTTGGTCAGTCAATCAGAGAAGGTGCTGTAAAAATGACACACATGCCTTGGACAAAAGAAACATAAACTAAAAGTCAAAGTTCCCTCTTCCAAGTATATATATGGGCCTCTTCTGCACCAGTGCAGCAGGTATCTCATAGTTAAGAATGAGATTAGGTTCAATGAGACTTAAAGTCATAGAGTCAGTGACATACAGCATGGAAACAGACCCTTCAGTCCAACTCGTCCATGCCGACCAGATATCCCAACCCAATCTAGTCCCACCTGCCAGCACCATCCCATATCCCTCCAAACCCTTCCTATTCATATACCCATCCTGATGCCTGTTAAATGTTGCAGTTGTACTCGCCACCACTACTTCCTCTGGCAGCTCATTCCATACACGTACCACCCTCTCTACGAAAAGGTTGCCCCTTAGGTCTCTTCTATATCTTTCCCCTCTCACCCTAAACCTATGCCCTCTAGTTCTGGACTCCCCTATCCCAGGTAGCAGTTATTTTTACAAATTACAGAGAGCAAATAGCATTTCAGGGAAATGTCAATACTTTGAAGGGGAAAACCAGAAAGCATTTTATTAGAAAATATTGCTGACTAACCAATTGTACAAACTTAGTTTTTTGTACAATCACTTTCCTCAACCTAGTTGGGACTATGTTGAAACTTTATTGCTGGAACAGCACAGCAGGTCAGGCAGCATCCAGGGAACAGGAGATTCGACGTTTCGGGCACAGGCCCTTCTTCAGGAGGGCCTGTGCCCGAAACGTCGAATCTCCTGTTCCCTGGATGCTGCCTGACCTGCTGTGCTGTTCCAGCAATAAAGTTTCAACTTTGATCTCCAGCATCTGCAGACCTCACTTTCTCCTAGTTGGGACTATCAAAACACACTGTTCAGGTAAGTCCATGAACCCAGATTGTAGAAACTGCTATTAAAACTCCGACCTCTGAATAGGATTCCAATATCCAGCAAAATCAACCATGCTGCCTCAATGTGATTTTATTAAACAGCTCATATTGTATTACCATTTCCTGTTGGCACAATGCAGCAGCCAACGGTACAATAGATCTTCTGGATCCTTATTACAGCAAATAGGATTTTGATACATTATTGAACTATGATTAGGTGCAAAATTTGTTTGGAGGCTAACAAATCCATCAATTATACAAAAGCTTCCCATGAGAACAGCAGATCTAATAATTAACTTGCTCACAAGTTTGCTGCTATGGTAACAAAACAAAAGTAATTTCAGGAAAGCTGTTTGATCTTTTGCATTGTTCCGATTAGTTAGATTACTGATGATGACATCAACCTTCCTTCTTACTCACCATAAAGAAGCGGCCAGTAACCACAACAAAACAGAATTTGAAATGCCTGATTTTATCTCTCTCACTTGTTGCTGAAGTCGCACCTTGATCATCTGCATGTCCGTACTAACAGAGTTTACGTGCTGTAGCTGTTTATAAACTTCAACAGCATTTTAAAAAAAAAAATTATTTGCATTAATTATTTTTCCTGATTTATGGCCAATTTTTTCTGTAATTCCATCATTTGCTCAAGACTGTCGATTCAGAAATTACCTTGGAACTATGTTTCCAATTTAAACCTCATCGAATTCTCCAGTAAGAGTTATATTCAAAACTCTTATTCTGCATAGTTGGAAAAGTAAAAGCCTTTCAAACCACTCGACAGTGAATTTTTCTACTGCATCTATAATGGAAAATGTGAGATTTGGAAGGATTGCAAAAAAGTGTTAGAGCAATTGTGGATACACCCTGAAACATATAGGAGTGAATGACTTAACTGCTTGGGGCATGCATGAGTTGAAAGTTCCACATCAAGTGTTCAGCTTTCTGAAATGATAGTTTCAAGTACAACGTTCTGGTTGTATTTTTTTTTAAGCAAACAGATGTTCATCTTGGAATGCTGGCCTTTAATTAGTGATCTGCTCGAAACCAAGTCAGATATCTCAACGCAATCTTTTGTCAAAACTGGCCAAAAAAATGTTACTGTGTGCACTCTTGTGTATAATGTGTATTTTGCTTTAAAAAAAGGCAATACAGTTCAAAACTACATTTTTTTTCTGCACACTCGGCCTATTTGACAATTTTACAGTCCATATATTTCAACAGCATCTTTAAAATAAAAAGTACTTTTATCATTTTGAACAATTGAACTATCACAATCCAAACAAAAAGTGGTTCATTCATTCCCATTCATTAACATAGTTCAAGGATAGTGCAAACATATCTGTACTATAAAGAAAAAGGACATATGATTTATATAATTGTCATACTACTCTCCTGAATGTATCATTTTAGTAGTGAATAGCTGAGCCATGAAAAACAGAAAATAGGTTTGTTTCTTGCATTGTACACTCAGCTCTAACTCAAAGCAGCAGAAATAGACTACAGTTGCCCTCAACAGGTTAGGAGAATAGGAGAAGGACAAGTCAAACTAGACTGCTGATTTTAATCATTGTCCAGAGACCCATGCTGGAAAGACCTGTTTTGGGATAGCAGAGGAGTATAATGCATGCCACAATGCCCCTGCAGTCATACAGCTTGCCAACACCCATCATCAGAATTCCCACATATAATGGCTCACTTGGGTAAGGACTCGGAAGAACCTGATGCCTGTAGATTCTCAGACAAACCTGAAATTAAAGCTTTCATCCGAAGCAAAGTAAAATCATATCCACAATCGCCAACAAAGAAGAAATCGGAAGAGTTCAGCACTGGGTGACTCTGTGCCCAAAATTATGTGCTCCACCCACCCCACCCCTCCAAAATTCACCACAACTCCCAGTGTACTTGCAGATGTAAGTATACTGTTAATCCTGTTTATGTGATGCTTCATACACAACAAGACTCAAAGCTTGTAAAAACTTGCAGCATGGCTCAAAAAAAAAGCCTTTTAAAATTTGTTCACTAGTGAAACTTCACACACAGAATCCTCACTTGACTACTGGCCATTTTCTTAGTAAGTGCAGCAACAGAATCATCGAGCATAGAAACAGACCCTTCGGCCAACGAGACATCCCAATCTGACCTGGTCCCATTTGGCACATATCCCTCTAAACCCTTCCTATTCATGTACACACCCAGATGCCATTTAAATGTTGTAATTGAACCAGCTTCCACCACTTCCTCTGGCAGCTCATTCCATGCACCTACCACACTTGCGTGAAACACTTACCCCTCAGGTCCTTTGTAAGTCTCTCTCTTCACATCTTAAACCTTTGCCTTCTAGTTTTTGACCGCCCCCCCCTCCCCAATCACCACCTTAGGAAAGATACCTTGGCTATTCATCTTAAGAATGCCTCTCGTGATTTTATAAACCTCTATAAAGTCACCCTACAGCATCTGATGGTTCCATGGAAAAAAAATACCCCAGCCTATTCAGTCTCTCCCTTTAACTCAAACCCTCCAATCCCAGGAACATCATTGTTAGTTTTTTCTGCACCCCTCTCCAGTTTAACAATATTCTTCCTTTAGAAAGGTGACCAGAATTGTACACATTATTCTCAAAGTGACCTCACCAATGTCCTGTACAGCCACAACCTTATGTCACAACTCTTATACTCAATGTTCTGATCAATGAAGGCAAGTGTGTCAAACACCTTCTTCACCACTCTGTCTACCTGTGACTCCATTTTCTCAGAACTGTGCACCTGCACCCCTAAGTCTCTTTGTTTGGCAACACTCCGCAGGGTCCGTATATCAAATGTACAAGTCCTGCCCTGGCTTTCCTTACCAAAGTGCAGGACTTCACATTTATCTAAATTAAAGTCCATCTGCCACATCTTGGCACACTGGCCCATCTGATCAAAGTCCCGCTGTACTCTGAGATAATCATCTTCACTGTCCACTACACCACCTATTTTGGTGTCATCTGCAAACTTACTAACTATTCCTCCTATACTCACATCCACATCATTTATATAAATATAAAGCAGTAGACTCAGCACCAATCATTGCAACACACTGTTGGACATAGGCCCCAGTTTGAAAAGCAATCCTCTGCCACTATCTTCTCTCTCCTACCTTTAAGCGAATTTTGTATCCAATTGATGAGCTCCCTTGGATCCGATGAGATTTAATCTGTCAAGTTTTAACTACAACAATAATAGAAATTTCCCAATGACTGATGTTAGTCTTGAGTGATTATAGTTCCCTGTTCTCTCTCAAGCCGCCTTTCTGGATTAGTAGTGTTAGATTTGCTAATGAGTATCACAGGGAAATCCTTTATTGTCACTTGTACTCCAGTACAGAAGTACTGTGAAAAGATTTTACAATGGCTGCCTTTTAATGGCACCATCTTTAGGTACAAGTTCCCAGGTACAAATCTTACATAGGGGAAAAAAAAGTGTTGTTATACAAAAGAGGATTAAAAGGAAAGTAGTAGCATTACTTACAGTGTCTGAGAATGAGTTAGTAATGAGGTAGCTATAACATTGTGAAAAGGATTTATATTAGAGTCTGGTAAAAAAAATTCCAAACAGCAGCAGCTCAGCAAATGGCGCCAGAAGGAAGTCCAACAACTGTCCTGCATCACTTCAGCCTCCAGTCCGCTCCTCACTGGCACTCAGCAACAATGTAGTAAGTCACACCTGTACTGGGATGTGCTTCACTTCATGCCATTCAGGAACTCGGAATTCCCTTCGTGTTTTGGACTGCCCATCCCATGCTTGTGATACCGCCTTTGCTCCTGAACACGGCCTGCGTGCTCAGCTCCCACCCGGTCTCCAATTACGGCTCATCTCTATCGGCTCCTTTCTCCAGGTAGATGTTGTAGAAGTGGTCGTGTCAGTTTGGAATGTGAGGATTTGACATCAGGCTGGGATTGTGGGTAGAGGTGTCAAAAGGCCACTTGGATAAGGATATGTCCCTTGTTGAGGAGGGGAACTTGGCCATGGCCCCTACTGCAGTTTTCTATTTTCCTCTGCGTAATGCTTACGCAGCATTTAAGAAACTTTCTGGAGTTTAACTGTAGAATTCTATTCAAATGAACTAAATTGGTGCCTTTAGGGAGGGACATGGTCAATGATTTCGCTCTGGTTCACAAGGGTTTGAAGTTGCTGGTGAGGGAACAAGTAATATTCACAACACCATGGGGGGGGGACATGTACAGCTCATATCTAAGACTCAGCTCTCAGTCTTCTCCTTCTGTCTATCTGTCTGACAGTGAGTGAGACAGTGCTGGGCATACACTCTCCTTCTTCATCCTCCCAAAAATAAAAATCCACTGGGCTGATGGAGAAAATGACTGAAATCAAATCCAATGTCACTTGCACCAATTTAATCCATATTGGCCATCCAACCAATGACTCAACAGGGCCTCTGAGAAAATCAAATTGCTGTGGCAACACACACCTTACATGCAATACTGTAGCCTGGAGCTTCAGCTACCAATGGTAGACTCTCCAATCTCCTGCCATTACATAACTGACCAGGAATCTTTCCCACCCTTGCATGCTCATTTCCATGTTCCTTTTCAGAACACTGCAGCAATTGATGTGGAATATTGCGGAAGTGATGGACGTCCATGCAGAGAATGTTTCCATTGTATTTCATCTCCCGTGAATCTCACCACCTTAAGATAAGAGTTGAAGCGTTTGACTTCTTGTGAGGCAATGCACAGCAGTAATTAAATTTCACTCCTGTCTTGGCATCGAAAATAGTTCAAGCAAATATTTCCACCACACTGAAAGTCACTACTGGATAGTTAGGTCGACACTATTAAACAATTTTGATTGCATCATCAAGAGTAACTGTAAAGAATCAATTGTGGTGATAGATGTAGCAGGAATCTGCCTTCTTGCCCATTGAGAATTTACAATTGCTTTTGGCTGCAGTTGGTTACAATAAGTCAATTATTTACACTACATCTTTTGTCTTATCGTGCTTTGGTTTCTGATGATTAATTCTCTTCCAACCAGTAAATTGATAAAACGGCTACAACAATTCCCAGATCACAGATTGACCTCTAACGCCTGTGATACATTTGCTCGATGGTTCGAAACCCCTTGACAAGGTTAACATCAAGGATGTGCCCTTGAATGACACCCAATTGATGTACATCTACCTGGGCAGGTGAGATGGCAAAGGTTGTGTTAGTAAATGGGAGGAAGTTGTTTCTACAAATAGAAAAAGGTTTGTGTATAAAGAAATAAAAACCACAAAAGCTTAGTAAGACCACAGTTAATGTATTGTTAGAAGTTTATAATTCCACACTACACTATTTTCTCACTTAATACTTAGTTATGTCCCTGAAAAGCACAATCTCAAGTAAAACAATGTTAAGGAATACAGATTTTTTTCCCATTACAACCAACACAAAAGCTTCAGTAAAGTTCTGTTGTACAATTCCCAGCATAAGAACATAAGAACTAGGAGCAGGAGTAGGCCATCTGGCCCTTTGAGCCTGCTCCACCATTCAGTAAGATCACAGCTGATCTTTTAGTGGCCTCAGCTCCACTTACCCGCCCTCTCAGCATAATTGTTAATTCCTTTAGGACTCAAAAAATTATCTTAGCTTTAAAAACATTCAACCACATCACTGCGCAAGGATTTCCATCGATTCACCACCCTCTGGGTGAAGAAGTTCCTTCTCAATTCAGTCCAAAATCTGTTCCCCCTATTCCTTCTGCCATCTCTTTTCGCATCCTGGGAGGCATTCCATCAGGGCCAGGAGACTTGTCTACCCTTGGCTCCATTAACTTGCCCAACACTACCTCTTCCGTAATAATGATTGTTTCCAGGTCCTCACCTTCCTTTGGCTCTTTGACAATAACTGGCATGTTATTTGTGACCTCCACTGTGAAGACTGACACAAAATACCTATTCAATGTCTTAGCCATTTCCTCATATCCCATTACTAAATCCCCCTTCTCCTCCTTTAAAGGATCAATGTTTACTTTAGCCACTTTTATATATTTATAGAAATGCTTGCTATCTTATATAATGTAATTTAAATACCTTACATCACTAAAGTTTTCAAAGTGAAAAGACCTTCAAAATAAAATAAATGCAAAATATAAAAGAAAAATGTTAAATCTTCCAACATACCTTCTGCTCATCAGCTCTTCCTCTCCCTTAATGTCTGCCTCACTGATGTGTCTGCATGTGGCTCTATACATGCGCACACATGACAGGGGCAAGTTTAACTTACATCAAGTTGAAATTCTCTTTGTTACTGTTTTTATTAAAATTAAATTTTAAATTGTTACTGAAGAAACGTGATGCAGTTTGCTTTTATTCTGGGCAATTGTCTGAGGCTAAATGGGAGTTGGTGCAGTTTCAATGAATTACAATATTTGTCATGACAAAGGGAATATTGTTGATTCACCAGGTTTCTACCTGATATGAGAAAAGTATCAAGACTTAAAACTAAAATGTGTTTTTTTTTTAAAAACAGAGCACAACACGTCAGAATCGATTGTGGTTTTATAATTTATGGTGGGATGGTACATGGCTATTAGAAATTAATTAATTACAATGCTTGAGGGGTCTAAAGAGAGGTTTAAATCTTGCACTTATATCCCAAGAAAGTTAGGACAGAGCACTGGACAACCATTATGGACAAAATATTGGGAGCTTATGGAATGAACAGAGTTAGTGATTGAAGTGGTGACTCCATCAAGAATTAAAAAACAGATTAATTGGGTGAAAGAATGGAATATAGAGCAGTACACATACTGGAGTTCTTATGAAGCTCTAGTTAGGCCACAATTAGAAAATCACATCCTGTTCCAATCACCAGATTTTAGGAAGGATGAGAGGGTCCTTGAGAGAGTAGAGAAGAATGTTCCAGTAATGAAGGATATCAACTGCAAGGTTAAACTGGAGCAGCTGGCATTGTTCTCCCACTATCAAAGGAAATTGGGCAAAGATTTAATAGAGGTGTACAGGTTTATGATAGGCTTAGAGGAGATTAACAAAACTGTTCACAATGTCTTATTAAACATGGAAGGAGACAAACCATTTTGCACAATGAGTAGTAACAAACTGCAACCTGCTGCCTTTGAGGATTGAGGAAGTAAAGATAAACAATAACTTCAAAAGGAAATTAGATGGACACAAGGGCAAAATAAAGTTGCATGACGCTGAGGACAGAGCAGGGAGCAATCTGACTGTATTGTTCTAGAGTCAGCTGATTTGAACTCATTGTGGCAAATGACCTCCCATACGTCATAATGACAGTATGACGTGATTGAGGATTCTTCAAGCACCAAACTGTTGTATTCTGCCCGTTAAAATCTAGTCATTTTGGTGCAATGTTTACATTTTTAGTTTAGCACAGAATGTTATGATCTGCGCCAAGATCTACAAATGTTTTTAGAAACTTGTTAGGACCTAATAACTGCTCCTGTACAATATACAATGTTTTAAAATATTTATTAAGAGAATAATGCCACAAGACTTTCACAGTTGTAAAAAAAAAAGCAGAAGAATTTTACTAATCAACAAAGGAAACAGTCAAAGTCACTGTTATACATCCAAACTGGCACGAGGTAAACATGAATTAACACACAGAGTGCAACACACCATAATCTGCATGTTAATGGGTCGGCAGAAGAAAAGAAAATACAAGAAATGAGTACAAAAAAAACCCAATAAAACTCTGTTTTTACCAACAGGGATTTCAATTCTCCTCCGTTAAGGAGGCAGCTTCTGATTCCTCAACACTGTTTGAACCGAGATCGGCCCAATGGCTGCTCACCTCAGAATTGCTCAAGCCCTTCCCAAAATTAGATTCGGAGACCATAAGAGGTACAGTTAGTAAGTTTGCAGAGGACACCAAAATTGGAGGTGTAGTGGACAGCGAAGAGGGTTACCTCAGATTACAACAGGATCTGGACCAGATGGGCCAATGGGCTGAGAAGTGGCAGATGGAGTTTAATTCAGATAAATGCGAGGTGCTGCATTTTGGGAAAGCAAATCTTAGCAGGACTTATACACTTAATGGTAAGGTCCTAGGGAGTGTTGCTGAACAAAGAGACCTTGGAGTGCTGGTTCATAGCTCCTTGAAAGTGGAGTCACAGGTAGATAAGATAGTGAAGAAGGCATTTGGTATGCTTTCCTTTATTCGTCAGAGTACTGAGTACAGGAGTTGGGAGGTCATGTTGCGGTTGTACAGGACATTGGTTAGGCCACTGTTGGAATATTGCGTGCAATTCTGGTCTCCTTCCTATCAGAAAAGATGCTGTGAAACTTGAAAGGGTTCAGAAAAGACTTACAAGGATGTTGCCAGGGTTGGAGGATCTGAGCTACAGGGAGAGGCTGAACAGGCTGGGGCTGTTTTCCCTGGAGGGTCAGAGGCTGAGGGGTGACCCTCTAGAGGTTTACAAAATCATGAGGGGCATGGATAGGATAAATAGGCAAAGTCTTTTCCCTGGAGTCGGGGAGGGCATAGGTTTAGGGTGAGAAGGGAAAGATATAAAAGAGACCTAAGGGCTAACTTTTTCACGCAGAGGGTGATACGTGTATGGAATGAGCTGCCAGAGGATGTGGTGGAGGCTGGTACAATTGCAACATTTAAGAGGCATTTGGATGGGTATATGAATAGGAAGGGTTTGGAGGGAGATGGGCCGGGTGCTTGCAGGTGGGACTAGATTGGGTTGGGATATCTGGTCGGCATGGACGGGTTGGACCGAAGGGTCTGTTTCCATGCTGTACATCTCTATGACTCTATAAGTCTATATTTCAGCATTTAGTTATCTGCATGATCCTAGCTATCTAGGATTGCACAGAAAAACCATTTCAACTTCCCCAAATTGACAATTCTTTTCTTTGACCCGGCTCTCAGTCGGATCAAGCAATTCCTGCTTCTGCTAGTTCAAGTACCAACTCTCCAATGCAGTGAGAAATCCTGGGATTCTTGGAGCTACTGAGCTCCAAATGCATGGAGCCAGCAGCATTCTAAGCAGCTTAAGCCTCACATAAGCCTTGTCATTTAGGCTCACATTTTTGCTGGGTTTATCTTTATGCTCATTTATCAATAATTCTTCAGTCCACCAGCAGCACCAGAATCTAGAAGATTGGAAAATTGGGAGTCAACTTGTGCATACCAAGTTGCTAAAAATGAGATAAATGCCAAGTTAACTTATTTAATATAAAAATCATTCAGAATTACAGGATAATATGACTGCCCGTCCACAAACAATTCCTCAGAATTTGTATGTCCACCCATACGTTAAATGCCTCATCTGGAAGCCTCCCCAGTCATGTAGCAATCACCCAGTATTACTCTGAAAAACCTCAGAGCCAAAACTATCAGCTGACGTCTTGTAACTTCATGCGTTCAAATGTTGTAAGTCCAGGAATAAAGTGCTGTCATGGCATCAAACTTGCACGTGACAAAATACAAATCTTGAACCACAAAACCAAGATTCTGGTGTACAAAGAAACTTTTAATACAACTTGTCAAAATAAGAGATAGAATTGCAACATTTATACAATCAAGGAAACAAACCTTGTGGATTAGCAACACAAATAAAACTGGAATTAATTGTTTCAGGACAAATGAAGCTTGTAATTATGTAACATCATTCATGATCTGAGAATATCCCTAAACACTTAATATTGTGCCTATATGTTTCTTGTGGCACAATTGTCAATGTTTACACAGCAAAATCTCACAATAATAATGCATTCATGACCAAGTTAACATAGCTGAAGTGTCAATATGAGCTCGGTTTATTGGCAGAACTGCTGTGTTTCAGAATAGAGCTTTGGGATCATTTCCATCTTCCAGAGAGTGCAGCAACTCTACTGTTTCAGCGTGTTAGTCTACAGCACAGTATTGCTCATTAACAGGCCACAAGTATAATGGATTGTTGGTATTCAGGCTTACCACCTACTGCATGTGGAGATCGCCTGCTTCACATACACCTGATGAAGCAGCAGCGCTCGAAAGCTAGTGTTTCCAAATAAACCTGTTGGACTATAACCTGGTGTTGTGCGATTTTTAAGTTTGAGGGTTATTGTGTCTCCTTCAACTGATTGTGAATGAGTTATAACTGCAGAATTATTACCAATAGCCATTAGAAGATGGTAAGTGCTGGGGGAAAAACAATAACATCCTACAGCATTTGCTACTAGGTCCCATTGAGGTGTAGTTTGATATTAAAAGGCACATATTAATCCTAGATTTTGATCTAACAAAAAGAAAACACAAACTTAACAAGCAATAATGTAATTCAGAGAATAAGACACTGCATGACTGAGTGGCTTGCTTTCTTGTAATTGAAAAATAAAGTTTTACAAAAACTTCCACATGGCAGATAGATTGCTTATGATATTGTAAAAGTGAAGCAGGATTTAAAGTCTTATTATTGCTGTATAACAGGCAACATCCTAAAGACACACCATAGAAACAGGCGAAGAGTGTGAAAAGACAATGAAAAATTAGCACTTTTTTTATCCCCACTGCACCATTTTCATCAACATCTGTTTTTATGATGTATTTAAGCAATATGTGCCAATTAAAATTAGATATGTGTTAAGAGATGTGAACACAAGTTCATGCAAACTGCTTTGTGAAAGCTAATTTTACAAAACCACCCACGTATCCCCAGACATTTAAATTCCTTTGAAGAGGTCTCAGAGGAGAAGAAACAGTGCTAACTTTCCTAATGTTAGTCTTCTGAGATCCAAAGTTTCTGAGTTTCAAGCCAATCTATACATAAGGCATACAGTCTTTGCAATGAACTGGGTTATTAGAACATACTCATAATGACCACAATATTCTCTAATCTTTCATCATTGCACACATCGGAATTTGTGCTTAACCAATTTGTGAAAGACCCATCTGCCAGGCAGAAGTCACAAGTGACTGGAAATCTGGTTGAGGAGTAAAATTGAGGAACAATAAGTTAAAACTAACATTTTGCAAAGGGATGTGACTATATTAGTAAGTCCTGGCAAATTGAGGACTTCAAAAAAATACACTGCTTTCAGGAAGAAGTGGGTTTGAAACATCATAATCTTGCTTACTTTACCCAACACATAAGGAAATATCATTTCTTCCTGAGGAATAAAGTGAACAGAAATTTATTAAATACATTGTATTAATAGCAATAAAAGTACAGCAATGCCTTGCTTTAAATTGTTCTTTAAGTAATTTCAATTTAACATTGACCAATTAATGGAGGAGGTGGTATTTGCTTTTAGCACCAGGAGTTTTGTTTCAATATTTGCTCTGTATGTGGCACAGTGTCACTATGGAGCTGCCTCTATTGCTCACTAACACTTTTTGATGCCACCATTCCAGCCAACAGCTCATCCCCAAGAATTTACAAATTAAAACTGTTCCAATGTGAGGGCTTATTTCCTGCTCTTGGTGTTCGTTTCCCAAGCCCTTGCTCAACTAAATTAAAACTCTTCCCTTTAAAATTGCATATTCCAGAAACACAACTACAACATGAAGTGGAGAACTATTGTAATCAATTACAGCTCGCATAATACAGGGGCGATCCTCTTGTGGATAAAACCTGATACTCTTAAAGCATAGAGAGACCAACAATGGCTCATCTAGTGGTGGCAAACAATGGTGACCTTGTGATCAGCTCTACAAGCTGCACACAGACAGAAGACTGATCATGCATTCTACTTTTATTATATCTCAGTACTACTGTTTGATCTGCTTTGTTTATATGACAGACAAAAAACACATTGCATGAAACTGCAAAACCATTTCTTAATAGTTGTGCCATTAACTATATGCTATCTATGATTCAATCAAGGTCACTGGTATAGAGTGGTACAATGAATATTATACAGGCAAATCAAAGGTATCCAGGTCATTTTGGATCTTACAGCCTTGACAATTTAAGGCGCAATTAAAAATCAGTCAACGTTCAGCAGCCTGAGTTAGGTGCACACAAATATCTTAAAGGGTTGAGAGTCGGGAGGAAATAATGGAGATAAGAAGGGATGAGACTATGGGTGGATTTAAAAAGCAAGGGCAAGAAAATTCAAATACAAAGTGTAACACTAGAACATTTAGAACAGAAGACTCTTCTCCACAGAATGACAACGGTAGAATAATATTCCATCTAGGACAGTGGAGGCAAAAATTCAAAACAGTAGCAAACTGTATTTAGGAGGCATTCCATATGCCTCCTGAATATAATGTAGAATCCTCATGGGGAAATGAGCCAAGAATAGCCAAATACATCTTTTGATCCATATCCATTTTGAAAATGCATTTAATAGTCATAATGTTTTCTAAAAATAATTCACAGACGCCATAACATGTGTTTACAGTCAAACCTAACAAAATGTCCATAACCAGCTTTTCCAATTATATATTCTGCCACATCAACTATTTTGTTCACAATAATTCTTGTCAGCAGTTTCTCATTTCAATCAAATAGGTCCTGTCTATACAAAATCTTTCAAAAAAAGAGGAAAAGAAGGATCTCTATGGTCAGTACACTGCTTATTACAGAACTGAAACTTCTATGCTATCTATCACAAGAAAGTAAATTTATCTACGTTAGCAGATGGTTTATTATTTCTGCTTCATTACACAATCCTTCATCCATGCATTGGAGTTTTCAAAAAAAAAAAGTCCTCAGCTCTTTTAAAAAAAATGAATACATTACAGCATTTTCAATCCCTTCCCCCAAAACAAAACTTGAAAAATCCATATGTAGACAAGATTCACTAATCTTGTAAGAACTAAATCACTTTGGAATTTAGTTCAAGCAGTTCCTCTGTTTATGGGTAAATACAAATGGAATGCTAACAAAATTCAAGCATCATTATCAACAGTAAATAATCTTTACATGAATGGACCAAAAATAAGCACTCTTATGGGATTATCATTAGGGTTCAAAGAATCAACAACGTGAAATACGTTCTGCTCCGAGATAGCGCTTTGGTTCATTCATATATTGCCAAAAAATACATGAGCTTGTCAGTTTATACTGAACTTCAGTTGAATTTTTAAAACTACTCAAAGTTTCATTCCACTATCAAAAATTTAATTGCAAAAATTAATTTGCAAGTCTGAACATTTAACTGCAAGGCTGAACATTTTTCCAAACGATTGGAACAGCTTCGCCGTTTTGGTAATAACAAGCCCTCACTTAGGATGCATTCCTGAAAAGTAAGACAACTTTAAATGAAACTTGGGGTCCCTGTAGGGACTACTGTTGAAAGTGAAGTTAGGTTTTGCAGGACCTTCTTTACCTGAAAATTGATTAAAACATCATACCCTGTATGTTGAAATACTTCAAACTACCAAGTTCCTACAGTGAGAAATAAAATTACCTAAAATAAAATTAAAAAATATAGAAGAGAAACATAAGTTTCTACTTATGATGGGTCCAGCTGGTCACCAATACCCTGTCTGGAGCAGATTCTTCCACTCCCAATTCTCTAATTTGCATCTTTTCCCTCTCCTTGACCTGCCTTTTGGTTGAAGCTCCCACTTGCTGACTCACCCAATCACCACTTCTCTCTCCTGCATTTCCATTCAAGATCTTACCTAGCTGGAGTTTTCAGGTTTGATGAAAGTGTTCCAATGATGCAAAAGTCACGAACTTGAGCGTTTGTAATCAGTTCTTATAGATCTGTTGAAACTAATCCTGCCTCTCACCGGTGCTGCTCATCTCCAGAGCCCTCACTTCGAAGCAAGGGCTCAGGAGACTGAAACAACAAGCACAAATGTTTGAGAAAACATGGGTTTCCAACTCAGCTCTCCTACACCACCAGGACCTGCACTTTTATAATGCAAGAAATCCAGCTCATTTCAATCTTCAGTAGAAACACATGTTCAAGATTGGGTTGGAGATGAGACTCCAAGTTGGAGGGTTGGTAACAGGGAGGAGGCTGCAAATTAGAGAGTCAAAAGGCAGCAAGTTGAAAAGCTAGAGAGCAGATGGCATTCAATGAAATGACAAGCCCTATTGATTTACTGATTATAAAGTAACCTAATGTTAAATAAGAACTTGCTGCATTAAGCCACAACATGATTCCCAGATTTAAAAATAGGAAATTTTATATAAAGCTATATTTGTATACTCTATCTACAAACAAGCAAGGTACTTTTAATGAAATAACTTCCACATAGTTAGAGCTGAATCCCAAAATGCTCTTAAAATTATGCAGTAAACTGTATCTATGCATCTAAACTAAAGTTAGCAATGTGTTAGCAACATTAGTCTCTTCAGAATGTTAGGTCATTTAACTATCACAAGTACAGAAGGATAATTACACAGGAAGTGCTGGCAGTAATCAAATGTTTCGTGTGTGAAAATAAAATTAGTGTGTTGAACATGCATTTCAATCAGGTTTGATCAATGCATTGTTGCATTTTTTTTAAAATCTTCCAGTCACTTCAAAGATGATGCCTTGGTTTGCAAAAGTTCTAAACTGCGTGGTTTTGAGTGGCCCAGAGGCTCAGTAGTTAGCACTACTGCCTCACAGCACCAGGGACCCAGTTTCCAATCCAGCCTTGTGCAAACATCTGTGTGGAATTTCCATGTTCTCCATGTCTGTGTGGGTTTCCTCCGGGTGCTCTGGTTTCCTCCCACAGTCCAAAGATGAGACAGCATCGGCATGATCAAGTTCGGAAATAACAAATCCCATACTGTGGGTTTCAGCAGCAGATGGACAATGACAGGGGCAGAGTTGACACAACAAAAAAAAAGGATAAACAGGCCATGTTGATGCAGGAGATGATGTGGTTAAAAACAGACCTCCAGGTCAAATTCAATTTTGAGGTTGTAACAGTCTGTATTGGACTGAAATATTGTTGTAACAGGAGAACGGATGGAGTCTGTGTGTGAACACATTTTGTGTGCGAGCCTTCCTGATAATTAATTGGATCAAATTATGGGTTATATTTGATTGCAGCATCATGGCAATAAGAACGGTTAGACGGAGCAAAAACGTTTGGTGAGGAAGAACAGGTTAAACATGGAAACTGATGTCAAATTGATGGATTAAGTTACAGTGTAGCAGCAGATACAATTCACAGCCCAGCTGCGAAACAGACATAATACATCCCAGGAACAGTCTCTGAAATACAGCAGAAATGCTCGTGGACTGGCGTGTTAAGATAATTTAGGGGTTTTTAATCAATAACTGGTGACAACAGGAGGCATATCAACACAACTAGGTCAGATAAATATTTTTAAAAATGAATCACAATATACATAAAGATGCATCTTTCTCACAACGAACCGATCATTTTCACTGAAGTCAGCCATACATTCATTTACAAAAGTCTTTCGACATTAAAATTTCAGACAAGCGCTCCCTTCCATAAACAAAAGCTAAAAGTGCAGCACATTTCAGGCAGAAATCTACACCAGACTCATTTAATAAAAGTTAATCAGACTACAACAGATACTCTCCGGTTTACAGAGCCAACATGGAACATTCAAGCTGACTAAAATAGGTAAAAATTTAGCCAACGGTCAAAGGTGCCATAAGCTCCAGGAAACTCCTCTAATACGACATGGTTACTAAAAGTGGATAAAGTACTAGCTTTGCCTCTCAACTATTCACGATGTTTGCAGAGCATCCTGGCTTTCTGAGCAACACAAATGAAAAAGTCCATGCTGATGTGACCCTGTACCTTAGCCTTTTCAATCAGCAGGCTTGAAGAAATGTAAGGGCAAAAACACAGGAGTCTTTACACAATAAAGAATTGCATGCTGCATCTCAGGGCACCCTGTCTCAGAGTCATAGAGATGCACAGCACGGAAACAGACCTTTTCGTCCAACTTGTCCATGCCAGATAGCCTAACCTAGGTAAAAACAATGACTGCAGATGCTGGTAACCAGATTTTGGATTAGTGGGCTGGAAGAACACAGCAGTTCAGGCAGCATCCGACTGCTCCTCAGATGCTGCCTGAACTGCTGTGCTCTTCCAGCACCACTAATCCAGATATCCGAACCTAATCTAGTCCCACTTGCCAGCACCTGACCCATATCCATCCAAACCCTTCCTATTCATATAACCATCCAAATGCCTCTTAAATGTTGCAATTGTACCAGCCTCCACCACTTCCTCTGGCAGCTCATTCCATACACTTACCACCCTCTGTGTGAAAGAATTGCCCTTTTATTCTTTCCTCTCTCACCTTAAACCTATGCCCTCTAGTTCTTGACTCTCCCACCCAGGGAAAATACTTTGTCTATTTATCCTATCCATGCCCGTCATGATTTTATAAAGCTCTATAAGGTCACTCTTCAGCCTCCGATGCTCCAGGGAAAACAGCCCCAGCAGATTCAACCTCTCCCTACAGCTCAAATCCTCCAATCCTGGCAACATCCTTGTAAATCTTTTCTGACTCCTTTCAAGTTTCACGACATCCTCCCGGTAGGAAGGAGACTAGAATTGCACACAATATTCCAAACTGGCGTAACCAATGTCCTGTACAGCTGCAACATGACCTCCCAACTTCTGTACTCAATACTCTGACCAATAAAGGAAAGCCAAATGCCTTCTTCACTATCCTATCTACCTGCGACTCCACTTTCAAGGAGCTATGCACCTGCACTCCAAGGTCTCTTTGTTCAGCAACACTCCCTAGGACCTTACCATTAAGTGTATAAGTCCTGCTAAGATTTGCTTTCCCAAAATGCAGCACCTCGCATGTATCGGAATTAAACTCCATCTGCCACTTCTCAGCCCATTGGCCCATCTGGTCCAGATTCTGTTGTAATCGGAGGTAACCCTCTTTACTGTCCACTACACCTCCAATTTTGGTGTCATCTGCAAACTTACTAACTGTACCTCTTATGCTCGCATCCAAATCATTTATATAAATGACAAAAAGTATAGGGTCCAGTACCGATCCTTGTGGCACTCCACTGGTCACAGGCCTCCAGTCTGAAAAACAACCCTCCACCACCACCACCGTCTGTCTTCTACCTTTGAGCCAGTTTTGTATCCAAATGGTTAGTTCTCCCTGTATTCCATGAGATCTAACCTTGCTAACCAGTCTCCCATGGGGAACCTTGTCGAACACTTTACTGAAATTCATATAGATCACATCTACTGGTCTGCCCTCATCAATCCTCTTTCTTTCTTCTTCAAAAAACTCAATCAAGTTTGTGAGACAGGATTTCCCACACACAAAGCCATGTTGACTATCCCTAATCAGTCCTTGCCTTTCCAAATATATGTACACCCTGTCCCTCAGGATTCCCTCCAACAACTTGCCCACCACCGACATCAGGCTCACCGGTCTATAGTTCCCTGGCTTGTCCTTACCACTCTTCTTAAACAGTAGCACCACATTAGCCAACCTCCAGTCTTCTGGCACCTCACCTTGACTATTGATGATACAAATATCTCAGCAAGAGGCCCAGCAATCACTTCCCTAGCTTCCCACAGAGTTCTCGGGTACACCTGATCAGGTCCTGGGGATTTATCCACTTTTAAGCGTTTCAAGGCATCCAGCACTTCCTCCTCTGTAATATGGACATTTTTCAAGATGTTGCCATCTATTTCCCTACATTCTATATCCTCTATGTCCTTCGCCACAGTAAACACTCATGCAAAATATTTATTTAGTATCTCCCCATCTCCTCCAGTTCCACACAAAGGCCGCCTTGCTGATCTTTGAGGGGCCCTCTTCCCTCCCATTATCCTTTTGTCCGTAATATATTTATAAAACCCATTTGGTTTCTCCTTAACTCCATTTGCCAAAGCTCTCTCATGTCCCCTTTTTCCCCGCCTGATTTCCCTCTTAAGTATACTCCTACTTCCTTCATACTCTTATACTCGATTTCTCATGTCGATCCCTGACATATGCTTCCTTCTTTTTCTTAACTAAACTCTCAATTTCTTTAGTCATCTAGCATTCCCTATACCTGCCAGCCTTCCCTTTCACCCTAATAAAAATATACTTTCTCTGGATTCTCGTTATCTCATTTCTGAAGGCTTCCCATTTTCCAGCCATCTCTTTACCTGTGAACATCTGCCTCCAATCAGCTTTTGGAAGTTCTTGCCTAATACCATCAAAATTAACCTGCCTCCCAATATAGAACTTCTACTTTTAGATCTGTTCTCTGATTCCATCACTATTTTAAAACTAATAGAATTAAGGTTGCTGGCCCCAAAGTGCTCCCCCACTGACACCTCAGTCACCTGCCCTGCCTTATTTCCCAAGAGTAGGTCAGATTTTGCACCTTCTCTAGTAGGTACATCCACATACTGAATCAGAAAATTCTCTTGTACACACTTATCTGCCCTCATCAATTCCTCTCGGTCTAAACCCTTAACACTTACGGCAGTCCCAGTCTATGTTTGGAAAGTTAAAATCCCCTACCATAATTCCTACAGATAACTGAGATCTCCTTATAAATTTGTTTCTCAATTTTCAGATGACTATAAGGGAGTCTATAGTTAGATTAGATTAGATTCCCTGCAGTGCAGAAACAGGTCCTTCTGCCCAACAAGTCCACACCGACCCTCCGAAGAGTAACCCACCCAGATCCATTTCTCTCTAACTAATGCACCTAACACTATGGGCAATTTAACATGGCCAATTCACCTGACCTGCACATCTTTGGACTGTGGGAGGAAACCGGAGCACCTGGATGAAACTCACGCAGACATGGGGAGAATGTGCAAACTCCACACAGACAGTCACCCAAGGCTGACAATCGAACCTGGGACCCTGGTGCTGTGAGGCAGCAGTGCCATCCACTGAGCCACTGTGCCGCCCAATCCCAATAAGATTAGATTAGATTACTTACAGTGTGGAAACAGGCTCTTCAGCCCAACAAGTCCACACCGAAGCGCAACCCACCCAGACCCATTCCCCTACATTTCACCCCTTCAACTAACACTACGGGCAATTTAGCATGGCCAATTCACCTAACCTGCACATTTTTGGACTGTGGGAGGAAACCGGAGCACCTGGAGGAAACCCACGCAGACACAGGGAGAATGTCCAAACTCCACACAGTCAGTCGCCTGAGACGGGAATTGAACCCAGGTCTCTGGCGCTGTGAGGCAGCAGTGCTAACCACTGTGCCACCGTGCCGCCCAAGGTGATCACCCCTTTCTTATTTCTCAGTTCCACCCAAATAAGTTGTCTGGATATATTTCCAGGAATATCCTCCCTTAGCACAGCTGTAATGCTATCTCTTATCAAAAATACCACTCCCCCTCCTCTCTTGCCTCCCTTTCTATTCTTCCTGTAGCATTTGTTCCTTCTTGGAACATTAAGCTGCCAGTCCTGTCCATCCCTGAGCCATGTTTCTGTAATTGCTATGATATTCCAATCTCAAGTTCCTAATCATGCTCTGAATTCATCTGCCTTCCCGGTTCGGCCTTTTGCATTGAAATAAATGCAGTTTAATTTATTAGTCCTACCTTGTTCTCTACTGTATCCCAGCCTGCCCTGACTGTTTGATTCACGTCTTTTCTCAACTGTACCAGTCTCAGATTGATCTCTTTCCTCACTATCTCCCTGGGTCTTACCTCCCTCCCCACCCCGCCCCCTGTCCATCTTACTAGTTTAAATCCTCCCGAGCAGCTCGAGCAAATCTCCCTGCCAATATATTAGTCCTCCCAATTCAGGTGCAATCTGTCCTTCTTGTACAGGTTACTTCTACTAGAAGAGATTCCAATGATCTAAAAATGTGAATCATTCTCCCATACACCAGCTCCTCAGCCATGCTCTATCCTCCTATTCCTACCCTCACTAGCACATGACACTGGGAGTAATCCAGATATTATGACTCTCGAGGACATCTTTTTAAGTTCCTGCCTAACTCTCAATATTCTCCCTTCAGAATCTCATTCTTTCCCCTTCTTATTTCGTTGGTTCCAATGTGTACAATGACCTCCAGCTGGGCCCTCTCCCCCTTGAGAACATTCTGCACCCATTCTGAGACATCCTTGATCCTGGCAGCAGGGAGGCAACACACCATTCTGATTTTTCACTGCTAGCCCCAGAAACGTTTGTCTGTGCCTTGGACTAGAGAGCCCCCTAACGCAATCGATCTCTTGGAATCCACCATACGACTCATTGGATTAGAGCCAGTCTCGATACCAGAAACTTGGCTGTTTGTACTACATTCCCCTGAGAATCTATCAGTCCCTACATTTTCCTAAACAGCATACTTGCTTGAAATGGGGATATACACATAGAAGGTTCCTGCATTACCTGCCTACCTCTCTTACCTTTCCTTCTCATATCCAAAATAGGGAAATGGGTAATTCCAAGCCTGCACTGTACTATATTTCCAATTTCTCATTAGACCAACAGCCCTGCTTATCAACACACTAATGCAGAATTTAATCACGCAGCACATAACTGACGAAGAACTTCAATCCTGTAATAGTATCATGCATGAGAAATTTGCAATTCCACATGATTAGCCGAACAGATGTACTTGCTATCACTTTAGCAACATATTAACTTCTGAAATGTACCATACCAGACTATTAAAATTCCAACTGAATCCTGTTATGTATGTTTCATTAAGTGTTGCAGCACAGGAGTTTAGGACAAATTTACAAATCACGTTCCAGAAAATATATATCAATTCCAATCAAGTACTTAGCATATTTAGATCAGTGCAATTTTTGTTACTAAAACAGATAAGACTTCACCTTGGATTGTCTCTCCATCTAAGCGTGTAATGACTGGGCCATGACTATGTACACACCATTGTGTAATCAACAGACATCAATCTGTGCTCTTCCACAGAGGTACATATGTGAGCATGCCAACATTCTGATCGACTGACACACAAATATCTAAGCATTTACATTTTTTTTTCAAATGATTAATGGATCGAGGAAAGGCAAAAAAAATACAAATGGCTCAACCATCAAACTGTAACTCCTGCAGGCATAATTTCAGGCCCAAACTTAATTCTTGATACGTTATGTAATCAATAGTTTGGATGCCTCAATCAAGATGTAACCATGCCACCCTCTGTATTTTTGAATGACTATGGATAGGGATAGAGCATGTGGCTTGATCTTAGGCTGCATATCTGGACACCTCAATTTCGATTGAAAAAAAAACCCAAGGTACATAAAAAACAGTAATAGGCTATTTGGGCCCATGAGCCTGTTCAACCATAATATCATGGCTGATCTGGTTGTGTCACCTCCAATTTCCTGTCTGTTTTCTCCTCACAGCCCATCTCTTTGTAAAGGCTCTATCTCCTCTTGATAACGTACTTACCTATCTATCTTGGTACTATTGACAAATTTTGCTTTCATACATTCAGTCTCTTCAAAGTTTGAGAGGAGATTTGTAGCTCGGGTGCTCGTTGCTGTGGTTCTGTTTGCCGAGCTGGAAGTTTTTGTTGCAAACGTTTCGTCCCCTGTCTAGGTGACATCCTCAGTGCTTGGGACCCTCCTGTGAAGCGCTTTTGTGGTGTTTCCTCCGGCATTTATAGTGGCCTGTCCCTGCCGCTTCCGGTTGTCAGTTTCAGCTGTCCGCTGTAGTGGCTGGTATATTGGGTCCAGGTCGATGTGTTTGTTGATGGAGTTTGTGGATGAGTGCCATGCTTCTAGGAATTCCCTGGCTGTTCTTTGTTTCGCTTGCCCTATAATGGTAGTGTTGTCCCAGTCAAATTCATGTTGCTTGTCGTCTGCGTGTGTGGCTACTAGGGATAGCTGGTCGTGTCGTTTCATGGCTAGTTGATGTTCGTGGATGCGGATCGTTAGCTGTCTTCCTGTTTGTCCCATATAGTGTTTTGTGCAGTCCTTGCATGGGATTTTGTACACTACATTACCCAGCATGAGCAAAACTATCGGGTCCTTCGTTTTGGTGAGTTGTTGTCCGAGTGTGGCTGTTGGTTTGTGTGCTGTTATAAGTCCTAGTGGTCGCAGTAGTCTGGCTGTCATTTCAGAGATGTTCTTGATGTATGTATGACAGCCAGACTACTGCGACCACTAGGACTTATAACAGCACACAAACCAACAGCCACACTCGGACAACAACTCACCAAAACGAAGGACCCGATACCCAGCATGAGCAAAACTAATGTAGTGTACAAAATCCCATGCAAGGACTGCACAAAACACTATATGGGACAAACAGGAAGACAGCTAACGATCCGCAACCACGAACATCAACTAGCCACGAAACGACACGACCAGCTATCCCTAGTAGCCACACACGCAGACGACAAGCAACATGAATTTGACTGGGACAACACTACCATTATAGGGCAAGCGAAACAAAGAACAGCCAGGGAATTCCTAGAAGCATGGCACTCATCCACAAACTCCATCAACAAACACATCGACCTGGACCCAATATACCGGCCACTACAGCGGACAGCTGAAACTGACAACCGAAAGCGGCAGGGACAGGCCACTATAAATGCCGGAGGAAACACCACAGAAGCGCTTCACAGGAGGCTCCCAAGCACTGAGGATGTCACCAAGACAGGGGACGAAACGTTTGCAACAAAAACTTCCAATTCAGTCTGTTCATCCAAATCACTGATATAAATGGTAAACAGGTGAGGACTCTGTACTGATTCCTGTTATAGTCCACTACAAAAATGACCAATTGATTCCGAATGTCCGCTTTCAGTTAGTTAAATAATTCTGTAACCATGCTGATATACCTTATCCTTTGTAGCAATCTTTGCTTTGCTACCTTACAAAATGTCTTTTGGAAATCTATGCAAGTCATCAACCAGCGCCCTTCCATCCATGTGAATGTTGCTTCCTCAAAAAGCTCTAGTACACTAATCTGTCTTTCACAAAGCCATGCCTGCCTGATTACATCATGATTTTCTAAGTATCTGATTATAACTGTTTAAAATGGGTCCAAAAGAGTTAATGACTGATTGAGTGCAATTAGCACCACCCACTTTGATGTTCTCATAAGCATTTTGTGCAAAGATGAAGTAGGATCTTGGGAAAGACAGACCCAAGACTAGGTGTACCCCATGCTAATACAGAGCTTATTCATGTGAGCTGTGACCAGTAGCAGATACACAATAAACTGCATCTTATTCTGTAGTGATTGTTACAAGGTCAGCCTGGTG
Organism: Chiloscyllium plagiosum; assembly: GCF_037043375.1. NCBI lineage: Eukaryota > Metazoa > Chordata > Chondrichthyes > Orectolobiformes > Hemiscylliidae > Chiloscyllium > Chiloscyllium plagiosum. Next base: position 70,256,766 of record NW_028270151.1, read on the forward strand.
GAGCTAATTAGATATGGGTTCTCTGATTGGACCAGCTTAACAGCCCCAATCAGGGAGCCCCAGCTGACATATAAACAGGAATGTCAGTGGTTCTGCTCACTCTGAGAGCTGGATCAGTGTCAAAGACTCTCTCCATGTAAATATAGGGTAACTTGGTGATGAGATACCATGCTGTGTGGAGTTATTTCATATTCATGTATTAAGACTTTTTGTGTTAGACTAGATGACCAGCATTACACACACTAGACCATGTAAGCCCTCTATAGAATGCACCCACTTAGAAAATACAGATGACAGCATATACAAGCAAATTCCACACTCAGAAAAAATAAATCTTATCTTAAACGGGAAACAGCTGTTTGAAAAAAAAGTGATCTCAAGTTCTAGTCTCTCCTAAGTGCAAACTTTCCTTTAGCATCCATTCTGTTAGTTCCCTTCAGGTTCTTACGTATATATTTCAATAAGATCAGCTTTTATTCTTCTCAACTCCAATGGAAAAGGGTCCAACCTTTCCAATTGCTTTTCATTAGAACCCCCTTCAACCCACCAATAGGTTTCCTTTCGTCACACCTGGAATCTATTCAAGATTCTTAATTTCTTGACAATTGAAGTTGATTTGCTAAATTTATGCCGATGTTTAGTTATTATTATACTTTAAATCATCATGATAAAAAAGTTGGTTTATTTGCAGTCTGGAACTAGCACATTATTTATGCCAATTTCACATTCCAATACTTCTTCATTTCTTTTAAGTTCATATTATTTTAAACCCAATGGTTAAATTACTTTCTTAGCACCATGCTACTTTAGTCCGAAAATGATTTAAATCATCCAACCAGTTTATGTATCGGTAATCCATCAATCAATGATCAGCAACAAATATGATTTTATACAGGTGTGAAAATTATACAATAGCCTTTAATGGAACTTAGTATTAAATATTTTTAATTCTTATAGAATCATAAAATCCCTACATTGTGGAAACAGGCCATTTGGCCCAACAAGTACACATGGACCTTCTGAAGAAGATCTCACCCAGACCCTTTCCCCTACCCTTATTACTCTATATTTCCCCTGACTAATGCACCAAATCTACACATCCCTAAACACTGTGGGCAATTTACATAATCTGCAAATCTTTGGACTGTGGGAGGAAACTGGAGCATTGGAGGAAACCGGAGCACCAGGAGGAAACCCACACAGACACGGGGAGAATGTGCACACTCCATGGAGACAGTCACCCAAGGCTGGAATCAAACCAGAGTCCCTGGCGCTGTGTGGCCATGCACTAATAGTAAATCATGATTGGGTGATTAAATCTTAAAAAGGACTAGTGCTCCATACTGGCAAACAAGTTACAGTACTTCACGCTATCAACTTTTTCAGCAAGAACTACATCCGGTGGGGTTGGCCCTCCTCTCTTCCCACCTCGACAGAAAACTGACAACAGGTACCTGTCTGATCAAACAATAGGGCGAGTTAAACCTTAACTGGTGGATAGGTTGCACTTCAAAAGAGTCAAGGTTAGTTAGGCCAATGTGCATCAATTTTAAGTTTTGACTTAACTATAAGAACAAAGTATGCTCATCTCCACTGAATTTGGAAATGTTAAAGTTACCCCCAGTCATAAAACCACAATGACCAAGAAGAACAAAACCAAAAACTGTTCTGCAGTGTGACAAGCCATCTGAGAGGAAATGTTAGTGGAATCCAGATTGATGCACTGAAAGGAAATTGGATGGCAAGATGTTTTGCACAGTAAACATTTCAGCCATTCCAACACATTAATTGTTGGTGCCAGTGACAGATGGTGCCTTGGGCAATATCCTCACATTAGAACGGATTACATTTTGAGATTCATTGCACCCTCATTATACCCGGCCATTGGTGGCATTTTAATTAAAATAGGTGCATCTCGTGTTCATTTCAGTTGATTGTAAAGAAATTTCTCTTTCACCAATTCCTTTTGATTTTAGCAAGTATCCATTTCTCTTCATTGTCTCAATTTTCATGTCAAGTTGAATAAAAATTGATCAGTTCTATACTCTGAAACTGCCAGACCTGTCATATAGAGCAAGTCAGCACAGGATAAGCTTACATAACATCATTCTTTATACACTGCTTCAAGATAATGAATGGGAAATGAGTTTTTGAGTGATTCATGAATTGGGTGCACATTAAACAAACAGATTTTAAGACACATCATAAATGTATTTCATTTCCTCATTCAGAATTTATTCTCAGCAATGTAACTTGGGAATATCATACAGTATTCATTTAATTTTTAATACATTTTCAGCAAAGTCAGGAAGGAACCCTACAATAAAAATTAAATTATTGAAACTTGAAGTACCCGCCACTGTTCTGCCAAATTTAAAATGCAAGCTAAACTAGGAATTTGACTTTACCTTTGTATTTCTAGCATAGAGTTTTTAACACTGTTCTACTGTTGTGTGTGCTACCATCCATATCTTCAGAGTGTCCTTCATCCCCAACAGCACTGTGGGCCTATCTACACCAAATGGACTACAGTATTTCAAGGCACCAGCTCACCATCACCATCTCAAAGATGGCTAGGGATGGGCAATTAATGCGGGTCCATTCAGCACTATTTATATCCCACGAATGAATAACAAAAAGCATGTGGTGCTGCTTTTGGTGGTTTATACAGTTGTGTGTGTGAGGGAGTAATTATTTGCTGTTCCAACAATACAAATGCTGTCGAGAAAACAAGATGTAGTTTATTGCTTCTCAGCAACTACTTACTAGTTATGAAATAGGCTCCACATGGTAAACTACAAGAAATATGGTTGGGAGGATCCAGCCTTAGGTTTGCTTCCCACAAAACACCCAAGTCGTCACTCTCCCACCAATCTCCAGCTTATTAACACCACCACCCTCACTTACTCTCTCCCTAGAGAGAGTTGTTATGCCTTCACCTCCGTGGATGATGTTAATTGAACTCAATCAAGTATTAACCCTTTCAGATGCTTCAGATTTACATATATCATCATGTTCTATCCCACACTTTTTCCCCAGGCTTTTCAACCATAGGGCAGCACAACTGCAACTACTCCTGTGCTCAACTAATATGAATAAATGCACTATTGTCAGAAATGAAGGTGGGGGATATAAAGGGGTACTGGCTGTTTTTAGTTCATCCTGATGCATGGGTAGTCATTGATAAATTAGGAAATCAACATCGACTGAGGATTAAACTCCACGCTTTTCTGATTCCAACAGTTTACTTTCACATTTATTATCAGAAGGGCCCTCCAATATATTTGTGAATCCAATATTTTTCTCTTTTTCTGTTTTCTGACTCACTCACCAAAGCCTGAAGTCAAAAATGTTCACTGAAATAACAGGAAGAATGTTAACTTCTCCTCCTGCCACCCCCACCCTCCAACAAAAATGATGGGTTTGAGTTGTATAGAATGTAGAAGTGCTAATTATCACCAACAGAAAGCAAGTCCACTTTGACTCTGTCCATTTTTAAATTATCCCTGCACCCAATAGGTCAGGCTCCAATCCATTGCACCCCCTTAATCTCTTTTAGGATGACCACCCCATCCATATTTCCCCTCACTGCTCCTTCATTACACGCTGTTGCCAAAAGCCTGCTTCATTCAGCAATCAGAATTCCATTCTGGCTATCTGCAGCCAAGCAACATAACCTTTGAGGCTGCTCCCTCTCCTTGATACATTTCCAACAGCATCCATGTTGACTTAATAGCAAATGTAATCAGGGCATTCACCATTGAGGATATGGTAACAAGGCCTACTCACATACAAATATGTGCAAGAAAGCCAATGTCTCCCATGCTAATCAAAACAATTTTCTGATTTACAGCAAGTGTTGTTTGACTGCACTGTCAAAAACGTCTTCTATCAATTAATAGATGATCATGAGTAGACTGGTTAATTGGCTCAGATATTTGTTCTGCTTTTGAGGGCAGGACATACCCTTAGTTATTTTCCACATTGTTGGGTTGGTGGCAATGATATAGCTATTCTGAAACAATCTTGGTTAGGGGCATGGCTAATTCAAGAGGAAAGTCTTCAGTATACACCAGGAGGAATGCCCTTCTGCATTCTTCATTGTATGAGGGTTGGTCCCTCCACTTGATGCCAGTTGTACAGTGGCCAGGCCCTCATAACACCTCATGGATAGCTAGTCTTGAGATGCTTAACCTGTTTGAAATCTATCCTATTCAGCACGTTGATAGTACCAAACAATTCTGTTTCCACAAGGACTGTGTAGCAATAACTCCTGGTACTGCTCTCATGGAAAAATTAATCTGTGGCAGATAGGATGCTGAGGATAAGGCCAAGTACATATGTCGCACATCACCTGCTGCAGACCAGTCTAATAGAAATGTCCATTAGAACCTGGTCAGTAGTGGCGGTGTTACTGATCTACTGAGAGTTATGGGCATTGAGGATATTCTGTGCCCTTGCCACCTTCAAAACTTCTTCCAATCGTAAGACTAGGGGTTAATCAGTCATCGAGTTAGAGAGATGTTCAGCATGGAAACAGACCCTTCGGTCCAACTCGTCAATGCCAATCAGATATCCTAAATTAATCTAGTCCCAGTTGCTAACATTTGGCCCATATCCCTCTAAACCCTTCCTATTCATACAGCCATCCAAATGCCTTCCTCTGGCAACTCATTCTATACGTGCACCGCCCTTTACGTGAAAAAGTTGCCCCTCAGGTCCCTTTTTAACCTTTCCCCTCTCACCCTAATCCTATGCCCTCTAGTTTTGGACTCCCCCAATCGAGGGCAAAGACCTATTTACCCTATCCAGTCAAGAAGAAGCGGTAGGTGGTAATCAGCAGCAAGTTTCCTTGCCAATGTTGGACTTGACCACATGAAATATCATGGAGTCAAGGCAGAGACACTCAGGACAACTCCCTCTTGACTGTACTGCCTCCTCAGATGTGGTCATCCTGCTGACACGACAGAACAGAGCCTGCAGTGACTTTGCTTGTTTCTGGACATTCAGTGTCACATATGAACTTCTATGTATGACTATGTCAGGCTATTGGTCGACCAATCGGTGGGACAGCTCTCCCAATTTTGGGGCTTCTCCCAGATGTTCGACTTTGCAGGGTAGACTGGGTTGGATTTGCCATTGCTGTTTTCAGTAACTATATCACTGCTGGATGGTCCGTTCAGTTTAATTCCTTTCTTTAGACATTGCAGCAATTTGATATGACGGAGTGGCTTGCTAGCCCATTAAGAGTTAATCACAATGGTGTGCTACGAGAGTCACACTGGGTAAGAAAGGCAAGCTTCCTTTCCTCAAGGAAGGATGTAAACCAGATACTTGTACTGACAGCCGACAATGGTTTCCTACTTTTAATTCCAGTTTATTAAGATAGAGTAAATTCCAGCAGCTGCCATGATGGGAATTGAGCCCGATATCCATTTAACCTTCCCCTGTATTACTCGGGTTATGTCACTGCCACTATGAACTACTTCCTCAACTTATTAAACTAACTTAAATAGTATAGCTCTGCAACTTTTTTTGCCATCAATTGCAGTGCAAAATGTAAGGAAGCAAACACTTAAAATCTTGCACTTACATGTTCATCACAAATAGTCCAAAACTTTCCCAGTTTTACAAAAATAATTCCCAAAAGCCAGTGTGCGGCTTGAAATGGGGAAGGAAAAGGTTTCACTTGAAATCAAGATTGAACAAGTTGTTGGAGTCACGACAGTAATCTTAATTCAGGTCTGAAACTAATTTGAGCATTGGAATGACGGTATGTTATGGCAGCTTAATTCATTACTTCAGAATGGAAAAATAAGCTCAAAACATACCTATTCATAGTGCACCTATTAGAGTCAGAGCTGTACAACATGGAAACAGACCCTTTGCTCCAACTCATCCATGCCAACCAGATATCCCAACCTAATCTAGTCCCATTTGCCAGCACTTGGCCCATATCCCTCAAAACCCTTCCTATTCATATACCATCTGATGCCTTTTAAATGTTGCAATTGTACCAGCCTCCACCAGTTCCCCTGGCAGCTCATTCCATACACGTACCACCCTCTGCATGAAAAGGTTGCCCCTTTGGTCCCTTTTCTATCTTCCCCCCCTCACCCTAAACCAATGTCTTCTAGTTCTGGACTCCCCCACACCAAGGAAAATATTTTGTCTATTCATCCTATCCATGCCCCTCATAATTTTATAAACCTCTATAAGGTCACTCCTCAGCCTTTGACGGTCCAGGGAAAACAGCCCGAGCCTATTCAGCCTCTCACTGTAGCTCAAATCCTCCAACCCCGTCAACATCTTTGTAAATCTTTTTTGAACCCTTTCAAGATTCACAACATCCTTCCTATAGGAAGGAGGCCAGAATTGCGTGCAATATTCCAAAAGTGGCCAAAACAACATTCATATAGCCGCAATATGACCACCCAACCCCTTTTCTCAATGCTCTGACCAATAAAGGAAAGCATACCAAACACCTTCTTCACTATCCTATCTACGTGCGGCTCTACTTTCAAGGAGGTATGAACCTGCACTCTAAAGTCTTTTCGTTTAGCAACACTCCACAGGACCTTACCATTAAATGTGTAAGTCCTGCTAAGATTTCATTTCCTACAAAAGAACACCAAACAACTTGGTAAATGTAAAACAGAGGAAATAAAACACTGTCAACATTAAAAACTAAACAGAAAATTAAATTGAGTATGTGCACCTCAATTGTCTCAGCAAAATGAAAGCGTGAAACTGATTCGACCACAGGTTACCAATTGATTGGAAACTAGTAACTCACCAAAGAACTGCTTGATAATATTAACTGGTTCCATTTTGTCTGCTTTCCTTTACCTCTCTGTGTTCAGCTCAGATATGCAAGTCTGACAGAAACCTCTAATCATCATGCAGTAATTATCAGACTAGAAACTCCCCACCCCAAGGACCATGTGACTTGACTGCATATCAAGCCAAAGGAATCCAGTTAACTCTAACCAATCATTGGAATCGTTTAGTTTGAAGCTTTATAAAACCAGTCTGACTACTGAATCATGTTGTCACGGTAACAGTGGTTACATTACTTTGGATTACTTTAGAAGTTACAAGAGTGGCTATCAATCAGAATTAGTGACTAGGGTAAACACTGCATTCACATTTCAACTTCCAGTCTTCAGTTTCCCCTCCCCTTTATCCTCCAGTGCCTCCTCCTCAGAAACAAATGGCTCCAGTGCTTAGTTGATTTTTATTTCAAACTCAGTAACAGTTTCCCATCAAACTGGTTCTCCTTTGCTTCTTTTAGTGTGGCCAAGCAGTTTGATCATTCTACCCTAGTTCAGTTTCACCAGATTCACATATGAACAGATCTATTTTTCTGAATTGCATGACATATCTACTCCTGTTCAGTTTAAACCAACTGTCAAGTGCCAAGAGCAATAATGTTCCAAAGGTGTTTGCATATTAGACCAAAATTACTGCACTATTTCTCAAAATTAATATGCCATTGTACTTGAAGTGTCAGCATTTCTGTAGTATACATGAACTTCATTGCAACTGTAACTGACTAAACTCAGACACAAGCTTTGACAAGTTGATCTGTGAACAATTGAACCATATAGCGGATATAGATTTGATCTCTGGTCAATGTTGAGTTAACAGAGTTCAGACAGGTATTGGCAAGAACTCCTGTAGTATTCACAGAATCACACTCCATCAACACTTGCAAAAACACAAGAGAGCGGAATATTTAGGTGTTAAAATCATTTTGCAACATCTCCATTTATAGATCTCTTCAGAAACACAAAAACGAAACGGTGTTTTACTGCTAAAAACATTACTGCGGTAAATACCGCAATCATTTAATGTATTGAAATATATCATTTACGTTGATACACATCATTATTAATAAGATAAGCATGGCTCTTAATCTGTATGAGGATTTGGAATTTGCATCACCAGCTTCAAAAGTTAAATATTTCTCTGGTGTTGATAACCCTGTCAGCACAAGGGTATTATGAAAATGACCTGTAGTTTTAATGGCACCATATTGCTTCCTTGGGTTAGTGCTACACAATGAATGAATTCCTTCTAAAGTCAAGTTATACTTATGAATGAATAGCAGCCGATTTACCCACGGCAAAGCCTGAAAAAAAATTTAGAAAACATTTTTAGTTAGGACAGCAAAGTAGTTAATTTTCTTTACAATTTAATAACCCCACTTGAGTGTCTCCAATAAAAGGTACAAAGTTAAAAATCATACAACACCAGGTTATAGTCCAACAGGTTTATTTGGAAGCAGTGATGTTACATCACATTGTAAACTTTTGCTACATATTCCGTATCTTACCATCTTATACTCCACAAGCCCTGATGAAGGAGCAGTGTTCCGAAAGTTAGTGCTTCCAAATAAACCTGTTGGACTATAACCTGGTGTTTTGTGATTTTTAACTTTGTATACACCAGTCCAACACCAGCACCTCCAAATCACGACTTCCAATAAAAGGTGGTACCCCTGATAATGACCAGCACAAGGCAGCCATATGTCAAACATTCTCAATAATTTATACTGCAGAAGCGGAAGTAAACTGGTTGACAAGTTGACAGGGATTGGCCAAGCTGCTCGCTTAAAGAAAGCAACAGTTAGGTAAAGGCACTCAAAACTCCAAAATAATCCATCATTTTGAATAATTCATCAGGCTTCTGTTTGCAGACAATGATTCTCTGCCTTCGAACGTACAGCCCCTCCCGCAAGCACAAATGAGCCACATTACAATCTTGCCTTCATTGATTGTTAGTGCAGCTATTGGTGCAATCAGGATCGTGCAACAAGTGCAGCCCAAACAACTGAATTACATATCAACACAGACATTTTGTTTCTGGCTCTGCAAGCGCAGCCTGGTTAAATAACAGTGTGTGCTTTGCTGTGATAAAGAATTGAAGGAACATGCTGTCTAATTTAACCAACCAATTGCTTTTTCATGTGGCCTATATACTTGGCGTTGCACCAACACTGAAATTCATACTCTGCACTATTTAATTGTGTGGCAGGCAGAATGTCTTTTTGTACTGCCTACAGCATTCTGTTACTGTAAAATACCAGTTGGTTGGCCACTTCATAGCTCCCTCATTTGCTTAATGTGTTTCTCAAATGTTACCTTCACTGATCAAACAAATGTTGGGAACGGTGTAGCTCCATTCACTATGGAATTGGATCTGATCAGCAACCTCATAAACTGACCCTAACTATTTGTTCAACCTGGCAGAAGTGAGGACTGCAGATGCTGGACATTAGAGTCGAGACTGTGGTGCTGGAAAAGCACAGCAGGTCAGGCAAGCATCCAAGGAGCAGGAGAGTCGATGTTTCGGGCAAAAGCCCTGCATCAGGAATGAGGCTGTGAGCCGAGGAGGTGGTGAGATAAATGGGAGGGGGGTGGGGGGGAAGTAGCTGAGAGTGTGATAGGTAGATAGAGGTGAGTTGGCGATGATAATGGTGATAGGTCGGAGAGGAGGGTGGAGTGGATAGATGAGAAGGAAGATGGACAGGTAGGACAGGTCACGAGGGCGGTGCAGAGTTAGAATTAGAATTCCTACAGCGTGGAAACAGGCCCTTTGGCCTAACAAGTCCATACCAACCCTCCAAAGAGTAACCCAGCCAGACCGATTCCCCTACCCTATATTTACCCCTGACTAATGCACCTAGCCTACACATCCCTGAACACTATGTGCCATTTAGCATGGCCAATTCACCTAACTGCACATCTTTGCATTATGAGAGGAAACTAGATCACCCAGAGGAAACCCATGCAGTTTAGGGGACAATGTGCAAACTCCACACAGACAGTTGCCTAAGGCTGGAATCGAACTCAGGTCCCTGGCGCTGTGAGGCAGCAGTGCTAACCACTGAGCCACCGTGCCACCCAGTTGGAAGGTTGAATCTGGAATAAGGTGGGGGAGAGGGGGAAATGAGGAAACTGGTGAAATCTACTTTGATGCCACGGGGTTGGAGGGTCCCAAGGCAGAAGATGAGGCATTCTTCCTCCAGGCGACGGGTGGTGAGGGAGTGGTAATGGAGGTGGTCCAGGACCTGCATGCCTTGGTGGAGTGGGAGGGGGAGTTGAAGTGTTCAGCCACGGGGTGGTGGGGTTGGATGGTGTGGGTGTCCCAGAGATATTCTCTGAAGCGCTCTGCGAGTAGGCGTCCTGTCTCCCCAATGTAGAGGAGACCGTATCGGTAGCAAAGGATACAGTAAATGACATGTGGAAGTGCAGGTGAAACTTTGATGCATGTGGAACGCTTCTTTGGAACCGAGGACAGAGATAAGGGTGAGGTGTGGACATCGGTTTTGCAATTCCTGCAGTGGCAGGGGAAGGTGCCAGGAGGAGAATGGATTGGTGCATCCTCAATAATTTCTCCTTTGAATCCTTCCACTTCCTCCATACAAAAGGGGTAGCCATGGGCACCTGCATGGGCCCCAGCTATGCCTGTCCCTTTGTTGCTTATGTGGAATAGTCTATCTTCCGTTGTTACACCAGCACCATTCCCCACCTTTTCATCCGCTACATTGATGACTGCATCACTGCCAACTTGTGCTCCCACAAGGGAGGTTGAACAGTTCATCAACTTCACCAACACATTCCATCCCAACCTTAAATTCACCTGGATTATCTCAGACACCTCCCTCCCCTTCCTGGACCTCTCCATCTCGATCATTGTTGACCAACTCAACACTGACATCTACTACAAACCCACTGACTCCCACTGCTACCTGGACTACTCCTGCTTCCACTCTGCCTCCTGTAAAAACGTTATCCCTTATTCCCAATTACTCCATTTCTGCTGCATCTGCTCCCAGGAGGACCAGTTCCACCACAGAACACACCAGATGGCCTCCTTCTTTAAAGACTGCAATTTCGGGGGGATCGAAGATGGCGGCGATCTGAGAAGATCACACTGCAGAGCTTCGCATCGCAGCAGGAGCAGGACAGTCCTTTAACCCACCCAACCCAGGTCGTCAGGATTTCTTGGGGTGTTGGAAAGATTGTGGAGCCCCAAGAAACATTTAAAAGTTGACTTACCTGTATTTTCAGCTGTCCAGAAATGCCTAAAAAGGGAGGAGGAGCCGGCAGCAGCCTCAGAGCAGATTACTCTCCAGGACCTGGTGAACCAGCTCTCAAAATCTCGCGAGATGTTGGGGAAACAGATTGAAGATAACCTGGCTCCAGGCTCTCTCATGCTGCAGAAGCATGGGCAGCAGCTGGGAGACCTGGAGAAGAGGATGAATGAGGTGGAGCACAGGGTCACAATGGTGGAAGCTGATGCCAGTTCATTCAAAGGAAGAGATCCAAGCCCTGAAGACGCAGGTTCGTAATTTGCGTGACCAAGTGGATGATCTTGAAAACAGGGGCAGAAGAAAAACATTCGGATCATCGGTCTGCCTGAGGGTAAGGAAGGTGAGTGGTCTGCGGAATTTGTTGAAGATTGGCTTCCGAAATTCCTTGACTTGGAGACTGTCATGAGAGGATTGAAGATAGAGAGGGCTCACCGGGTCGCAGCACGGAGGTCGGGTCTGGGTCAACGCCCTCGTCCTTTCCTGGTGCGGTTCCATCATTACAGGGATAAGGAGAGAGTCATGGAGGCTTCCAGACTCCAGTGGAAGATCCAAAGGCCCTAATTTACGAGGGCCCTAATTTAAGATCATGCTTTCTCAGGACTTTTCAGCGGCGGTGATCCAGAAATGAAAATCGTATGATGGTGTCAAGAGAAGATTGAAGGAGCTTGGGATTCAGTACTCCCTGAGATATCTGGCAATGCTTCGGATCACCTTAGATGGATCCATGCATCTCTCTGACACATCGGAGAAGGCAAGAGACTTTGTGGACAAACTAACCTAATTTAAATAATTGTAGTATGTACAAATATTGTTGCTTGGGTATGCGTTTATCATTCTGTAAAAGAAATGGAGGAAATCCGGTTGGAGCTTTGTTTTGCCCCTTTTTTTTACCTCTATTGATAATAATTTGGTTCAAACTATGTCTGGCGATGGTTAAGACATACATTTTAAATTTCTAAGTTAGGACATACCAAAGGATGGCTGGGGTATTTATTCCTTTTTTTTATAAAAGAATGTTTTTTTTATTCATATTGATATTCTATGGGGTGTTTATTCTTTTTAGCTTGTGCTTGCGATGCGGGTCTAGCTGGGAGAAGTGAAGGTGGTCGAGATGGTTAGATGTCTATTTATGGGCAGTTCGGAACGGGTAGTTGCCCCCTCCGGGCAGGGGGTGAGTTCCCCTACTCAGCGCTATTGGCGCTTTATATGTTGGTTTGTTTTCTGGTTTTTGTTGTTTTTTATTTTTAATAATTTTGTATGTTTGTTAAATGTAGTAGTTTTAATTTATGTAGTTTTTATATTTGGTGGATCATGTGACACTAAAGCTCAGCAATTTGTGGTTCGGGTTCCTCCTCTCTGGAATTTAAATGTAATTGCAGAAGATTATGGCTAATGATTTGATTAAATGGTGTACCTGGAAAATCAAGGGAAGTCACTCACCAATTAGGAGGAAGAAGGTACTCTGGAGTCTTAGAAAGGAGAAGGTGGATATTGCTTTGTTACAGGAGACACATTTGGATGACAAGGAGCATCTGAAATTACAGCAGAATGGCTTTGACCGAGTTTTTTTTCATCATTTAAAACCAGAAGTAGGGGAGTGGCTATATTGGTTAGGAAAAATCTCTCATTTAAATTGTTGGAATGTGTTAAAGACAAATACGGGAGGTTTGTAATTCTTAAAGCCTTGATAAACGGGGAAGAATATGGCATTTTAAATGTTTATTATCCCCCAGCTCATCCTCTTAAATTCTTGGTAGATGTTTTTTCTAAACTGATAAGTCTCAAGTCTCGGCACATCATTATAGGGGGAGATTTTAACTGCCTCACGGACCCCACAGTAGACAGGTTGTCTAAAGGTCTCTTGATACCCTCGGCACAAACTAAACAGTTATTGGGTTTGTGTGGGGAATTAGGATTGGTGGACGTCTGGAGGTGTCTTCACCCTACAGGGAGGGATTTCACGTTTTTCTCCAATCCGCACAGATGTCACACAAGGATTGATATTTTTTCTGACCCCTGCGGTAACCCTGGATCTAGTGGCATCCTGTGCAATTGGTAATATTGCCATCTCTGATCATGCTCCAGTGTACTTCATAGTTAAAATTAAGGATGTTACAGTGGATTCAAGGTACTGGCGAATGGACCCCTTATTCTCATGGACAGCAAGGTTGTGGAGTATTTCTCTAGGGAATTTCGGGCATTCCTAGACATCAACGTAGGCTCGGTTGATAGCTCATCTGTTCTCTGGGAAACTGCCAAAGCTTATGCCAGAGGGTTAGTTATTTCATATTCCATAAGTAGGGAGCGGCAGAAGGGTGAGCAGCAAAGTCTCCTTGAAGCACGGTTGAAGACAGCCAAGAAGGCCTATTTTGACAGACCCTCGTTGGTCAAACTACAGAGGATTACGGCACTGCGGTCTGCACTAAATTCCATGCTCACACAGACGGCAAAGAAGGAGCTGGTTTTTGCAAAGCAAAGGTTATACGAGCATGGTGACAAGCCTGGCAAATACTTAGCATACCTTGCCAGAAAGAAAAGTGCCCCACAAACCATTACAGCGATTAGGGAAGGGTCTGGGAACCTAACTTGTGATTCTGAAAAGATTAATGTGGCGTTCCAGCGATTCTACTCTAAATTATATCAGTCTGAGAATTGTGAGGAGGGACAGGCCAAAATGGAATAGTTTTTTAGAGATCTGAAGCTCCTGGGTGTGACTCTCGAACAACAGTCCTTTCTCAATGCCCCATTATCAGAGCAAGAAGTGCAGGAAGCTGTGAGGCAGCTTCAGAGTGGAAAGGCGCCCGGTCCTGATGGGCTTCCCAGTGAATTCTATAAGGAATTTATAAGTATACTGTCAGGCCCGATGCTGAATATGTTTAATGATTCATACAGTCATGTTTGTCTCCCATCATCTCTGAGAGAGGCCAATATTTCACTTATCCTTAAAAAAGGGAAGGATCCGGAAGACTGTGCTTCATACAGGCCCATCTCGCTCTTAAATGTGGACTTTAAGAGCCTTTCTAAGGCTTTTGCGTTAAGGCTGGAGACTGTGTTACCTTCTATTATTAAAGAGGATCAGACGGGCTTCATAAAGGGTCGCAGATCCTCTAATAACGTTAGGAGGTTGCTTAACGTAATTCAAGCATGCCAACAGCAGTCAATACAGGGATTGGTGATTTCTTCAGATGCAGAGAAGGCATTTGACAGAGTTGAGTGGCCGTACCTTTTCTATACTCTGGGCGAAGTTTTCATAAGATGGGTAAAGGTTCTCTACAGTGTACCTCTCGCTGCAGTCATTACCAACGGGGTACGATCAAGCAATTTTAATATTTCTAGGGGCAGCCGGCAGGGCTGTCCCCTTTCACCATTACTTTTTACGTTGGTGATTGAACCGTTGACAGAGGCCATTCGTGGGGATCTCAATATATCAGCTCCAGAAGTGGGGTCAAAATTACATAAGATCTCGCTGTATGCAGATGATGTTCTAATTTTCTTGACAAATCCAGCAGTCTCAGTGCTTTGCCTGATACAATGCATTCACACGTTTGGCGCTTTTTCAGGGTATACGATTAATTTTGCTAAATCAGAGGCTATGTCTTACGAAAGAGTTGGCTCTTGAGAGTGACTATAGATTCCCATTTAGGTGGTCACAGGGGGGTTGTGTGTATTTGGGCATATTCATTACTCCAGTTCTGGATTGACTGTTCAAAGCCAATTTTACTCAATTATTTGAAAAAATTAAACAAGATCTCCAAAGATGGGAGGCACTTCCAGTCTCATGGTTGGGTCGGATAGCGCTTATTATGATGAATATTCTCCCTCGTTTGCTATACCCTATGCAGATGCTCTCCCTGATTTTCAATAAACAAACACTCAGGAGACTGAACAGTTGGTTCAGCTCCTTTATCTGGCACCATAAACGGCTCCTCATTAAATTAGCCAAACTGCAGTTGCCTCACAGACTGGGGGGAGACGACCTTCCGGACATTAAAAATTACCAATTAAGCTCGCTTTTGACCTACGTAAGTGATTGGGTTTGTGGGGACCCTCTTTCAATTTGGCTAGATATCGAAGTCTCCCAGGCAAGGTGCCCCCTTACCAGTTTGCTGTTTTTGGACAAGGTGAGGACAGTTAGGGAATATTGCCATAACCCAATAGTCATCAATACTGTTAAAACATGGAGGGCAATTCGGCAGAGGGAAGGTAATATTGGCAAAACACCTTTGTTTACACCTTTAGTGGGAATGCCGAGTTTTCAACCAGGTATGATAGATTCAGGATTTAAACGTTGGGCAGCTAGGGGTATATCTTGCATGGGTGATTTATTTGAGAGAGATGTAACTATGTCCTTCGATCAGTTAGTACGGAAGTATGAGTTACATAATAGAGACCTCTTTCGTTTTTTTCAAATTAGAGATTTTATTTAAAAAAAACCACACTTTTGACTGATCCCTACAAATCTGACATAGAAAGAGGGGTACTAAGGGCTAAGAGCACACTCTCTGTCAGTACTCTATATCACCAATTGGGGGGTGCCACCTCAGATAAGCCTGATCGACTCTGCAAGATGTGAGAAAGAGAGCTGGGTGTTGAAGTTTCTTCAGAGGCATGGGAGGATATTTGGGAGAATGCAAGGAAGATATCAATTTGCAATAGGACCCATGCTTTACGGTGGCACAGTGGTTAGCACTGCTGCCTCACAGCGCCAGAGACCCGGGTTCAATTCCCGCCTCAGGCGACTGACTGTCTGGAGTTTGCACGTTCTCCCCGTGTCTGCGTGGGTTTCCTCCGGGTGTTCCGGTTTCCTCCCACCATCCAAAGATGTGCAGGGTTAGGTGAATTGGCCATACTAAAATTGCCCGTAGTGTTAGGTAAGGGGTAAATGTAGGGGTATGGGTGGGTTTCGCTTCGGCGGGTCGGTGTGGACTTGTTGGGCCGAAGGGCCTGTTTCCACACTGTAATCTAATCTAAATCTAAATCTAATCTTTACAGTTGAAGGTTCTCCACAGGGTCCACTTAGCCCCAGACCGTTTGTCAAAATTTAAACCGGGGTATCTTCAGCATGCCCCAAGTGCAAGGTACTCTTACCCATCGTCTTTGGTCTTGTGGCAGGCTTCAAACATATTGGAGTGCTGGTGGGTGGGTGCAATGGAGAGGAGTTTCGGTGTAGGGGTGGAGAAGGATCCTATTTCGCTCCTTTTGGGCCTACCCATTGTATTTCCTGCAGACTCGCATAAGGCAAAACTTTTCAATATTCTTACATTCTGTGCAAGAAGAATATCTTGCTAGGTTGGATATCAGAAAAGCCCCCAGGCCTGTCGGGTTGGCGGAAGATTGTTATGCAGCATATTCCCCTGGATTTTCTCACAAATATGGTACACCACAAAACTGAGACTTTTTACAAGACATGGCAACCTTTTTTGAAATACCTGGACACAGATTTATCTGCCACACTATCAAGGGCTTTTATATAGCCGTAACGATTGTGTTTCATGAGTTCAATACCAGGGAGGAGGAACTGTGAATGTATGAGTGTTTTGTTTGGCTGGGCCGAGTTATTACTATTTATTTGTTTGTTGTTAGGTATTTATTTAGTTAGTTAAATAGCTAGTTTAGGTTTTTAAAAAATTTTATACTTCTCTGTATATGTTTATACATTCGTATAGGAGGGTGGGTTGGGGAATTTTTTTTATTATTTGGGTTTAGACAATAGACAATAGGTGCAGGAGTAGGCCATTCTGCCCTTCGAGCCTGCACCACCATTCAATATGATCATGGTTGATCATCCTTAATCAGGTATAGTTTTGTACTGTTTTTGTACTGTTTTGAATTGCATTGTTTTGTATTTGTTGTAATATTTAAAAATCTATTTTTTCTTAATAAAAAGATATTATAAAAAAAACTGCAATTTTTCCTCCCATGTGGTTGGTAGTGCATCTCATTCACTTCCCGCACCTCCGCCCTCAAACTCCACCCCTCCAACCATAACAAGGACAGAACCCTCCTGGTCTTCACCTTCCACTCCACCAACCTCCGCATAAACTGCATCATCCGCTGACATTTTCACCACCTACAAACAGACCCCACTATCAGAGATATATTTCCCTCCCCACCCCTATCCGCTTTCCGCAAAGCCCGTTTCCTCCGTGACTCCCTCGTCAGGTCCATGCACCCCCCCCAACCCCCACCACCAACCCCTCCCAGCTCCTTCTCCTGCGACTGCAGGAATTGCAAGACTCATATCAGATATTTCCATTCAAGCTCAAAAATCCAAAGACCAGAACTAGCCAGTTCCTAAATCGCGATTCTAAATCCAAGTCTTTAGTTGTAGATGAACCATCTTCCCATGGATGTGATTACAGCAAGCAACACCGTGACATTAATTACAGCTTTTTAAACCCCATCCCTTTCAAAATAGACCAAAATCACAGAAACACTTCATGAGACAAGCTTAAACAGAATTAGAATTAGGTTGATTGTCTTGCGTACTCAAGTACAGGAGTACAGTGAGAAGAGAACAAAGTCACCATTCCCAATGCCATCTTAGATACAAAGCTACCTAGGTACAAAATAGAAAAATAAAGATAGAAGTTAAAGTTGAACATTACAGGTCTTCTTAGTATAAAGTAGAAAAATAAAGAAATACAGCAGAATACTTCCTCCTTACTCCTCGTCTACAAATATCTTGGTGATACACTGTGAATCTTTGAACCGTTCATTATGGTTGGCTTCCTTACACAATTTTTCATCAATGTAAAAAAACTCAAACAAAATTTGAGGATTAAAGAAAAATGATTGTGGGTAGCAGTAATAAATGGATGCATTACCTATAGTATCATTGAGTCTACAATTGGCTTTGCAGAAAGAAAACTGGGAATTAATTTTAATGCAACTAATAATGTTGCACAACTGTAGAACAACACTATTTACACAATCTCCTCCTTCAAGCTCAATCCAAAGCAATTATAATTGTAAACCATTTATTGACACAATCCCAATATAATACACAGGGCTCAAGCTAATTTTCTATTATTTTGATGTGTTTAAATCTAGTAAGCAAGATGATTCCCACACGAGCCTGTAATCATATAAAGGTATAATGTTCCTATACCTCCCTTTCCTTAAACTAATATTCAAGAATCGTTCCTTCATAAATAGGCTACTTCCTACTTAAATCATTTCAATGTAAAAGTTTGTTGTATTATGGTCAGACACATTAATTAAATGTGGAATAATTAATTAGAACAAAAGTTGATGTGAGGATTAAAACCACTGATGGTGGAGGAAGTGAAAATAAGGACAGTTTGAGAATATGGTTAACATGCAATTTCCTATGGTTGTGGAAGAAAGACACTTGGACAACATGGATTTAAATTCAAGGACACATGCTGGAGGATGAAATGCTCAAAAGGGTGGGAGGGTATAAGTAAGGTGGTGGATGCTAGAGATATTGGAGATGATTAGATGGCCAACAGTAGAGATTATTCCATTGACATCATGACAATGATAGTTTCTAAAATTGGAAAATTGGGTTGCTGGTCCTTGAAGTAACAATTAGTCATTCATAAAAATCCACAATGTTCGTGATGTTTCAAATACTACATTTTCATTCAGCTTCCTGACAAAAATACAGCGAACTTTAAACAAGATGAAGAAAATCTGCCCTTTTCTAGATGAGACAGACAGATTAAATTAAAGGCCACATTAATTTTCCGCAGTTGATCATACCAATTTTATTTTAATTTAGTTTGGAAATGCTATAAAGTCAATACTGAAAAAAAATAATGGGGTTAGTTTTAGTCATTGAGCATTTATTGAAATATGTTTCATGCTACCCAGTGAAACAGGAAGACAGTTATTGAGAAGTCAGCCATACATGAAATGCTAGAGTTTATTGATCCTCCTTTTCGAAAGGTCATCCAATATGAAGGAGATCACAGTATGGTACAGGGTCTTAAGAATGTGAAAGGTGTCATGATCTTATCCTACTGTATAACATGATTTTGTCTTAGCTTAAGCAAATCTACCCAGTAATTCTTTGTCAGAAACAGGAGAAAATTCCAGTTAGACCTTTTATTGGCTGGAACTAAATGAAGCTTCAAAAAGGACCAGACTTACTTGTGGATAAGTCACATATGGTAATAGATAACAGAACTAAATCAACTAATCATACGCAGTAACACAAGTTTAGTCTGGAATCACAGCTTTGTGGGCACATACAATATTTTGCTTTCACCCTATTTTAACAAAGCTTCATGAGTATGAATCATCTCACCCCAAAAAGAAACGCGAGACCTGCAGTTACATTGCATGGTTCATAATCTCAGGACATCAGAAAAAAGCTTCACAGTCAATGAGGTACTTCTAAAGTGTAGATATTGTGACAGTATGGGGATGACTGCATTCAATTTACACAGCAAAACCCCGCCTATGGAATAATGCAAGGATAATTGAGGGATTTCCATACTGACCAAGGCACAAGGGAGAACTTTTCTCCTCCTCTTCAATGTAATATGAATGGGAAATATTTACTAATCTCAGGGTAGGGCACTAAACGGAGGCTCTGTCTGCCAAATCAAAACAAACTGCAAGTGTAAAGCACTCTCTCAGTAAGGCCCAGGAGTGTCCGCCTAGATTAGGTGCTCAGTTTTCCAGGCCGTGACTTGGGTACAAAAGCACCTAGCCATATTTTAATGTACGGATAGGATAACGTGTCATCATGCAACACATAGCCCAGGAGATTAGCAAAAAAGGAGGATCAAGTCATCCATCTGATCTTGTGCACAGCGATGTACTGGGGAAAGATTTCCATGCTATTAGTGAGGAGGAACTTTGGTTGGATACAGTGAACTCCCACTCCAGGGCACACATGCAACGTTTGTTTAAACTGTTCCTCCAACCAGGTTCTGGCTCATCTGATACATGCTAACCTCCCACCAGGTTGGAAATGCTGACATGACTGAAGAAGTCGATGCACAGCAGCAGTCAAGGTTCCTGCAGCTTCTAATGGAGAATGGCAAGGTCAGTGATGTCTGGGGCTCAGGATTAAAAGGGAAGGAGCATCGAGTAAGAGTTATGGATGATTGGGGTGGTAGTGAATGGGGGGGGGGGGGGTGGCATCCTCCTAGGGTTGGCGAGGTAGCATGTTAGTTTGCTAGACCATCTTTTCCTTCAAACAGAAAAAGCTATCTCGTGAGAGTGTGGTACTGGCCTTCCCTATCACGTCACTTCCATTAGAAGTCAGAAAGTTAACAGGTTTAAGTGTATTTTACACTCTCACTCCTCACCAGATTCAAAACACCAGTCATTTGGAATTTTCTTTTCTCTTGTGAATGGCTGTTGGAAACAATCTGAAGTGACAAACGTTTCTTTCTCACTTATATTTTGTACTTAAAAATTGAAAAGTATACTGCTTAAACGAAGGGACTGAGGGAAAAAAAGATGTTGCAGTTTTAAAAAGAAAGTCACCAAAAACTTCTCTGCTGGTCTCTCTCTTCCGTGAGTAAAGCTGTAAAAGAAAATTCCAACTAGCTAGTCTCTCTTTCTCTCTCATTCCCTGTCTCTCTGCAAGTTCCCTTCTTGAAAGGAAAAAAGGAAAACCACCTTCACTGCAAGGGCAAATCCCCAACCAGTGAATGGCAGGTTGAGAATTGATATCTACAATCTCTTGACTTCCTCAAAAAGTTGAAAGATACCACAAGGGAACTGAAGGAAAACATCTCATTGACACGCATAATCTGGACTGGTGCCTGAACTGCGCTTTTCTGACTTTTTTCATTCTTTTATCAGTCATAATATGTGTCCTCTTTTATCACTCAGTTTGAATACTATCATAGTAGACAGTGACCAATAAACATTTGATATCCCATTAATAAATAAAACAACTTCATTCAGATGAATCGGATGCTCCTTCCTTCCCAATGTGTTACTGATCTTCAGGAGATCAAGAGCTAGGAGGCCTATATATTGCTGAAAAAGACAAATTTCATCAAAACTGTCTTGCACTCATCAGGATATTTCACAAGAATACCAACTCAAGGCAACAAAACAACATTTACTGTATAAGAGGAGTGTTAATTGGATGAAAGTGAACTCAATAAGCAAGGAATTATCCAGATTATCAATTAAGATTGTCAGCCAGGCTTAGCAATGTGGTGCACTCACCATGTACTGGAAATTACATTCGTTCATACACAAGACATTATTCTTTACAAATAAAAAGAACATAAGCATGAACTATGCCTATTTCAACTCAACAAACTATGTGTCATCCATTCGCTGGCTTATTACTCAGAGAAATACTCTGATTGATCACAGTTAATCTATCTGGTTTAAAATTTAACAACGTTTGGCTGTTAACTGTCAATCATCATTAATGGGTACATTCTCCATGCCAGCACCTCTACTAATCACTCCACTTGCTCATCAATTAAATTCATTCTATGCATTATAAACAATGATTTTCCTCTTGAATTTGTTCTCTTGCACAATGTTCTGATGAGTGCAAGATGAAACGCTTTGAAGAAATACGTCTTTTTTCAGCAATACTCAAACTTTGTACAACCAAATGACTACTCGCGTGGCCGAGTGGTCTAAGGTGCTGGATTTAAGCACCAGTCTCTGTTGAGTCCTGGGTTCGAATCCCACCACTGCCAACTTTGTGAGTGAACTACTGCAGGCAGTTGTGTATGACAGAACTACACAGGTCCTGATGTTGTTTGGGGTGGATAGCACTACTATGGATAGCACTACTGTGGGTGCTCCGGTTACCTCCCAAAGTCCAAAGATGTGCAGGTTAGGTGAATTGGTCATGCTAAAATTGCCTGTAGAGGTAGGTGCATAAGTATGGGGGAATGGGTCTGGGTGGGTTACTCTTCAGAGGGTTGGTGTGGACTAGTTGGGCCGAAGGGCCTGTTTCCACACTGTAGGGAATCTAATCTACTACTTGAGGCAAATATATTTCACTGCCTTCAATTGCTGCTGTCTAGACCCACAGAAGAT
The DNA here is from genome assembly GCF_037043375.1 of Chiloscyllium plagiosum. Classification (NCBI taxonomy): domain Eukaryota; kingdom Metazoa; phylum Chordata; class Chondrichthyes; order Orectolobiformes; family Hemiscylliidae; genus Chiloscyllium; species Chiloscyllium plagiosum. The sequence continues at coordinate 70,278,868 of NW_028270151.1, forward strand.
CATATCCTGAATGCCAGTGTGCATAATTAAACTTAAATTGATTCTGTGTCATGTTTAATTGAAGCTTTGCACAGCCATTTAAAAATCTAAGATTTTGAGTTAAAGACAGTCTGGAAGCATCAACTTTTTTCCAACCAGATCTTCTATAGAATTATGACTAAAATATCAACACCCAGATAGTTACTGTCAATGCCATAGTCAACTCTCCCCTTGTTCAAGTAGAAGGCAGGAGGAAATAAAAAAACCTATTTTCATGTGGCTTTTCTACATCAGGAAGAGTCCCTTGATTATATCAGCATGGAAAATATTCAAAGTCTCACTCATCAAAGCCCAGCCATACAGTTTTCTGATACACTCCCCAACCTTTGTTGATATGAAAGCATCTGACATCATAGCTAACACGCAAAATATTTGAGAATATTGCTTAAGGCACTCTGAAGTGCTTTCCAACAAGGTGAGACCAATTTCAGTGCAGTTATCACATGCCACTGGTGAAGGAAGTTTCCTTTTGAATCACTCGCGAGACATAAACATTGCCTGCAAGGTCAACATTTAATCAGCCATCCCTGATTGCCCTCAAGGTGGTGGCAAGGGATTCTTGTGAATTGCTGCCACAGAGTTGGTATACCCATACTGCTGTTAGTCCTACTTAACTTTGACCTTGTTTAACGTCTTTACTCAAATTTATTAAAACCAATTGACTCAGAATGCAAGGTAAAATTGCAGTCATGTTAAGTTTAGCTCTCTCTCTGAAACTCATGTATACTGAAATGCAGTCAAAACTTCTGCAACATTAGGATATTTCATCTAACCTAATGTTGAAAATCTGAGAACTGGTATAATGAAGTGATATTCACTGTATACATTCATCACAAAGAACAAGGTGGTTAATATGTTTGATCATGCAGATTCACATCATGAGGAGTTCTGTGATTCTGAATCTGCCACTCAGTTGGTCAACACAAATTAAATCCATCTGTGTGCAGAAGACTGACATGAATGGAACTCTGTTCCCTCTCTGCAGGACTAAAGGAAAAGTATTTAAAAATACAATGGTCCATTGCCTTGCGTGGGGATGGAGGGAGGAGGGGATGGAGGGAGGAGGAGATATATAGACTGGAATTGATTAGAGTGTCAGTCCAACTGGCTGTAGTTAGACAGAAGAATACCTACATAATTAGATTATTATGTGGAAAACTGTGATTGTGCACAATACTCACAAATCTTAAAAGAGCTGGTAGTTTATCAAGATTTCATTCTAATCCTGGTTAAATAAATGAAACTGAACTTAGTTTAAAAAAACACATTTTAATAAGGCTACACTTCACAAAAGCATAAATAAGATATACTCCAAATGAAAGGAGACTTCAGAATCCATCTACCAATCAGCCACATACCTCAGTATATGTGGAAGATCACAAAATTTTAATTCAGGGGTTAGATTAGATTCTCTACAGTATGGAAACAGGCCTTTTGGCCCAGCAAGTCCACACCGACCCTCCGAACAGTAACCCACCCAGGCCCACTCCCCTACCCTATATTTACCTCTGACTAATGCACCTAACACGACTGGCAATTTAACATGACCAATTCACCTGATCTGCACATCTTTGCGATTGTGGGAGGAAACTGGAGCACTCGGAGGAAACCCACGCAGACACGGGGAGAATGTGGAAACTCCACATAGACAGTCGTCTGAGGCTGGAATTGAACCCGGGTCCCACTGAGCCACTGGTTAGGTGTAGGCTAAATGTCTCAAAATTTGTACCCAAAAATCAGACTGGTTCAATTAATGGTTCTGCTTATAATGAGTCAGGTTTCTAATTGTTTAAACAAAAATATTTGACTCTGTTTCTTGAAGGTTCAGTCAATCAAGACGGAAAATTTCTGTTTAATTATACAATTAGTGGGGAACACACTGACTGTTGTTCCACTCCAATTAATGTCTATATCAAAGATGAAGGAGTTGGAGGAAGAACAATCACCTCTGTGTAGTACAAAATTCATTTCTTTCATCTGTCATCAAATCCAGACGTAAACTTTTAATAAGAATGCAATGTAATTTTTATGAAGCCATACACTTTTCCTGAAATGTTCAAAATTGTTTAAGACATTTTTATTCGCTCTGACAGAGAGGAATCACAATAAGTTGACAAAAACTTAATATCAACTATTGTGGTTCAGTGTTCAACAACATTTTTTTCCAACATAAATTATTCATCTTGGATTTGGAAATCAATTTAAATCCAAGAGATGCTGATTTCAGTATGCCATGACCAGATCTAAACTGGTCATCCATTGCCAGAAATTATGCTAAGCACACAGTAGGACCTCATTCTCAGGTGTCTCTGCAGTACTGTGGTCTTTTTCTACAACCCAGTCTTAAATGTACTACTACTTCCATCAGGTATACAATGGGGAAACAGAAGCAATTATTTTCAATCCCTTCCTGAAACTGCATGTTGCCACCAATTCCATCTTCATCACTGGCCACTATCTTGGGATGAATGAGACTGTTCTCAATCTCTGCATCTTGTGTGATTTGAGATATTCTGTTTCACAACAGCCACCCATATCCACCATTAAGTTTCAGTCTTTTATCCCAGCCTCTATCTCTGTCTCTGTCACCTGCTGACTCAACAATTTCCACACTTTTCTAGTTATTTACCATTCTGCACACACTGTGCACTTCAGCCTATAATAACCTCTGCTGCCTATGCCACAAACATTATGGAACTACACACAGTTTCCAAGTTAAAAGAAAATAGTCATGTCCAAACACTTTCAAGGTTTCTCCAAATTGTCTCCACTTACTTCCCCAAATCTACAGCTCTTGCAAAAATTTGTCATTTTTCTAACATTGGTCACTCCTGCATTGTCTCTTCCACTTGCCACACTGACCAGTATATTTTTCAGTCTTCAAGGTCCCACACTTTGCAACTCACTCCATGGGTGCATCATCAACTCACAACTTTCCTTTCTGAACCCTCCAAAAAAAAAGCAAACTTCTTTTGAACAAAGTTCTGATCACCTTTCCCAATACCTCTGTGAAGACTTTCTATATTGATGTTTATGTATATACTATATATAGATATTTCCTACGGGCATAATGAAAAATGAATGCAACAGTTTTTATAAAAGGGAAAATCCCATAGCATATGAAATCATAAACTGAATCAAAACTAAATACCGCCAGAAGGAAAGCAAAATAAACATATAGTACAGGCCAGCACATCGGCTTTTAATAGTATATTAGTCGCAAAAGTCGAGAGTGTGGTGCTGGAAAAGCACAGCAAGTCAGGCAGCATCCAAGGAGCAGGAAAGTCAACGTTCTGAGCATAAGCCCTTCATTCCTGTTGAAAGGCTTATGCCTGAAACATTAATTCTACTGCTCCTCGGATGCTGCCTGACCTGCTATGCTTTTCCAGCACTGCACTCTTGACTCTGATCTCCAGTATCTGCAATCCCCACTTTCTCCTGTTAGTAGCAAAGATTTGGTAATGCATTGGTACTATTACTGAACTAATATTTCCCAGGTCTGAACTAATAATTTAGAGAAGCATTACAAATCTCACTCAGACAATTCAAGAATTTGAGTGTAGGTTTTAGAAAATCAAACTATAAAGTTGGCAATAGAACTTGCCATGAAGTTCTGGGCTGTTGGTATAGATATTTTCTAATCAACTTGTTCAGAGATGTTGGAGCACACGTCTGGAGCAGGTTGGACTTATTACGTACCCAACAGATTTCCGTTTAGTGACAGACACTGCCACCACTATTTGATCTGCCTAGTAACAGGCACAAAAGACTGATGAGAGCAATTCAATAAGATGGTCCACCAGCAGCTTCCCAAACCAGCATATGCAATATACTGTAGTCTCGCCATGATGTCCATGTCACAACATTGAGAAGATTGAAAATCCTAAACTGCCGAAGTCCTAAACAACCTGACATCAGATTTTAGGATTTTATATTCAGTGGTGGAGAGAAAAGTGTGGTTTAATAAGCATGGATTATGAACACATCTGGAATCAATTCCACAAATGACTGTGGGCCTGAAGTTAAAAGGCATACAACCCGCAGTCAGTGTTCTCAGGAGGTGCAGGGTCATATTTGAAGAGTCATTTCTGATTTACATTATTTTCTTTTGCCAATATTTACAGCAAGATCATGACAATCTATTTCCAGTATACTTCAGTCATCTTTGCATGGAACAGCAGCAGAGTTGAATCTGTGTGGATATCCCCTATTAAAAACACTTCTCCATAGATTCTTATAACATTCATTACATTTTCCTATGCTGTTTGCTAGTAAAGATTGACAAGGACTTGCAACATACACAGACAGGAACAGCAACAGTTTAAGGATTAATTTCACATGGATTATAGATGGTTCATGTTTTTCACAATTTACGAGCCTGAAAGAAAAATGTTTGAGGAATGCAATAGCTCGTAATAAAGCATTCAAATCATATTATCACTTTTCCACAATCATTATTATAAGTGGCATAAATTAATGTTTTTAAAATTGTTAAAAAAAAATCACTGATTCAATACATAGGGTCTTAGAATCATACAGCGCGGAAACAGACCTTCAGTCCAACTCATCCAGGCTGACAAAGTTTCCCAAACTCTCTATACCACGGAGGTAATGGAGAAACTGAGATTATTTGTTTTGTGTGTATTTGAGCAAATTAGATTACTAATTGCCAAAAGCACATGCAAAGTCTTTGTTATGAAAAGTAGCCGCCGAAGTAAAAGTCATTTTGCAGCTGTTGGGCACGTAGTTAGTAAATGCTTATCTTAAATCTCCTTTTTAAATAACACACATAATTAAGGCAGCAATGACAGGTCTCCATAAATCTTCCTTGAAAAAAAATACTCAGAGATTATGCTTCTGAATGCAAGTTTGGATTTGAAGCTCATCTCCACTCTGGTCTGCTTAGTTTTACACGTTCGCTTATGAGAACACCAAAAAAAGAAGAAACAGATGGTTGCAAAAGCATCACTTCAGCAGCATAACATTTGTACTGTATATATTTCCTCTATTACTGCCTACCCATCTGCCTCAATTTCATTCACTTAAATACCCACTAGTGTTTCCAGATTTCAGTACTGCAATTATTCTCTCATGATTACTGTTGCTGACATTCATAATTTGGTGGCAGACTTTATGACAATGAGTGTTTTCAATAAATACATATGCTGTATTTTGAATCTTTTCCAGAAACATTTCCTCAAAAGATAAACTAAAATTAATTGACTGCTACAATAATCTATCATGTACTATTAATGACAAACTTACCCAAGGTATCCTTTAGGTTTTTCACAATAGAAGCTTTCCTCGCACTGTTCTTTCTCTCCACGTAATTTGATGGTACAAAGCCAGTTTTGTTGGTTGAATTTCGAACGCGCCACCATGACTTGGAGTCATCGAGCAGCCACAGTCGCTCATTCTTCTTTATGTCAAGCTCCTGCTCCTGCTGGGCCACATAGTCAAACTTGGCGATCACTATCACCTCTTCCGTCATCTTCCCGTGGGTTCCGCACTGCATGTTCAAAGAGAAAGGGATTGGTATTGTAACATAACGCAGATAAATAGACTGCAGAATACCACGCTTGACACAGTTCTGAAAGGGAAAAGGCTAACTTATACATACACTTTAAAATCTGAAAAGAGGAGCAAGATTTGAATTGTGAAAGTGCTTCATTCGGGCTGCTTTAAGGAAAGCAAGTTTATGAAGGCAGTTTACGAACTGAGATCCTCATCTCACCGAAACAAAACTTTATGACTTTTAAGAGGAAAATTTATTTCAAACGTTAAAAATGTTTGAAAAAAGTCCGACCGATAATAATTCAAATAGTATTTTCCATTTACCTATGTAGTTAATCCAACATTGCGACAGCATTTCTTTGACCAGTGAAAGTTTCCAATCTCGTCAGCCTCACTGAACCAGTGGGTTGAGAGTTCAATTCCCACTTTAGAAACTTGAGCACATAATCAAGAAGAACACTTCATAAAGTATCAAGAATGCTCTGCACTGTTGGAGCCACCAAGGCTTTAAACATAGGCCCTGGCTGCTTTTTAAGGCAGATGTGAAAGATTTCACAACACCATCTGTAGAAAAGGAAGCAAGTTATAGGAGGGACTGAACCAATAGCAAAAAATATTCTTTGATCATTAAACTATAGGGTACAAACTGGCATTATCACTCCGCATTCCAAGAACACTTAGAGTCATTGAATCTCTACAGCATGGAAGCAGGCTATTCAGCCAATCAAGTCCATACTGACCCTCTGAAGACCATGCCACCCAGTCCCATAGCCCTACCCTATGCCTGTAACCCTGCATTTCCCATGGATAATCCACCTAGCCTGCACATAACCTGGACCCTATGGGCAATATAGTACAGGCAATCCACCTAACCTGCACATCTTTGGTCTGGGGGAGGAAACCGGAGCAAACCCACACAATCACAGGGAAAATGTGCAAAACTCCAGACAGTTGCCTGAGGCTGGAATTGAACCCAGGTCCCTGGTACTGTGAGGCAGCAGTGCTAACCACTAAGCTACCGTGCTGCCCACGGTCAATGGAGTCTCGGCCATTTGGAGAAATGCACAGTGTAGGAATTATATTCTTCACTCTGCCAGAACGTATGCCACTATCTTCTCTCTAATAGCTCACACTCGTTTGATTTCTGCGACTGCACTAATTTCCCGCCAAGGCCCATGATAACCACAAAGAACCATGACAAGTTTCTTGGCTTTATGTCTGTGCTAAATGGCATGGCCATACAGCAGTACTGAGAGCCTGGTATCTCTGGCTTGGTGGCGTGGGGGGGCGGGGTTGGGGGGAAAGTGGTTAAATGCAAAAAGGCAGTGAAAGGCAAGTGAAGTTAAGGCTGCTGTGAGGATCCAGGCAGGCTGAGAGAGAGTGAGCACTTTTAGAGCAAACAAACAGCTCAGAGATGCAGCCTGAGCCATTCCATGATCTCGGGACATGCCCCGATCAAAATGTGGCCTTGCTGCAAGCATTGAGTGCTTAAACATATTGTAGGTGGATCGGAGATAGGCCTGGAGAATTCTTCGAGGCTGGACATGTGGGATGCCAATGTCTGTGGACGTAGAGTGTGTACAATGTTGTGGGCCAGGCCAGACCACCTCAAAACATTTGAAGAAAGTGGCTTACACCCTAACTTTGCTAGTTTTTTCAAGCAGGTGTAACATGGATATTTAAGGAGGAATGCAGCTGGTCAAACCACTTAGTTTTAAACATAACATAATTTATTTACAAGATTACCGAATGAAACACAAACAAAAGAGAACTAAATACCAAATAACAACCTATCCAAAAACCCAACAGATTATCCCAACCTAATGATGCTGTTCCAAATACTTGCAACAAGCCCTAGACACAAAAGGTAAAAATCAAACACAGGGTTTTACAGGAGAGAAGTCAGACAGTCAGATGGCAGCATGGAACACCCTCTTCCATGTAGCTGTTTCTTGGATCAGCAGCCTCAAACTGCCTGACTGTTTTCAGCGAGTAGTCACCCGACTGCGAAAACCAAATCAAACCAGAGACAAGCTGAGCTGGAAGAATCGGCCATTCCCCTTTCATTGTACCAGTGTTTTGTTTAAAACCGGAAATCCTTTTTCCCGAGGCAGTATCTGTTAGCTACAATCACATTGGCCTTAAAACCCATTGAAAGCCAGACCTTTCAGAATCGCTGCTTTTACAACCTGCCTGGAAAAAAAGCTAAGGACAGCATAACCTTGTTAAAGGAGCAGCATCATCACAATAGCCAGTACACATTGGATGTGCCCCCTGATGTTGGCTCCCAGTGTCAAACACAGAGATCATTTAGAACAAGCAATGAGCTGAAGTCACCATGTTGCCACTCGATTTCCACATTAAGAATGGCATGATGTTTGCTAACGGCAGGTGGGAGGTGAGGAGCTATAAATTAATGAATCAGGACATGCAATCAACAAAGATTATTAATAAGCAATAATCCCCTTTAATAGGCAAGTCGCCATTCCCCACCTTGACATCAGAAACTTATGAAAATGAAGCAAGTTTTTTTTCCCAATATTGAGATTGGCCTCACTGAAATTCCAATGTGATGCTTTCATACCTACTCCTTAACCAATGCTGTTCAGTCTGCTTAAGATTCTGCCATATTGACTCCTAAGGGACTATTTAAAAGCCAGTTCTTCCTCTCTTTCAAGGGCAGCAGAAAAAAGGGGAATTTGAGAAAAAAAGTTGAAGTCACTGTGTTAAGTATGGGGAATTCTGGTTCAGAATTACACAATGTTGCAACATAATGATGAAACAGCCTAAAAACAGCCTTTATTCTTTCAAACTGTGCCAGTTTCACTTACAAACTGAAGGTCTACTTTTGACACTGCTTCTATCCAAAGACGAAATGGTGACCAGTCCAAATCCTGGCATATTTACAAGATTAAATATTACATTAATATTAATATCAGATTTATGGACATTAAATTTCAAAGGTTTTCTATCTGCGAAGAACAAGTATACGCATGGAGTGGATTTAAAATTATAAATTCTAATTACTTCCACCCTTCCCCCATTCTACAACTTACAGTCAAATCGTCTACTTCCAAAACTGGTGGACGGGTTTCAGCAAAACTTGGTACGCAGGAAATGGAGAAAGAAGAACCATTTTTCTTTTGGTAAAGGTGCAGATTAGGTCTTTTTTTAAAAGCAGGGATCCATCTATTAACATCAGGAGATTGGGAAATTTAAACTTTCTCTCTTACAATGTTGTGGGTTGTTTGATTGGGAATGTTATTGTTTTAGAATATTATGGATTGCCTCAACATCCATGCTGCAACTGTTACATTTGTCTAAATATAAGCAGATTTTACAGAGCAGACTGTTGAAAATAGATTACCTGGAATCCACTCAAGAGAGACAGAAATTGTTATTAAGATTTTTTTCAGATCTGTATTTACAGACCATCATTGGTTCAGGTGGAAGTCTTAAGAAAGAGCTACGTTAAGGAGCTCTATTTAATGTCCTCTTCACTTGTTTAGGGTTGTTACAACTAAATAAATCTGGTTAGAAAACCTTATAAAACTTATAAGTAAATAACCATGTGACCTTGCAAAGCAATGAAAGTTTTTTTTATTCCATTAAATGTGCCCCAAATTTAATGATTAATGCTGAATTAAATGGTCGCTCTGCTCTCCAACAACACGAGGCACTATTCAGTTCACAAGAACATCATTAAATGTTACCTTATAACTCTCAAACTGAATCTAACACAGTCTACAAGAAACAAAACAAGATTGTCCTTGAATTTTTCTACCCAATGACCTCCATGCTTCACAGGATAAACAAAATTACTGTATTTAAAATCAATTTAGTGCCTCAAATCAAATTAATTTAGATCCACGCCTAATACATTTTTTACTGATGCTTGATACAGAAGCAAACACTAATGTTTAGCTGAATGTTTGAGTTACATCAAGATCTGGAAGTCAAAGAAACATGTTCAAAATTGATACTCGATTTAAGTTGATTTTGAGTGACAACTAACGTTGAAACTAGGTGGCTCAGGAATCAACATAATTCAAGTTGGTACTCTGTTCAGACACTTTAGAAACAGATTACAGTAGTTCACATTATGAGTTCTGCATGCTGTCAATTCATTTCTGAATACATAAAAATATCAAATCTCACTTTAATGGCTAAAAACAGAATGACAATTGTCCAGGATACAAATGCTGCAGGAAGGATAGAAAGAGAGGCAAGAGAGGAGGGGGGTGGCATTTTTGATAAGGGTTAGCAATACAGCTGTGCTGAGGGAGGATATTCCCAGAAATACATCCAGGGAAGTTATTTGGGTGTGACTGAGAAATAAGAAAGGGATGAAAACCTTACTGGGATTATATTATAGATCCCCCCCAACAGTCAGAGGGAAATTGAGAAACAAACTTGAAAGGCGATCTCAGCTACCTGTAAGAAAAATAGGTAGGTTATGCACAGGGATTTTAAATTTCCGAACATAGACAGGGACTGCCATAGTGTTAAGGGTTTAGATGGAGAGGAATTTGTTAAGTGTGTACAAGACAATTTTCTGATTCAGTATGTGGATGTACCGACTAGAGAAGGTGCAAAACCTGACTTACTCTTGGGAAATAAGGCAGGGCAGGTGACTGAGGTATCAGTGGGGGAGCACTTTGGGGCCAGCGACCATAATTCTATTCGTTTTAAAATAATGATGGAAAAGGATAGATCAGATCTAAAAGTTGAAGTTCTAAATTGGAGAAAGGCCAATTTTGATGGTATTAGGCAAGAACTTTTGAAAGCTGATTGGAGGCAGATGTTTGCAGGTAAAGGAACGGTTGGAAAATGGAAAGCCTTCAGAAATAAGATAACGAGAATCCAGAGAAAGGATATTCCTGTTAGGGTGAAATGAAAGGTTGGTAGGTATAGGGAATGCTGGATAACTAAAGAAATTGAGGGTTTGGTTAAGGAAAAGAACGAAGCATATGTCAGGTACAGACAGGATAGATCGGGTAAATCATTAGAAGAGTATAAAGGAAGTAGGAATATACTTAAGAGGGAAATCAGAAGGGCAAAAAGGGGACATGAGATAGCTTTGGCAAATAGAATTAAGGAAAATCCAAAGAGTTTTACACATACAAAAGACAAAAGGGTAACTAGGGAGACAATAGGGCCCCTCAAAGATCAGCAAGGCGGCTTTTGTGCAGAGCCGCAGAAAATGGGGGAGATACGAAATGAGTATTTTGCATCAGTATTTACTGTGGAAAAGGATATGGAAGATATAGACTGTAGGGAAATAGATGGTGACATCTTGCAAAATGTCCATATTACAGAGGAGGAAGTGTTGGATGTCTTGAAACGCATAAAAGTGGATAAATGCCCAGGACCTGATCAAGTGTACCCGAGAACTCTGTGGGAAGCTAGAGAAGTGATTGCTGGACCTTTTGCTGAGATACTTGTATCATTGATAGTCACAGGTGAGGTGCCAAAAGACTGGAGGTTAGCTAACATGGTGCTACTGTTTAAGAAGGATGGTAAAGACAAGCCAGGGAACTATAAACCGGTGAGCCTGACCTCGGTGGTGGGCATGTTGTTGGAGAGAATCCTGAGGGGCAGGATTTCCATATATTTGGAAAGGCAAGGACTAATTAGGGATAGTCAACATGGCTTAGTGCGTGGTAAATCATGTCTCACAAACTTGATTGAGTTTTTTTGAGGAAGTAACAAAGAGGATTGTTGAGGGCAGAGCAGTAGATGTGATCTATATGGACTTCTGTAAGGCGTTTGAAAGGTTCCCCATGGGAGACTGGTTAGCAAGGTTAGATCTCATGGAATACAGGGAGAACTAGCCACTTGGATACAGAACTGGCTCAAAGGTAGAAGACAGAGGGTGGTGGTGGAGGGTTGTTTTTCAAACTGGAGGCCTGTGACCAGTGGAGTGCCACAAGGATCGGTGCTGGGTCCTCTACTTTTTGTCATTTATATAAATGATTTGGATGCGAGCAGAAGAGGTACAGTTAGTAAGTTTGCAGATGACACCAAAATTGGAGGTGTAGTGGACAGCGAAGAGGGTTACCTCAGATTACAACAGGATCTGGACCAGATGGGCCAATGGGCTGAGAATTGGCAGGTGGAGTTTAATTCAGATAAATGCGAGGTGCTGCATTTTGGGAAAGCAAATCTTAGCAGGACTTACACACTTAATGGTAAGGTCCTCAGGAGTATTGCTGAACAAAGAGACCTTGGAGTGCAGGTTCATAGCTCCTTGAAATAAAGTTGCAGGTAGATAGGATAGTGAAGAAGTATGCTTTCCTTTATTCGTCAGAGTACTGAGTACCGGAATCTAGATTAGAATGGTGCTGGAAAAGCACAGCAGTTCAGGCAGCATCCGAAGAGCAGTAAAATTGACATTTCGGGTAAAAGCCCTTCATCAGAAGTTGGGAGGTCATGTTGCGGCTGTACAGGACATTGGTTAGGCCACTGTTGGAATATCGCGTGCAATTCTGGTCTCCTTCCTATCAGAAAAGATGTTGTGAAACTTGAAAGGGTTCAGTAAAGATTTACGAAGATGTTGCCAGGGTTGGAGGATTTGAGCTATAGGGAGAGGCTGAACAGGCTGGGGCTTTTTTCCCTAAAGCACGGAGGTTGAGGGGTGACCTTATAGAGGTTTACAAAATTATGACGGGCATGGATAGGATAAATAGGCAAAGTCTTTTCCCTGGGATGGGGAGTCCAGAACTAGAGGGCATAGGTTTAGGGTGAGAGGGGAAAGATATAAAAGAGATCTAAGAGACAACTTTTTCACGCAGAGGGAGGTACGTGTATGGAATGAACTGCCAGAGGATGTGGTGGAGGCTGGTACAATTGCAACATTTAAGAGGCAGTTCAATGGGTATATGAATAGGATGGGTTTGGAGAGATATGGGCCGGGTGCTGGCAGATGGGACTAGATTGGGTTGGGATATCTGGTCGGCATGGACGGGTTGGACTGAAGGGTCTGTTTCCATGCTGTATATCTCTCTAATTACTATTTCATACAATACCAACTACTTAGCGAAAGGATTCTCTTTTCTACAGTCAGTAGATCAGATGTCATTCAATTACTATTCACAGACAAACCTATTTTCATACACATCAGTGCTGCCAATCCAAGAATCAATTTGATAAACCTGCACTGCATTCCCTCAGTCGCAAGAACGTCCATCCACAGATAAGGAAACCAAAACTGCATATACTATTCCAGGTGAGTCCTCACCAATGCCCTGTATAATTGCAGTGAGACATCCTCAAAATACTCAAATTCCACAGTATTTTTATTCCGTATTGCTTCAAATTTGTCTCATTTCAAATTATTTCATTTTACAGTTGAATTGACAGCAAAAAGATTTTCTTTTCACTAAACATTCCCATTTTAAATGATCAAATTACACATCACTACGGAGAGTGCAGAGTAACCAGTTAGCACTTTTGGCATCGCTGCGTAATACATATTCATTTGAAATGTGTCCATATACCATGATGTCACCTTACCAGTATGTCAAGTTATTTGTAACAAGCTCCGACATGTTAGCCACTGCTCGGTGCAAAGCACGGTGTTAGAACGTTATGGGTTCATATCCCATTCTAGAGATGTGAATGCATAGCAGTCCAGAAATGTGGACAGATGCGAAGCTGATGTCGCTAGTGTGATACTAAATGAGTACCGCACTGATGGCAGGGCTTTCACAGGAGATGTTAAACCAAGGTCTGATCTTTTCTCTCAAGTGGAAATAAAAGAGCCCATTATACTATTTCGAAGTAGGGCCAGAGCAGTATGATGATAGCAGTATGACCCTTGCCAGAATGAATGATATCATTAACAATCATGCCTAGAGAGCAACATGCTGTAAGTGACCAGAATTGAATTTACACAAAAAATTGGAACATAACAATCCTCTATTCACTACAGTTTGCTAAAGAAATCAACATGCTTCAACTGGGAGACGATGCTACAGTTTATCATGCTCAAATTCTACCTGCTGCATAAATAGCCTCTGTAAACTGATTTTTGTTTCCCTCAAACCCTGCTGATAGTCCTGTCCCATTTATAAGTCATTGGCTCACAGTGTGCCGATTCTGTATACGTATCACTTCCAAAGTGCTTCATTGGTTGAAAAGCACTTTGGGACACACTGAGATTTTTGAAAGTGTCACATAAATGCAAGTCTTTCTCTTTTGTTTGGTATGAGCAGTCAGGAACCATCCCTCCAGACCTCCCCTTTACTGAGGACGAAAAATCAGTCCTCAGCAAAGGACTCACCTTCATCCCCCTCCGCCCACGCATCAATGAATTTAATACATGCCGTGCCGTCAAACACTTCTTCCGCTGCCTCTGCCTCCGAGCTTACTTTCACAAATAGGACTCCCACCCACCTTCAGAGGACCCCTTCGCCCGCCTCCAACACACTGCATCCACCTGGACACCCCGTGCTGGCCTATTACCTGCCTTCGACCTCTTCATTTCCAACTGCCGCCGGGACATTAACCACCTCAACCTGTCGACCCCCCTCCCCCACTCCAACCTCTCACCCTCACAACGCGCAGCCCTCCAATCCCGACCTCACCATCAAGCCAGTAGATAAAGGGGGTGCAGTGGTAGTCTGGCACACTGATCTTTACACCACTGAAGCCAGACGCCAACTCGAGGACACCTCTTCCTACCGCCCTCTCGACCATGACCCCACCGCCCCATCACCAAACCATCATCTCCCAGACCATACAGAACCTCATCACCTCAGGAGATCTCCCACCGACAGCTTCCAACCTCATAGTCTGGGAACCCCGCATTGTCCAGTTCTACCTCCTTCCCAAGATCCACAAGCCTGACCACCCTGGCCGACCCATTGTCTCAGCCTGCTCCTGCCCCACTGAACTCATTTCTACCCACCTCGACACTGTCCTATCCCCCCTAGTCCAGGAACTCCCCACATACGTTCGAGACACCACCCACACCCTCCACCTCCTCCAAGACTTCCATTTCCCGTGCCCCCAACACCCCACCTTCATCATGGATATCCAATCCCTCTACACCTCCATCCGCCATGACCAGGGCCTCCAAGCCCTCCATTTCTTCCTCTCCCGACATCCCGAACAGTACACTTCCACTGACACTCTCATTCATTTGGCCGAACTGGTCCTCACCCTTAACAATTTCTCCTTCGAATCCTCCCACTTCCTCCAGACCAAAGGGGTAGCCATGGGCACCGATATGGACCCCAGCTATGTCTGTCTCTTTGTCGGCTTAAGTAGAACAGTCCATCTTCCATAATTGCACCAGCACCACTCCCCACCTCTTCCTCCGCTACATTGATGATTGCACTGGCGCTACCTCATGCTCCCGCGAGGAGGTCCAGCAATTCATCAACTTCACCAACACATTCCACCCTGACTTTAAATTTATCTGGACCATCTCTGACACCTCCCTCCCCTTCCTGGACCTCTCCATCTCCATTAATGACGACTGACTTGACACCGACATTTTTTTAAAAACTCGCCAACTCCCACAACTATCTGGATTAAACCTCTTCCCACCCTACCTCCTGAAAAAATGCCAGCCCGTATTTCCAATTCCTCTGCCTCTGCCATATCTGCTCCCAGGAGGACCAGTTCCACCACAGAACACACCAGATGGCCTCCTTCTTTAGAGACTGCAATTTCCCTTCCCACATGGTTAAAGATGCCCTCCAACGCATCTCATCCACATCCAGCACCTCCACCCTCAGACCCCACACCTCCAACCGTAACAAGGACAGAATGCCCCTGGTGCTCACCTTCCACGCCACCTTCCACGCCACCTTCGCAAAAACCAAATCATCCGCCGACATTTCCACCACCTCCAAACAGACCCCACCACCAGGGATAAATTTCCCTCCCCACCCCTTTCTGCCTTCCGCAAAGACCGTTCCCTCCGTGACTACCTGGTCAGGTCTACACCCCCCTACAACCCACCCTCCCATCCTGGCACCTTCCCCTGCCACCGCAGGAATTGCAAAGCCTGTGCCCACACCTCCTCCCTCACCTCCATCCAAGGCCCTAAAGGAGCCTTCCACATCCAAACTTTTACCTGCACATCCACCAATATCATTTATCGTATCCGTGGCTCCCGACATGGTCTCCTCTATATTGGGGAGACTGGACACCTTAAGCAGAGCGCTTTAGGGAACATCTCTGGGACACCCGCACCAATCAACCACACCGCCTTGTGGCCCAACATTTCAACTCCCCTTCCCACTCTGCTGAGGACATGGAGGTTCTGGGCCTCCTTCACCACTGCTCCCTCACCACCAGATGCCTGGAGAAAGAACGCCTCATCTTCTGCCTCGGAACACTTCAATGTGGACTTCAACAGTTTCCTCATTTCCCCTTCCCCCACCTCACCCCAGTTCCAAACTTCCAGCTCAGCACTGTCCCCATGACTTGTCCTACCTGCCTATCTTCCTTTCCACCTATCCACTCCACCCTCCTCCCTGACCTGTCACTTTCATCCCCTCCCCCACTCACCTATTGTACTCTTATGCTACTTTCTCCCCACCCCCACCCTCCTCTCATTTATCTCTCCACCCTTCAGGCACTTTGCCTGTATTCCTGATGAAGGGCTTTTGCCCGAAACGTCGATTTTACTGCTCCTCTGATGCTGCCTGAACTGCTGTGCTCTTCCAGCACCACTAATCCAGTCAGGAACAGTCAGCAGCGCAAAGAGATGGATTCTCACTACTGAGTACCTGCCATAACATTTTTCCATGCCAATCATCAACAATTTGCTTCGAAGTAAAAAAAGAATTATCGTAAAAAATATTTCTCTTTCTGCCAGTGATGCTGTATCTTTATTTTACACCTATTTCAGCAAATATACTAAGGCATAAAACTGAATTATAAAACAGAATTAGAACCCAACTTACAGTAGCATCTAATTTTACCAATGCTGTCTTTTGAGCACAGTGCAGGCTTTATAGCACACAAAAAAAACACTGGACTCTGCAAAAGTAACAATCGAATAATTTCTTCAATTGATTTCCATTGGGAAATGCTAATTTTTTTGCAAGAGGCTTCAAAATTCTTGACCTCCCCATTGCACAACATTTTAACACAGGGATCATTAAGTAGTATAAATTCTCTCAGTTCTTCAAAAATATCAAGTGACTTGATAAGTGCGTAGTTTTGTTCAAATCTAAGTAGAAATTGTTTTGAATAATGTCTGAGATATGGCTCCTTAAAATATGTTAAATCACAAAAGACAAGACGTGATAGTTGTGGAACATTATATTTTGGACAAATTATCTTCATTGGCCAATAAGTTATCCATGATCTGGTGAAAGCTTATGGCTGCCAAAAGAATAGAGGAAAGATTATGCACTTGCTTTTATGCAAAGTCTAGGTAATGGAAAAGATAGGGCCTCCACAAGCAGCACTGTAATCAGAATCTATGCGAGCTATTAGAACAGAAGTAGTTAAGGTAAATGGTTACGTTGATGTAATATAAAATTTTATGACTTTCGTCACAAGTAACTGCAAATTCAAACAGGGCAAAAAAAATCCAACTTACATTTTCAATTTGTACATTCTTACATAATGAGGAACAAGGGACAAAATAGAGGGACAAAATAATGTTCAAACTAATTTATGACTGTTGCAACATTTTGGGGAGTTGATGGTGGTTGTGTACATGTTGTGTGAACTAGCTATATATTTTTGTTAAACTTAAACGCACTTACAAATACAGGTGGAGCCTACTTTCAGCTCTAACTGAAACCTGACCACAGCAGCGGTGCTCGAACTTCAGAAAGACAGACAGACAGAAAACAAACAATATTTACCCAAGATCTGAAACAAAGGTGGCTCCATTTTGTAGCACATCTCAACCTGAAAAGAATGGAAATCATTGAGGCAACAGCCCCATCGACCACATCTGTAAATACTTGGAATTAATTTTTAAAAGATCATTTGTATCTAAATTTCCCCTCCATTCTTATTGCTAAATAACTCTTCACTTATCATGATGAGGTGTAATACTGATCATGAGTTCTGCCTCAGTCGTTTGCAGAGTCACTTTTAAATATACAGTCCATTCTAGGCTGCCTTGGCGTGGAACCGCAGGAGATGGGCAAGATACGAGATTTTGCATTAGTGTTTACCATGGAGAAGGCTATGCAAGATATAGAATTTGGGGAAATAAATAGTGACATCTTGAAAAATGTCCATATTACAGCAGATGAAGTGCTGGACAACTTAAAACATACAAAGGTGGATAAATTCCCGCGACCAGATCAGGTGTTTCCTAGAACTCCGTGGGAAGCGAGGGAAGTGATTGCTGGCTCCTTTGCTGGGATATTTGTATCATTGATATCCACAGGTGAGGTGCTGGAAAACTGGAGTTGGCTAATGTGGTGCAATTAAGGAAGAAAGGTAGTAAGGAAAAGCCAGCGAATTAAAGACCGGTGAGCCTGACATTGGTGGTGGGCATGTTGTTGTAAAGGGTGCTGAGGGACAGTATTTATTAGTATTTGGAAAGGCAAGGACTGATAGGGATAGTCAACATGGTTTTGTGCATGGGAAATCATGCCTTGTTATCTTAATTGAGATTTTTGAAGAAGTAACAAAGAGGTTTGAGGGCACAGTAGTGGACATGATCCATATGGACTTCAATAAATCATTCAATAAGGTTCCGCATGATAGACTGATTCACAAGGTTAGATCTCATGGAATATAGGGAGAACTAGTCATATGGATTCAGAACTAGCTCGAAGGTAGAAGACAGAGGGTGGTGGTGAGCAATTGTTTTTCAGACTGGAGGCCTGTGACCAGCAGTATGCCACAAGGATTGGTGCTGGATCCTCTGCATTTTATCATTTATATAAATAATTTGTATGTGAACACAGGAGGTATGGTTAGTAAGTTGCAGATGACACCAAAACTGGAGGTGTAGTGGACAGCGAAGAAGGTTACCTCAGATTACAACAGGATCTTGATCAGATGAACCAATGGGCTGAGAAGTGGCAGATGGAGTTTAATTTAGATAAATGGGAGGTGCTGCATTTTGGAAAGGCAAATCAGGGCAGAACTTATACATTTAATAGTAAGGACCTGGAGAGTGTTGCTGAACAAAGAGACTTTGGACTGCAGGTTCATAGTTCCTTGATAGTGGAGTCGTAGGTAGATACGATAGTGAAGGTGTTCGGTATGCTTGCCTTTATTGGTCAGTGCGTTGAGTATAGGAGTTGGGAGGTCATGTAAGGGCAGTCCAGGACATTTGTTAGACCCCTATTGGAATACTGTTTTCAATTCTGGTCTTCCTCCTTTGAAAGAATCTTGTGAAACTTGAAAAGGTTCAGAAATGATTTACAAGGATGTTACCAGGGTTGGAGGGCTCGAGCTATAGGAAGAGGCTGAAAAGGCTGAAGCTGTTTTCCCTGGAGCTTCGGAGGCTGAGAGGTGACTTTATAGAGGGTTATAAAATCATGAGGGATACGGATGGGGTAAATCGACAAAGATCTTTTCTCCTTGGTGGGGGAATCCAAAACTGGAGGGCATAGGTTTAGGGTGAGGGGGGAAAGATTTAAATGGTAGCTAAGGGCAACTTTGTCACACAGGGGATGATGCGCGTATGGAATGAGCTGCCAAAGGAAGTGGTGAAGGCGAGTGCCATTGCAACGTTTAAAAGGCATCTGGATGGGCATATGAATAGGAATAGAGGGATATGGGCCAAATGATAGACGTATATAGGATATCTGGTCGGCATGGATGAGTTGGATCAAAGGATCAGATTCTGTACATCTCCGTGACTCTGTTTGCCATCAATTTCTGTACAAAATGGATTGCGCTGAGGAAATGGACTTTGTTGCAAACTAGTTAGCAACTAGTGAGTTCTAAACCTGTCGCTTCAGCCACTCATTGGTTGATACAGGAATTAATGTCAATAAAGTCTGTGAAATGAAGTTAAAGCAGCAAATCTTTTGGTGAAATCACCTCAAAAAGTTTACAGCACCATTCATTGTGGCTTCCAATTTATTTAAACAGAATAAAATTAAATTCAAAGTCAACGGAATCTACTGAAAACAGTGAGGAAGAAAGTCAGCATCTGAGGACAGCACTGTATGAAGAAAGGGTTTTTTAAGGACCCTTTTGACACAGTGTTAGTGTTGCCCAAGAGGCCAGAGTTCAACTCACACCTACTCTGAAGATAAATATCATAACAACTCTGAACCAGTTGATTTGGAAAATATCTACAGTTTTGGTCCAGGAGCTATGCTTGAAACAAACCAGTTTGTTCTTGCACCACTGTTGACTGATTCACTGCAGTAATTTCCTTTCATATTTCTAGCCTTCTGTGCGATTTTGCTTCAAAGTGGTCTCTTCAAACTGCTAGGTAAAAACAATGACTGCAGATGCTGGAAACCAGATTCTGGATCAGTGGTGCTAGAAGAGAACGTCGATTTTGCCTGTCCTCGGATGCTGCCTGAATTGCTGTGCTCTTCCAGCACCACTGATCCAGAATCTTCAAACTGCTGGCCATCCAATTTTCCTTTCAATTCCAATGCTCAAAGACATGCTGAATGCTTCCGTCTCCTGTGGTGTTGCCCCTCTCATTTTTGATGAGGGGGTCATCATCATTCTCCTCCCCAAAATACTCCATCTCTCCATCCTTGCAAACAATACCTCCATGGATAGAAGGAAACTGAACAAGATTAAATAGTCTATTTACTTTGAGTACTGATAGTTCTTCTATAACATGATGGTTGCATCCTTGTGCAACCCCGCGTTATAGAAAAATTGCTCCATATAAACAGCGCTTGAAATGTATTAGCGTTACTGCCAACGAACGTTTTAGAAGTTCATGCTTTAGAAACAGTCTGCCCAATTTGACAATTGTATTATACAGAATTCACGTCAACGAAACGCGCATTATCGCGGATTTAATTGGAGTGGAATTCAAATTCTTTGAGGAGATGTTGCCTCCCATTTCAATGTATACCATCCTCAGCACTACAGTTTAAACTTCTCCAAACTAATTTCCATCCTAAACAACACTCAAAGAATTCTAACCAAAATAACAGCATTTATCATAACTGTGGAACGATAGCATCCTCACCTTTCTAAGCTGCATAATTGACCATATCATTCAGGCCTCTTTAGGGTGCTTTACTCACTGAAAAGATAGATGCAACCTGCCCTCACTGCTTTCAAAATATGTGCTCCATTCATTATAAAGTAAGTGCTTGTATGCGTTTCTGATCAACATGGGAGGGAGGGAGGGAGGGAGGCAGAGAGGGTGGGTGACTGGTGAGGGGGAAGTGACCTTGCTTTCCTTTTCTACCTTTTCAGGCCTCCAGTAATTGCCTCATGGAATCACAGCACCGTAGAAGCAGGCCATTCAGCCCATCAAGTCCATATTCAGCCTCCGAAGACCATCCTACCCAGCCCCACACCCTTAAGTCTATAAGCCTGCATTTCTCATGGCTAATCCACTTAGCCTGTTGAACATTATAGGCAAATTAGCACAGCCAGTCCACCTAACCTGTACATCTTTGAAGTGTGGTAGGAAATCAGAGCACCCAAAGGAAACTCACACAGACGCTGGGAGTATGTGCAAACTCCACACAGACAGTTGCCAGAGGCTGGAATTGAATCCGTGTCTCTGGCACTGTGAGACCGTAAAACCATAAAACATATGGGCAGAAATTCAGCCATTCAGCCTATCAAGTCTGTTATGCCATTCAATCATGGCTGCTAAGTTTCTCAAACCCCCTTCTGCCACTTTCTCCCCATAACTCTTAATTCTCTTGATCCTCCAGAAGCTATCTCACTCTTAAATATACTCAATAACCTGGCCTCCCAAGCTCTCTGTGGCAATGAATTCCATAGATTCTCCACTCTCTGGCTGAAGAAGTTTCTCCTTACCTCAGTTCTAAAAGGACTTCCCTTTACTCTAAGGCTACACCCTCATGTCCTAATCTCTCCCACCAATGGAAACATCTTCCCAACATCCACTCTGTCCAGGCCATTCAGTATTCTGTATGCTTCAATTAGAATCTCCCCTCATCATTCTAAACTCTATCTCAAACATTCCTCATATGCTAAGCTTTTTATTCCCAGGACCAATCTTGTAAACTTCCCGTGAACACGGTCCAGGGCCAGTTCATCGTTCCTGAGATAAGGGGCCCAAAACCGCATGCCCTACTTCAAATGTGGTCTGACTCAGCCTTATACACCCTCAGAAGTACACCCCTGCTAGCCACTGTGCTGCCTTTGGTGCAGATGAAGAAGCTTTCTGGTGAATAATTGGCCAGTTATTTTACTCGGAGAAAGTGAGGACTTCGGATGCCGAAGAATCAGAAAAGTGTGGTGCTGGAAAAGCACAGCAGGTCAGGCAGCATCTGAGGAGCAGGACAGTCGATGTTATTTTACTTTTTTAAATTTCTCTCATGGGACAGGAGTATTGCTGGTTGCCCAGCGATTATGGTCTGTCCCTACTTGCTCGTGAAGATGGTGGTGAGCTTCCTTCTTGAATTGCTGCGATCCATGTGCTATATTTTCTAATTGTAATAAAGGTTTTTATTGAAGTTACAGTCTGGCAGGTCAGTTCATCCAAGTGGGATATACATCCTGTAATATGTGGGAGATATCACATGGTCTTAATAAACACATCTGGATGAAGTATTACCATCAGCAGAAGCTGGAGTTCTGGGTTTCATAACTTGAGCGTCAGGTGGAGTCACTGCCACACATCCATGAGACAGAGAACGACATGAATGGGTTATTTAGGAGGCGGTCACACCACAGATATGAAACATGCAGGCAGCGAAGAAATGGGAAACTGCCAGGCAGTCTCAGAACCAGCCACTGTCGTGTGGTGCAGGAGTCTCCTGAGTTTATCTTGCTTGCCCGTAAGTTTCTTTCCCATTTTGGATATTTTGAAGATGATGATTCCTCAGGAGAGTGTGATCAGAGCGAGTCTGTTTCACCACAGGGGAGGAAGAAGAGTGGAATAGCAATAATGGAAAAGGGCATTCCATTGTCATGGATGAAAGAGGCATTTCTGTGGCAGCAAATAGCATTCTATGGCTGTGTATTACCTTCCAGTGCCACAGTTAAGCAAGTCACAGGGTGGCTACAGGACATGTTTCTAGTGGGGGACAAACAGCCAGAGGTCATCGTCCATTTTGGTATAGATGAAACTGACAGCACATTGGAGGGGATTTCTGAGGTACTGAGGAATACCTTTTGGTCTGTCTGTAAAACTAACCCCAATCTTCCACGTGCCTGACATTTCAGACACATTACAGTTCCAACCTAACATTTCTGTCACAGGCCTGCTGCAGTGCTCCAGAGAGGCTCAGTGCAAGATGGACAAACAACACCTTCATCTTCCACTGGGGGAATCTCATAGCCTTCTAGCCTCATAGAGTTTAATAATTTGAGAGCATGAACATATGCTTTCTTATCTATTCCCCCCTCCCCCACACCCCCACCCCAGTCCCTGTCACAAAATGGGCTACTTTCAGCATAACCTACCCATTTTTACATACTCATAGTCCCCATTATTACCAACTAAGCTTCTCTTCTCCCCTTGCATACTATCAACAGTGTTGTCTCTGTCTCTGTCTCCGTCTCCCCACTTACCACCTTTCTGTTTATTATCACAATCCCCAATTTGTAGCTGAAACTGAAAGGAACTAGAAAGGTGAAATTGGAAGGCAGGCAAAAGAAAGGTGGAGTGATTAGAACCAGGGTCAGGTGGATTTTGTTGACTTGATTGGAGTTGTTAGCCTGGGTCAGAGAGCCCTGGCTGACAGATATAAGCAAGAGATTCAGAAGGTCTCCTCAGTCTAGGGACTGGCTCGGAGTTAACTGGTCAGAGCCCATGTACTGTGACCATGTACATAAAGGATGACTTGATGACAGGATAGCTGCCTCTTTGTGGTTATTTCAACACGTAAACATCAACTAAGCTTAGAATGTGAAAGAAGTCAAAAAAAGCACTCCATCTGAATGCACTCAGAATTTGCAACGGCATATGTTTTAATGGCAAAATAAAAGGTGAGCAGACACAATCTAATTGCCATTATGGAATCACGGCTGCATGGTAACCAGCACAGGAAATTGAATGTTTAGGGTCTTTCAACATTTACAGAGAACTGGCAAAAAGGAAAAGGAGGTGATGTGCTGATAATGGATGAGATCAGTACGTGAATAAGGGAGGAGCTCTGATCGAAAAAACAAAATGTGGAATCTAAGTGCAGCTAAGAAACAACAAGGGGCAGCAAACATGGTGAAGAATTATTTAAAGGACATGAGGAAAAAATATTAATCAGGAGATGAAAGTATGTGTAGCATGTGCCGTACAAAAATCAAAAGGTGATTATAATCTGTGTATGGACTGAGTAAACCTGATAACCATGAATGGTGTGGAGAGGAGTTTCTGGAATGTGATTAGGTGGTTTTCTCAAGCACCATGTTGAGGAACCAACTCGAGCACACTATTTTAGATCTTTGCGTTGTGCTATAAAAGGACTAATTGATAAACCTGTTGTAAAACAACGTTAACTGACTATAATGATCAGCTTTTACAGTATATTCAAAATGAAGTAATTCAATCTGAAGCCAGCATGTTAAATTTGAAAGAAAAGGAAATTATGAAGATATGAGGGGCAATTTAGCTGTAATGGATGAGTAAATACAGGTCATTCAGCGATAACATTCATTCCATTTACAGAAGTTCGATATAACATCGTTGACAAACTGGGGATACTGTTTCTAAAGTGTGAAGTTTTAAAGCATGTATTGGTTATAACGCAACTCTGGCCCCATTAGTTTAAATGGTACTGCTATTACCCGATTTTCCTAAACACAGTAACCACCGCATTATAGCAGAACTGACTGTACATTAAAAAGTATGAGGGTACATAGTCTAAAAAAAATTGTGACAGTTTACAGCAACCATCCATTCATTCAAGGCACTAAAGCCCAAAAAAGAACAGGCAACCATGGCTAACAGTGTGAATCAACGATTGAATAAGATTAAAAGAAATGGCCTATAAAGTTGACAGAAACAGGTAAACCTGAGGATTGGGATGATTTTAGAACACTGCAAGGCAGGACCAAAAAAAAAGACAAAGAAAGGAAGAAACAAATATGAAAGTAAACAAGCAAAGTTAAATCAGATTATAAAGGTTTCAATAGATATGTATAAAGCAAACATTCGGATTAGACAAATATAGGTACATTGTAGGCAGATGCAGGAGAATTGAAAACAATACAGAAATGAGAGAAGCTAATCAGAGTCCCTACAGTGTGGAAGCAGGCCATTGGGTCCACACCAACTTTCTGAAGTGCAACCCACCCAGATCCACCCCCTATTCCTGTAACCCTGCGTTTCCCATGGCTACCCACCTAGCCTGAACATCTTTGGACACTATGGGCAATTCAGCACAGCCAATCCACCCATCCTGCACACTTTGGACTGTGGGAGCAAACCCACACAGACATGGGGAGAATATGCAAACTCCACACAGACAGTCACCCAAGGATTGAATTGAACCCTGGTACCCGGTACTATGAGGCAGCAGTGCTAACCACTGAGCCACCTTTACCAGCTAAATCACTGTACCTTCATTGAGAAATATTCAAGAAACCTCCCTGAATTAAAGGTTCAAGTGAAGTGTTGACAGGTCTCTTGAACCTGATATTCGACAGCCCAGATTGTTGGATAGCTCTGGAGATAACAGATGTAATAGGGATCATCTTTTAAAAATCTGGAAGAGTTCCTGCAGATTAGCCGTAAGACGTGTGAATCCTTATTTAAAGGGGTAGGAAGGGAGAAAACAGGTAATTTGTTAGATCTCTATCTGTAGTATGGAAAATGCTAGAATATATTATAAAAGGTGCGATAAATGGACATTTGGATAACATGATCTGACCAGTCACAGCTTGGATTTGCAAATGGGAGAAAGCATTTGATGAATCTATTGAATTTTTTTGATGCTAACAGAACTGATACAGTGGAGTTGATGGACATAATATACTTCGATTTTTAGAAGATTTTTCACAAAGTCCCAATATCAACGAAGCACATGTCCAGAACTAGAGGGCATAGGTTTAGGGTGAGAGGGGAAATATTTAAAAGGGACCTAAGGGGCTAGTGTTTTGTATGGAATGAGCTGCCAAAGGAAGTGGTGGAGGCTGGTACAATTACAACATTTGAAAAACATCTGGATGGGTATATAAATGGAAAGAGTTTAGAAGGATAGGGGGTAAATACTGGCAAATTGGACTAATTTAGGATATCTGGTCAGCATGGATGAGTGGGACTGAAGGATCTGTTTCCGTGCTATATATCTTTCTGACTCTCTATTACATGGGAGAGGTCATATACGAATGTGGATTATGGTTGGGCTAATAGGTGGAAAATAGGAGGAATCAATAGATCAGCCTGGCAGACAGAGAGTAGTGGGATACCGTAAGATCAGCACTTGACTCCAGTTGTTCACTGTACGTATCAATGATTTGAATGTGAGGACCAAATGTAATACCTTCAAGCTGGATGAGAATGCATGCTGTGATGAAGATGCAAGATTGCTGCAAGAGGATTTGGACAGATTTAGCAAGTGGGTAGAATGTAGTTGATGGAATATAATGCAGCAAAATGTGAGGATATGCATTTTGGGAAAAGGAATAGATGTGCAGAGTATTCCTAAAATGGTAAGAAATTAGGAATTGTAGATGTAAAGGACCCTGAAAATCCTCATCAATAAGTCAGTGAAGGCAGAATGTAGGCACATTAAGTAACTGGGAAATCTAGTAGTATGTTAGAAACAAAAACTGAGGCTGCTGGAAATGCTTAGCAGCTCTGGCAACATCTGTGAAGAGAAATCAAAGTTAACATTTCGAGACCGGTTGCCCTTCCTCAGAACTGTATGCTAGTCTTTGTCGCAAGAGGACTGGAGTTGCAACATCTTGCGTTAATCCGATAGAACTTTGCTTAAACTATGCCTGGTGTACTGTGTGCAGTTCTAGTTCCCTTATCTTAAGGAGCGTAACTTTGTCACAGAGGGAGTGCAACAAAGATGGTGCACTGTCCCATGAAAAGAGATTACAGAAACTGGACCTGTGTTCTCTACAGTTTCAAAGCACAAGAGTTCATCTCATGGTAACCTATAAAATATTTCAAGGGAAAGGCAGGATAGGTGCATGCAAAACCATTTTTCCTGGTTGAGGAGTCCAGAACGAGGGATAAATGGAAGGGGAAGTCACTTAGGACTGAGCTGAGAGATATGAATCTTTGAAATTCTCTTCCCAGGGTGCTATGGAAGCTCAGTCTTTGATAACATTTAAAGTAGATGGTGACAGATTACCAAATACCAATGACAAACAGAGATATGGGGATAGCATGGGAAAAAGGGTCAGTAATCAGCCATGGTCATATTGAATGGCAGAGCAGACGTGATGGGCTGAACAGCTTACATTTGTTCCCATAAGAGATTAATTAACAATAAACCCATAAGACAACACCAATCCTCTGACATTAATAGGTCTCTAAAGACATTTGAAAAGGACCGCAAGCACATATACACATCCATGAAAAAGGTGTAGATCAACTATTGTGTAAACAGGTAATGCATCACTGATTTCTTCAATAAGCTTCAGATCTGTTTCAATAGACTTGGTTGATGAAATGGGTACATTTTTAAAAAAAAACTTAAAAATGCAAGACCATTGCACAAACTTATTTTTAACCATCAGGTTTCAGACTGTTGTCCCTGCCTTTCATCTTCGCTCAAATGACAGAAGAAATGTAAACAAACAAAATCTATGAAGTGCAACCTGGTAATGGAACACACAAACCTCTGAGACATTAATAGCTTAACAATGAAAGCAATCTCTTCATCAGGTACATTGAAGTCTTGCACAAATGTGTACTAATTGCAGTAGCAAACACAACTATTTGCTTCACTTTCAATCAACAGTGAACCTGCACAGTTACTGCCTTTGCTGTTTGAATACATGTATCGCTGGACATCGGAGTGTGTCTGGGAAAATTAACAAACAGTGAAATTCACAACTGATTTTGGAAGAACCTGTTTGGGAGCGGTCACAGCACAGAGGCAGATAAGTGAATAGTTTTCAGAGTGGCCTTACAGAAAGTCTGCAGTAGTGAGTAAAGTGGGTTCTTTCTTATGTGTTTTATTGAGGTGTGTCTCTTGATTAGGGGAGAATATAGAGAGTTAGGCAGAAATTCAAAAAGGAAATCCTCGAGACTAATAATATCTGGATTACTCCCAGTGCTACGAGCTAGTGAGGGCAGGAACAGATGAATGCATGGCTGAGGAGCTGGTGTATGGCATAAGGATTCACATTTTTGGATCATCGGAATCAATTCTGGGTAGAAGTGACCTGTACAAGGAGGACAGATTGCACCTGAATTGGAAGGGGACGAATATACTGGCAGGGAGATTTGTTAGAGCTGCTCAGGTGGATTTAAACTAGCAAGGTGGGGGGGATGGGGCCCAGGGAGATAGTGAGGAAAGAGATCAATCTGAGACTGGTACAGTTGAGAACAGAAGTGAGTCAAAAAGTCACGGCAGGCAGGGACAAAGCAGAGTACTGAGAAATATAAAAGGGATGATCACCTTGTTGGGAATGTATTGTATTAGCGGGAAATTGAGAAACAAATTTGTGTGGAGATTGCAATTATCTCTAAGAATAATAGGATGGTTATGGTCAGAGATTTTAACTTTCCAAACAGTGACTGGGACTGCTATAGTGTTATGGCTTTAGACAGACAGGAATTTGTTAAGTGTGTATAAAAAAAAATTCTGATTCTGTATGTGGATGTACCTATGAGAGAAGGTGCAAAACTTGACCGACTCCTGGGAAATAAGGCAGGGCAGGTGACTGAGGTGTCAGTGGGGGAGCACTTTGGGGCCAGAAACCATAATTCTATTCGTTTTAAAATAGTGATGAAAAAGGATAGACCAGATCTAAAAGTTGAAGTTCTAAATTGGAGAAAGGACAATTTTGAAGGTATTAGGCAAGAACTTTCGAAAGCTGATTGGAGGCAGATGTTCACAGGTAAAGGGACAGCTGGAAAATGGGAAGCCTTCAGAAATGAGATCATGAGAATCCAGAGAAAGTATCTTCCTGTCAGCGTGAAAGGAAAGACTGGTAGGTATAAGGAATACTGGATGACTAAAGAAATTGAGGGTTTGGTTAAGGAAAAGAAGGAAGCATATGTCAGGTATAAGAGGGGAATCTTTGAAGTGTATAAAGGCAGTAGGAGTATACTTAAGAGAGAAATCAGGAGGGCAAAAAGGGGGCAAGAGATAGCTTTGGCAAATAGAATTAAGGAGAATCCAAAGGGTTTTTACAAATACATTAAGGACAAAGGGATAACTAGGGAGAGAATAGGGCCCCTCAAAGATCAGCAAGGCGGCCTTTGTGTGGAGCTGCAGGAAATGGAGGAGATACTAAATGAATATTTTGCATCAGTATTTACTGAGGAAAATATGGAAGCTATAGAATGAAGGGAAATAGATGGTGGCATCTTGAAAAAGTCCATAATACAGAGGAGAAAGTGCTGGATGTCTTGAAATGTATAAAAGTGGATAAATCTCCAAGACCTGATTAGGTGTACCCCACAACTCTGTGGGAAGCTAGAGAAGTGATTGTTGGGCCTCTTGCTGAGATATTGGTGTCATCGATAGTCACAGGTAAGGTGCCACAAAACTGGAGGTTGGCTAACGTGGTGCAACTGTTTAAGAAGGGTGGTAATGACAAGCCAGGGACAAGACCAGTGAGCCTGACGTTGGTGGTGAGCAAGTTGCTGG
Source organism: Chiloscyllium plagiosum (assembly GCF_037043375.1). Classification (NCBI taxonomy): domain Eukaryota; kingdom Metazoa; phylum Chordata; class Chondrichthyes; order Orectolobiformes; family Hemiscylliidae; genus Chiloscyllium; species Chiloscyllium plagiosum. The sequence goes on from NW_028270151.1 coordinate 70,308,264, forward strand.
GAGGAATCCTGAGGGACAGGATGTACATGTATTTGGAAAGGCAAGGACCGATTAAGGATAGTCAACATGACTTTGTGTGTGGGAAATCATGTCTCACAAACTTGATTGAGTTTTTTGAAGAAGTAACAAAAGGCAGAGCGGAAGATGTGATCTATATGGACTTCAGTAAGGTGTTCGACAAGGCTTCCCCGGGACACTGGTTGGCAAGATTAGATCTCATAGAATACAGGGAGAACTAGCCATTTGGATACTGAACTGGCTCAAAGGTAGAAGACAAAGGGTGGTGGTGGAGAGTTGGTTTTCAGACTGGAGACCTGTGACCAGTGGAGTGCCACAAGGATCGTGCTGGGTCCACTACATTTCATCATTTATATAAATGATTTGGATGTGAGCAGAGGGGTATAGTTAGTAAGTTTGCAGATGACACCAAAATTGGGAGGTGTAGTGGACAGCAAAGAAGGTTACCTCAGATTACAACGAGATCTTGATCAATGGATCAATGGGCTGAGGTGTGGCAGGTGGAGTTTAATTTAGGTAAATGCGAGGTGCATTTTGAAAAAGCAAATCTTAGCAGGACTTATACACTAAATGGTAAAGTCCTCGGTAGTGTTGCTGAACAAGGAGACCTTGGAGTGCAGGTCCATAGCTCCTTGAAATTGGAGTTGCACGTAGATAAGATAGTGAAGAAGGTGTTTGGTATGCTTTCCTTTATTGGTCAGAGTAGTGAGTACAGGAGTTGGGAGGTCACTTTGCAGCTGTACAGGACTTTGTTTAGGCCACTTTTGCAGTACTGTGTGCTAATCTGTTTTCCTTCCTATTGGAAGGATGTTGTAAAACTTGAAAGGGTTCAGAAAAGACTTACAAGGGTGTTGCCAGCATTGGAGGATTTGAGCTACAGGGAGAGGCTGAACAGGCTGAAGCTGTTTTCCCTGGAGCGTCGAACGCTGAGGGGTGACCTTATAGAGGTTTATAAAATCATGAGGTGCATGGATACGGTAGATAGACAAAGTCTTTTCCCTTTGGGTCAGGAAGTCCAGAAGTAGAGGTCATAGGTTTAGGGTGAGAAGGGAAAGATATAAAAGGAGACCTAAGGGGCAATGTTTTTATGCTTAGGGTGGTGCATGTGTGGAAAGGGCTGCCGGAGAAAGTGGTGGAGGCTAGTGCAATTGCAACATTTAAAAGGCATCTGGATGGGTATATGAATAGGAAGGGTTTGGAGGGATATGGGCTGGATGCTGGCAGGGGGGACTAGACTGGCTTGGGATATCTGGTCGGCATGGACAAGTTGGATGGAAGGGTCTGTTTCCATGCTGTACATCTCTATGACTCTAATGATTCTAAATACATAATGCACAAGTTCTTTAAATGGAGCTGACAGACTTCCTTAATAAATGCAAGCACAAACCACTGTATAATTGGTATAACAAGAACAAGAAACTCACTGAATTGAAAAGACTTTTTTGAGATCTTACTATTTTGTCGTTAGAGAAGTTCTTTTTACTAAGATGCTCATAGTGGACATATTTCTTACTGGCAGGTTATGTTTCATGACACATATTGCTTGATGCTCGAGAGCCAAGTCGCCACATTATGTGTGGATACGTACACCAATATGCAAATTTGACCAACAGCACAAACTTGTATTATTTAGTTGTACTATTCAAAGAAGCATTGGTGTGTCACTCAAACTGAATTCAATCTTATCCATGAAGATATGCAGACATCATTGTCCCTTGGTTTGGGGAGGGTGTGGTATTGAGTGAGTAGCTGTGAAATTATTTCAAATTAGATTTCCCTAGTGTGGAAACAGGCCCTTAGGCCCAACAAGTCCACATTGACCCTCTGAAGAGCAACTCACCCAAGCCCATTCCCCTACATTTATCCCTGACTAATGCACCTAACACTCCAGGCAATTTAGAATGGCCAATTCACTTTACCTGCACATCTTTGGACTGTGGGAGGAAACCCACGCAGACATGGGGAGAATGTGCAACTCCACACAGACAGTTGCCCAAGGCTGGAATCGAACCTGGATCCCTGGCGCTGTGAGGCAGCAGTGCTAACCACTGAGCCACCATGCATCTTATTAGTTAAGGAAAATAGTACTTAATAAAGGAAAAGAAACAAAAAGTCTTTGGAATTTTCCAGGCCCTTGAGGTATATTTTTCATTATATTTTAACTTTGCTTTGTACCAATATGTGGTAACTGAAAGAATAAGACTTTACAATAATTCATTTAAAAAGCCCTGCTCAAATGACACTTTAAGTACATAAGAAATAGGAGTATGAGGAAACCCATTGTGGTTGCCATGCCATTCAATACAATCACGAGTTATCTTGGGATTCAACTCCACTTTCCTGCCTGCTCCCTATATGTCTTGATTCCCTGAGATACAAAAAATCTATCTATCTCAGATCTATACAGGATCTATGTTCTATAAATGAACATACAGAATCTTCTGGGATAACGCATTCAGTAGATTCAAAACACTTTGAGGAAAGTTCTCCTCATCTCAGTCCTAAACAATTGACCCTTATCCTGAGATTTTTCCCAATTGTTCGAGATGCCCCAATCAAGTGGAACAATGTCTAAGTATCCACCATGTCATGTCAAGTCCATTGAATGTTTCAATCAGATAACCCCTCAATTTTTCCTAAACATCAGAAATATACAGCCAAATGACACAGCTTCTCACCATAGAGAAATACGCTCAACCCAATGACCAATCCAATGAATATTCACTGCACTGCCTTCAATACAAAGGCATCTTTCTTTAAATATAAAAACTAAAATTGTGCAGTGTTACAGGTGTGACTCTACAAAGCCCTGTAAAATTGTGTGAAGATTTCATTATTCCTTTACTCCAAATCCCTTGTAATAAAGTGCCAACACATTTGCTTTCCTAATTGCTTGCTGTACGTCTTTTCATTAACTGTACGAGTAGTCCGGTTTCTCTATAAATCAGCATTTTGCTCTTCTATTACAAATGGTCAGTTCTTCATATTTACTCAATTTGCTGCATTGTTAGCCATTCACTTAACCTTTCTGTATCATTTGAAGTCTCTGTGTCTTCTTCACATCTTACATTGCCAAGTAACTTTTTATCAACATCACATTTGGACATTTCTGTCTCTTCAGCTAAGTAATTAATATAGATTGCAAATATGTGCGGTCCCAGCACTGATACTTGTGACATTCTACTAGTCACCGTCTGCTAAATCGAAAATAGTCCACTTCTCATACTTTCTGACTCCTGTCCAATAACCAATTTTCTATTTATGCTAATGTACCATTCTAAAATCTATGAGTTCTCATTTTGGATAATAACATTTTCATGGCACTTTATTAAATAGCTTTTGGAAATCCTAGAATACAGCATCTGTTGGTTCCCCTTTTAGTCATCCTTTTCTTCAACAAATCACTAATAAGTCAGTCAAACAGGAGTGTTTTTCGTAGAACAATGTTGATTTGTTCTGAGTATGGTTTGCATCTTTAAATGCATTATTGAGGCTTTTTTAAAAATTATACAATTCCAGCACTTCCCTGATGTCAGGCTTACTGACCTGTAGCCACCTCCCTCCGTGCCATCCCGTTTCCTCTCTTCCCACTTTAATGAAAAAAGCACTGTTACATTGGCTGATATCCAATGTTCTGGGAACCTGGAGGATTTTCGAATATCATAACCACAGAACTAGTGGATGTGCTGGCTAACTATTTCGAACTCCAGGATATGCGTCATCAGGTCCTGGGGCTTTCTCAGATTTTATGTCTTCTCCTTGTAACCCAGCTCTGTGGCAATGCTGAGGTTTCTGAGAGGAGCCATTAGTCATGTCTGAAGTAGTAACCCAATAAATAGCCTGTGTTGATTGTTTATTTGCTAAAAAGATAAATGGGTGAATCATGACTGCCAGGAAATATAACACAGGAGAATGGTAGACTCAGTATTGTTTCTCAAGGGGTTGTGATAGTACTTCTGTTTTTTTGATATATGAACTAAGTCTGATATTCAAATAAATATCAAAATATGTAATGTCGAAAACAGCAAGGGGATACCAATCAAATGCAATCGTGGATAGACCAGCATGTGGAATGTAAAACTAACAAGTATGAGGTAACGTACGTACTAGAAAGGATTGGCAGTGATAATATTGACTTATTTACTTGCAGGAACATAGGGACCAGGGGTTCCAGTATATCCTTTGCTGAATGTAACAGAACATACTGAGAGAGTAGTTGGCCAACCATCTGGGATCTTGTGTTCCATTATCTGAAGTATGGACTGCAAAAGCAAGGGCGCTATGCTCATATAGAAGATCTAGTTAGGCCTCACCTAGAGTACTGCATCCAGCCTAATCGCCAAAACTTTAGGAATTAAAGCAGAGGAAGTTGAGGGTACATGTGATAGAGTTGTATAAGATTGTGACAAATACAGATGGATGGACATTCAACAGGACATTCAACAGCTCCTTCCACCAGCTGAACACCAAAAAATGAGACCCACAGACAGAGGGTTTTGGTAAAAAACATGCATGGCATATAAGATTAAACTTTTATTTTGAAAATACTTCAGGTGGTAAAGACCTGCATCACACTGTTCAAGAGATTGGTGGAAGTGGAGATAATGATTTTTAACAGGAAATTGAATAGACACAGACCGCAATAAACATATCACAGGGATAGAATGGGACAATGGAATGGTTTGGATTGTTCTATAGAAAGCTACAAAAAGTCAAAATGATTCAAATAATTTCCTTCTGCGCCTCAATGACTCTGCAACAATCCAATACCACAGGCCATAAGCCTCTGGCACAGAACACACACATACTGGACACCTGCTATTTTCGGCCCAAGGTGCCTGCTTTACACAGCACTGTTTCAATTTATTTATACTAATATATAAAAATGCACAGTGGAAACAGGACAAAGTTCACACAGCTGGGAGCTCTCACAAATTACAGATTCTGCAAGATCAACATGAAGTCAGTAAATTCTGAAATAGCAGCTCAAACAATATACAAATAGTAAAGCAATATAATCGAGGAAGCCACTGTTACATTTGACATTAGAAAAGAGGAATAAATGCTTTTTCTTTATTTCTTTATTCTTCTGCCTTTATATTCTACGTTTATTTTTCTGTGTTTTTAGCTGGTGCCAGAGAGTGGCGACACTTTACAATGCTTTTAACTGTGTTTTGAAACAAAATACAAGTGACAATAAATAAATTGAATCAAATGGGCAACCCAAATTTAACATGAAGCTCTGAAATACCTGTGCGACAACTCAAAATACAATTTCAGTTAACCCATCTCCAGAACACCAGGCATGCATGTGCAACACTTCTGTGTGCCATTTCTGGTGTCCTTAATTCAGAGTCTGCGAACTTTTAGTTTAGCAGCATTTACTAACAGGAAATTAGCCAGTTTGACAATTTCAAGCACACAGAAGGCCAGCATTGAGAAATTCAAATGTTGCCATTAACTTAATTACTTTGCTTTACACAATTATTCATAAGACGCACGCACTTCCATGTCTTCATGGAAGCATGATTTCAGTTGAAGGAGTCAGTGACTGGCAGTGAGAGAGATAACACTGGGGGAGTAAAATGAAAGCTACAACAGTTAAGAAACCTCAGCTACCTTGACTCATGGTGGGAAGTTGAGATAAGTGATGTCAAAAATGGATTTAGCCAGCTGTTCATTTTAACTAAGTCACTGAGCAGATCTAATCTTTCTCTTAAGTTTTTTTTTTAAAAGATGCAAGTTTTCCCAGTTGTTCACAAATTGCAAAGGAATGTCAAAGTGGCGATGAGCCAGATTTAAAAAAA